>NC_056740.1:427728882-427996382 GCF_019279795.1 Protopterus annectens | reverse complement strand
GAAAACCCATTTGACTGAAATTCATAACACTGACACACATTAAAGTAAAAGGTATATGCCCTTTTTCCCCGCTGTAGTGCGATCCTGAAGTTAGTATATATAGGTAGGGGGGTGTGGGGGGCACAGACCCCCACATAGTTTAGGTGTGTGTGTGTGTGTGTGTGTGTGTGTGTGTGTGTGTGTGTGTGTGTGTGTGTGCATGTGTGTGTTTATATATTTATAAATATATATATATATATATATATATATATATATATATATATATATATATACACATATATATATATATATATATATATATATACACATATATATATGTGTGTGTGTGTGTGTGTGTACCTGATAACATTGAAATCCCACAGTATCAAAATTCAGATCATAGAGACTTTACTTTAACGGATGAGCATATCGCTGAAACCATTCAAATGGTAATTAGTCTGTTGCCCAACAAGGGTAACTTTGACCTTTTCCCAACTGTAGTGAGATCTTGGAGTTGGTATATTTAGTTAGGGGGGTGTGGGGGCCCACATTGCGGAGTGCAGGAGCATAGCCCCCACCTAGGTGGGTTGGAGATGGTACAGTTTTATTTCTGTATCTTTTTGTATGAGTGGTTACTTACCATGAAAATGGATTCTGGGATGTGGTTGTTCATTGAAGTGAAGATTCAATGATTTCATCTAGACAGCGTGAATTTCAATATTATGGGATTTTGATCGTATGAAGTAGACCTGTAGATATATATATATATATATATATATATGTGTGTGTGTGTGTGTGTGTGTGTGTGTGTGTGTCTGTGTTTGCATGTGTGTGTAAATATATATATATATATATATATATATATATATATATATATATATATATATATGTATATCTAGTCACACACACGAGCGCACGTGCACACGCATATACAAATACACATATGTAGTTTCTTGTTTATTTATTTATTTATTTACATTTGTTGACCGGGAGTGCCCAACTGGATGTAGGTCCATTTTCAGCTGAGGCCCGGGGAGAAAAGTTCCACAGTTAAAATAAACAGACAGTAATTACATTGGATTACATAGCGATTAACAATTTAACATATTTTGCATATTTGAACTGTTTCTTACTGAAATTGGTACACCTTGTTTGCTGTAACATAGACGAGATCCAGGCCTGCTGAATCTAGCTTTGTTTGTATGCTGCTTGTTTGTTTGCTTGTTATTTCCCTGAAACGCTAATTCCACCTAAAACATGGCTTTTCAGTGCTTCTGTGGATCCCTAGTGATATTTGCATTGCTTACTGTACTTATTTCCTTGTTTCACTTGAAAGAAAGTTACTGTTTGTCATTTTTGCATTTAAGTTACCTGTAACACATTGCATTTAAGTTACCTGGCACTTGCTCACTAAAGCAATTATATAAGTCAGCACTAAAAAATTAAAAGCACTACACCCTCACAAACTGCCCTTGAGTACCTTGTTCCCCATTGGCCCTTTTTTTCAATTATAAAGGAATTCCCAATACTATTCTAGCATGTCCAAAGGTCAGTTGTCACTCTCCTCTCCGGTCCAGCTGGTGAATCTGGGAATCTTGAGGCAATGTCACAACTGTCTCATGTACACAGACAACTCTCTCCTCCTCCCACCAAATTCCAACACATGTGAGAGATGCAACCATATACCCAAACTGGAGGCTAAGCTCTCTCAACTCAGTACTGGCGTAACAAGTCAGGAGGAGAAGGAAACCACACTCACTACAATTCCAGTCTCACATAGACCTACTATGACAGCAAACCAAACACATAAACACACAAAAACATACTCGGAGGCTCTAAATAAAAATCTGTCTAAGCAACAGAGACCTCCAAAGCAGACACCCAAGCAACCGCTACCCCAAAACAAAACACGTGCAACACATAGCTCACAAAGCCAGTGCGCCGAACAGTCACAGTCCTTAAGGCTAAACAACACACCTGATACACTTGTAATAGGTGACTCTATCGTCAGGCACACTGACGTCCCGCTCACCAGGCTGAACAAGGAGAAGGTTACGGTGAGCTGCCTGTCGGGTGCTAGGATCCGCCACATAACACAAGCACTCAGGACACTCCAAGGCAAGTACAAATATGACTTGGTCATTGTCCATGCTGGTGTGAATGGCCTGAGACGTACCTCCCTGGACTACATGAAAAGAGACATAGAGGAGCTCTCTGAGCATGTAGCCTAGGCCGGTATGACCCTGACCTTGAGTAGCATCTTACCGTCACCAAGAATGATGCCACAATATGAAGACAAAATGATCAATTTCAACAATTGGCTTAAGTATTGGTGTCATTCAAAGGGGATCCAATGTCTGTCAGCCTGGGATGACATGCTCGACAAGCCAAGATGCTTCACTAGGGATGGCTTGCACCTGCCACCCCTGGGCTTTCGGATATTGGCAAAGGCTCTTGCTTCCCCCATAGTGCCTTTTTTAGGCAAGGCTCAAAAGACAAACTCACCTCCATAGGTATCACAAGGGATAAGAAACTAAGAGTAATGCTACTCGATGCCAGAAGTCTAAACCTCAAGATGCACGCACTCAAGACTCTCCTTCGCATGGAGAACATCGATATCTGTGCAGTAACAGAAACCTGGTTCAAGGCTCCCGAGAGCACCCCAGCACTACCAGGTTATACCTCATACCATGCTTTTTGGCCCCTAAACTTGGACCGAACCACAAAAGGAGGGGGAGTATCAATATTCGTCAAAGATACCCACACCTCCAGGTTGGTGGCACAGAACGAAGTATCAGAGACTATCCATGTGCAACTAACAGTGGGTAAAACTGCCTTCCAGTTTATAAACTGCTACAGACCACCATCCCAAACCCAGGAACCCCACTCGGCCTTCCTGAGAACACTGGAAAATATGAAGGTCTCTCCAAACACCATTATATTGGGCGACTTCAACTACCCAAACATAGACTGGGAGCATTACTCTAGCTCCAACACCCTAGCCCAAAGGTTCCCAGAATTTATAAATGCAAATGCTATGGAACAACTTGTTACCACTCCCACAAGAGGGGAAAACATACTGGACCTGATCATCACCAACATGGGGACTCTATGCTCCAGACCAGAAGTGTATCCCTCACTGGTAAGATCAGACCATATCTCACTGGATATTCACATCCCGACCCCACCCCCTGCCCATAAAACCACAGTGAAAAACTTCTCTAAAGCAAATTTCACACTCCTCAAAACTGAGGTGGAATCCTTCAAGGCCCCCGAGCCTGTGGAAAATACGGCCCAGACCGCAGAATCCTTTATAAACGCATTCTATGAACACCTTCAGGAATGCAATGGATCATGCAATCCCAAATAAAACCAAGACCCAATCCTCCAAAGACAGACGTCCTGTCTGGTAGACCCCAGCCATAAACAAACTATACAATAGAAGGAGGAAGCTACTACATGATAGAGCAAAATGCCAAAAAGGGAAGGCATCTCTGATCAGTATTAGCAAAAAACTACGGGCACTCATGAAATCGTCTAAGGCCAGCTTCGAGAGAAAAATTGCACAGGACACTAAGGATAATCACAAGGCTTTCTTTAGTTATGTTAGGAACCTGGGTGGGAATTCCCAGATATGCTCAGAATTAGTCCCAAATGACAAAAAATACATCAAACCCACAGACATTGCCAACATCCTAGCTGACAGGTTCAGCGCAAACTTCTCCCCACCCTCCCCACCAAAAGGGCAAATATCTATCCCAGCAGAGTGCTGCCCCCCTGACATCTCAGATGCTCAGGTAAGAGCTGCCCTCTCCAAAGCAAAAAACACAGCATCAATGAGACCAGACGGTGTCCCGGGCTGCGTCCTACATGAACTCCAAGAAGAGCTAAACCCAAACATAAAACTACTGTTCAATCTCAGCCTTACTACAGGATATGTACCCAAAGAGTGGCGTACAGCAACTGTGGTCCCTCTCCACAAAGGTGGTGCCTCAGTGAATCCTGGAAACTATCACCCCATAAGCCTGACTAGCTTGGTCTGCAAAGATATGGAAAGGATCATCATGGACCTCATAAATAAAGATATTGGGGACCTACAGACACTGGATCCTACCCAGTTCGGCTTTGTTAAGGGCAGATCCTGCCTCTTAAACCTGGTTGATTTCATTGAAACAGTCACCAAGGCCATTGACGAGGGGAAGGTGGTCCACACAGCCTACCTGGACCTAGCAAAAGCTTTCAATACAATACCCCACTCGGGCAATACAGATAAGCTCACCAGCTTAAATATAAACCCCTATGTCACTAGATGGGTTGCAAACTGGCTCAAGGACAGAACCCACATGGTTAGAATTGCTGGAGCCATGTCAGACTCCAAACCAGTTACAAGTGGCATCCCACAAGGCTCAGTCCTGGGACCTCTCTTGTTCGGTATATATTTCTCGGAGGTACAGGCCAACATGGAAGGATTGTGGCTGACCAAGTTCGCAGATGACTGCAAACTGGGCGCCATAATCGACTCTCCAGCCGACACAAGCATTCTCCAAAAGGGCCTCATAGAAACAGACAGCTGGTGCCAGAGCCATGGCCTCAAGCTAAACACCAAAAAGTGTATAGTCATCCCCTTTGGCAAAAGCAAAGTGCCCACAAATTACCACATAGGTGGTAATCCATTAAGTACAGAAGAAGTAATTTGGGACCTGGGGACCCAAGTTGATAGCAATCTCTCATTTGACAACCACGTGGCCAAAGTGGTTAGAAAAAATTTTATATAGCCCACCTAATCATGAAGGGATTCACATCTAGATCAGGGGAGGTCATCGTGCCTCTTTACTCATCCCTCATCAGGCCCATAATTGAGTACAATGCCCCTTTTGGGATGTACCTTACCAGACACCTGCAGCAACTGGAAAGACCCCAAAAGTACCTCACCAAGAGGATCAAAGGGCTCAAACAGATGCCATATGCTGCCCGGTTAAAGAAACTCCAGCTCTACTCAGTGGCATACCGCCTGCTCAGAGGCGATCTGTGCCTGATGTATAAAGCCATATCCATCCCGGAATTAATGGACATGCTGCACCTCAGAAAATCCAAATCCCATCGAGCTACTCGCTCGAGAGACTTGAACCTCAGCACTGAAATAAATAGGACATGCTGGAGGGATAGATTCATAACCCAGAGGCTCCCTTCACTCTGGAATAAAATCCCAGTCCAGGTTAGGCAGAGTCCCTCATTGACTCTCTTCAAGAGGTATCTTGATGAGTGGATGGGAGATCATAGGTTTACCCCGGGTATCACTTCTGTGTCACTGTTAGACAGAGGCACAGTATACTAACCTCGAAAAAGGGCATAGCAAAATTAATTTAAAATGGGTGGCGAAAGCCAAACACACTCTGGCTAGGCTTATAAATGCACTAGGGCAGATACCCTAGTATGAACCTATGAACCTATGAACCTATGAACATAGCAATTAATTACAAACATATTTACAGATGAAGAACATAGTACATCAGTAGACAACTCAAATCTTTATCTGCAAAGTACATAACAGACATTAACAAATGTTACAGTAAGAAGTTCCTGCTGTATAATAAGTACTGGCTTATTGTTGCACTTATTTATCCAAGTTGATTATAATGTGTGTTGTTTGTTTCATTTTACTGGTAGACAATGGTAATCCAAATGTTGCGTCAGCTTACATGTAATGAGAAGAAGCCAAGGTATTGACTGTAAATCTATAAAATACTCAAAATATTGCAAACTGCTAAAGAAGTCAGAGCGTTATTCTAAGTGTGCATAATGTGACTTATTCACAGAAACTGATCAGAGACCGAAAAGCTACTATGTGTAATATAAACTGGTGTTATTTCAAGGTTCTCTGTATTCTCAGGACATGCTATTTCAGCTATAAGATTGTTTATAAGCTATTGTACATGTTTTTATATTCGACAACTAAAGATAGTGGAATGTACTATATACATGTAGTGTAGTATTAACCTACGAGGGCTTTAACTTTCCTGGGGACATCTGACACGTGACTTCAACATTCCAGTTTTTGTTAGTAAAGCTGTTGTTGAAGGTACATCTCTTACCTCTGTCTCTAACCTACAGTCATTACTGAATGTTAATTAAAGTTGTACAAATTCTGTCAGGCCTGCTGAATAAAAATAAAATAAGTACATCCTGGCACACACACCTTGTCCATCCATTTAAATGTTTCGCATTCTCTCACCACTGCATGATCTGCTTCAGGAAGGAGCTATTCCAAGTACGTGGTGAAACTGGTGTAAACAGATCCTGCGAAATGTCCATGATGGACATTTCTGCTGGATTTGTTAGCATTTCAACATCAAAAATCGTTACACTTTTCATCTTGTATGCGCTAACTAGCTGCAGTGAGCATTAAATGTATCAATTCAAGGACCCAAAAGTAATTAATGGTAATCCTAATCAGGATTTGTTTACAATATGCCTTTCAGGCCTACTATATTCTTTCATTTGTACACCCTCCACAGTTAACTCTTCTTTTGTGGATCCCCAAAATAGAGTCACATCAAGGTTCAAATTTTAAACTGACCACAGTCATTATAAGCCATTACCCATCTCATCCTGGGAAAGCCAAAGTCTACAACACTAGTACTTACCGAGCAAGTGCTGACAGGATAATAACAAGTTTTGGTTACTCTCACAAGATAATTCATAAAACTGGAAATGGTAACCAGTCAAGAATCTATATACTCAGTGATGTAATTTGACAAGGGTGTGATGGTGACATCATAATGTAAAGTAGAAGGGCACCTACATTGCCCTAAACTAGTACCGCTGTTGCCAAGGCAACTTTATGTATTCATGCAGCTAAGTCATCAATGATGAAAGAAGACAGATGATGCCAGATGACATCATAATATAAAGTGGGTGGGTACCTACACTGTCTTGAGTAAGCACTTACACAGTTTTATTTATGTAAATTTTGTAGCAATTTTCAGAGAGGCTCAGAAAAAATAACAGAACCATAAGATTAAACTATATCAAGGAAGTACAATTACAGGATATTCCTGACAAAAGAATGCCATTACAATGTGTAATACATAAGTTCAAGACAATAATTTGTCCCTCATGATATTGTAAGCATTGAATATATATATACATTTATATATGTATATATGTGAATTAGCAGGATATTTGAATCATTGATAACATACACAACATGGGGATCATTATTATAATGAGGACATTTTTATTTTTCATACTTATGTATTCTTTTGTTTACTGGGAATGTCAGGACCCATTTTCAGCAGAGGCCTGAGGTGAACAGTTCCAGTACAATAAAATACAACTGAACGTTGGTAATGACATCTAACATGAATAGTCTGCATTTAAGCATGGGATGTGGTAGTTTTATACAGCAATTAATTAGTAGATAAAAGCTTGTTGGAGAATATGTAAAAATGATAAGCAAGGAAGAGCATATGTAGGTAAGCAGGGAAGCAGCGGGAAGGAAAGAGTTCATGTGAAAGTAAGTTGGGAAATCAGAAAGTAAGACTCTTGTACGAAAAGAAGAGTAGAAAAGTCGAAAACGTTACAAGTGTCTAAAGTGAAAACTGCGTTTAAGTAAAACTGTGAACGTTATACCACAGATTCTAACAGAACTAGTAGCAGAACATCAGCAGGGGTTTAGCTAACTATGTAACTGCACATTCAGGGTAACACAGTGTGTTAATGAGGTAGATTTTACAGGTGTTTCTGAAGGAGGGAACTTCTAATTCTGCAGGTATTGTGTTACTTCAGGTTAGTGTCTGAAATGACTATCTGACTGCTAGATGGACTTGTTGTGAAACAGAATCATTACGCTGTGGACCCTGCATGCAGTAAACACTGGACTATGGTGACCCAGCTCTTATGAGAAACTATAGATATCAAAGTACATATAAAAAGCACTAGAAACAAGTTCAGTCTGAATAACCAGGACACTGGTTATTAATCTATGAGCTGTATATAATTAAATACATGCAAATATTGTCACTGGGAATGTATATTCTAGTCTTCAGAAATGCATTTAAAATATATTCAATCATTGCCCACGTGTTCATAGTTTAAATATTCTCTTTCATGTTGCAGATTCCTTTTTTTTAAAATCAAAGATACCCACACCTCCAGGTTGGTGGCACAGAACGAAGTATCAGAGACTATCCATGTGCAACTAACAGTGGGTAAAACTGCCTTCCAGTTTATAAACTGCTACAGACCACCATCCTAAACCCAGGAACCCCACTCGGCCTTCCTGAGAACACTGGAAAATATGAAGGTCTCTCCAAACACCATTATATTGGGCGACTTCAACTACCCAAACATAGACTGGGAGCATTACTCTAGCTCCAACACCCTAGCCCAAAGGTTCCCAGAATTTATAAATGCAAATGCTATGGAACAACTTGTTACCACTCCACAAGAGGGGAAAACATACTGGACCTGATCATCACCAACATGGGGACTCTATGCTCCAGACCAGAAGTGTATCCCTCACTGGTAAGATCAGACCATAAACTAATCTCACTGGATATTCACATCCCGACCCCACCCCCTGCCCATAAAACCACAGTGAAAAACTTCTCTAAAGCAAATTTCACACTCCTCAAAACTGAGGTGGAATCCTTCAAAGCCCCCGAGCCTGTGGAAAATATGGCCCAGACCGCAGAATCCTTTATAAACGCATTCTATGAACACCTTCAGGAATGCATGGATCATGCAATCCCAAATAAAACCAAGACCCAATCCTCCAAAGGCAGACGTTCTGTCTGGTAGACCCCAGCCATAAACAAACTATACAATAGAAGGAGGAAGCTACTACATGATAGAGCAAAATGCCAAAAAGGGAAGGCATCTCTGATCAGTATTAGCAAAAAACTACGGGCACTCATGAAATCGTCTAAGGCCAGCTTCGAGAGAAAAATTGCACAGGACACTAAGGATAATCACAAGGCTTTCTTTAGTTATGTTAGGAACCTGGGTGGGAATTCCCAGATATGCTCAGAATTAGTCCCAAATGACAAAAAATACATCAAACCCACAGACATTGCCAACATCCTAGCTGATAGGTTCAGCACAAACTTCTCCCCACCCTCCCCACCAAAAGGGCAAATATCTATCCCAGCAGAGTGCTGCTCCCCTGACATCTCAGATGCTCAGGTAAGAGCCGCCCTCTCCAAAGCAAAAAACACAGCATCAATGAGACCAGACGGTGTCCCGGGCTGCGTCCTACATGAACTCCAAGAAGAGCTAAACCCAAACATAAAACTACTGTTCAATCTCAGCCTTACTACAGGATATGTACCCAAAGAGTGGTGTACAGCAACTGTGGTCCCTCCCCACAAAGGTGGTGCCTCAGCGAATCCTGGAAACTATCGCCCCATAAGCCTGACTAGCTTGGTCTGCAAAGATATGGAAAGGATCATCATGGACCTCATAAATAAAGATATTGCGGACCTACAGACACTGGATCCTACCCAGTTCGGCTTTGTTAAGGGCAGATCCTGCCTCTTAAACCTGGTCGATTTCTTTGAAACAGTCACCAAGGCCATTGACGAGGGGAAGGTGGTCCACACAGCCTACCTGGACCTAGCAAAAGCTTTCGATACAATACCCCACTCGGGCATTACAGATAAGCTCACCAGCTTAAATATAAACCCCTATGTCACTAGATGGGTTGCAAACTGGCTCAAGGACAGAACCCACATGGTTAGAATTGCTGGAGCCATGTCAGACTCCAAACCAGTTACAAGTGGCATCCCACAAGGCTCAGTCCTGGGACCTCTCTTGTTCGGTATATATTTCTCGGAGGTACAGGCCAACATGGAAGGACTGTGGCTGACCAAGTTCGCAGATGACTGCAAACTGGGCCATAATCGACTCTCCAGCCGACACAAGCATCCTCCAAAAGGGCCTCATAGAAACAGACAGCTGGTGCCAGAGCCATGGCCTCAAGCTAAACACCAAAAAGTGTATAGTCATCCCCTTTGGCAAAAGCAAAGTGCCCACAAATTACCACATAGGTGGTAATCCATTAAGTACAGAAGAAGTAATTTGGGACCTGGGGACCCAAGTTGATAGCAATCTCTCATTTGACAACCACGTGGCCAAAGTGGTTAGAAAAACATTTTATATAGCCCACCTAATCATGAAGGGATTCACATCTAGATCAGGGAGGTCATCGTGCCTCTTTACTCATCCCTCATCAGGCCCATAATTGAGTACAAGCCCCTTTTGGGATGTACCTTACCAGACACCTGCAGCAACTGGAAAGACCCCAAAAGTACCTCACCAAGAGGATCAAAGGGCTCAAACAGATGCCATATGCTGCCCGGTTAAAGAAACTCCAGCTCTACTCAGTGGCATACCGCCTGCTCAGAGGCGATCTGTGCCTGATGTATAAAGCCATGTCCATCCCGGAATTAATGGACATGCTGCACCTCAGAAAATCCAAATCCCATCGAGCTACTCGCTCGAGAGACTTGAACCTCAGCACTGAAATAAATAGGACATGCTGGAGGGACAGATTCATTACCCAGAGGCTCCCTTCACTCTGGAATAAAATCCCAGTCCATGTTAGGCAGAGTCCCTCATTGACTCTCTTCAAGAGGTATCTTGATGAGTGGATGGGAGATCGTAGGTTTACCCCGGGTATCACTTCTGTGTCACTGTTAGACAGAGGCATAGTATACTAACCTCGAAAAAGGGCATAGCAAAATTAATTTAAAATGGGTGGTGAAAGCCAAACACACTCTGGCTAGGCTTATAAATGCCCTAGGGCAGATAGCCTAGTATGAACCTATGAACCTATGAACCTATGAACATAGCAATTAATTACAAACATATTTACAGATGAAGAACATAGTACATCAGTAGACAACTCAAATCTTTATCTGCAAAGTACATAACAGACATTAACAAATGTTACAGTAAGAAGTTCCTGCTGTATAATAAGTACTGGCTTATTGTTGCACTTATTTATCCAAGTGTTGTTTGTTTCATTTTACTGGTAGACAATGGTAATCCAAATGTTGCGTCAGCTTATATGTAATGAGAAGAAGCCAAGGTATTGACTGTAAATCTATAAAATACTCAAAATATTGCAAACTGCTAAAGAAGTCAGAGCGTTATTCTAAGTGTGCATAATGTGACTTATTCACAGAAACTGATCAGAGACCGAAAACCTACTATGTGTAATATAAACTGGTGTTATTTCAAGGTTCTCTAAGATATTGTATTCTCAGGACATGCTATTTCAGCTATAAGATTGTTTATAAGCTATTGTACATGTTTTTATATTCGACAACTAAAGATAGTGGAATGTACTATATACATGTAGTGTAGTATTAACCTACGAGGGCTTTAACTTTCCTGGGGACATCTGACACGTGACTTCAACATTCCAGTTTTTGTTAGTAAAGCTGTTGTTGAAGGCACATCTCTTACCTCTGTCTCTAACCTACAGTCATTACTGAATGTTAATTAAAGTTGTACAAATTCTGTCAGGCCTGCTGAATAAAAATAAAATAAGTACATCCTGGCACACACACCTTGTCCATCCATTTAAATGTTTTGCATGGTCTCACCACTGCATGATCTGCTTCAGGAAGGAGCTATTCCAAGTACGTGGTGAAACTGGTGTAAACAGATCCTGCAAAATGTCCATGATGGACATTTCTGCTGGATTTGTTAGCATTTCAACATCAAAAATCGTTACACTTTTCATCTTGTATGCGCTAACTAGCTGCAGTGGGCATTAAATGTATCAATTCAAGGACCCAAAAGTAATTAATGGTAATCCTAATCAGGATTTTTTTACAATATGCCTTTCAGGCCTACTATATTCTTTCATTTCTACACCCTCCACAGTTAACTCTTCTTTTGTGGGTCCCCAAAATAGAGTCACATCAAGGTTCAAATTTTAAACTGACCACAGTCATTATAAGCCATTACCCATCTCATCCTGGGAAAGCCAAAGTCTACAACACTAGTACTTACCGACCAAGTGCTGACAGGATAATAACAAGTTTTGGTTACTCTCACAAGATAATTCATAAAACTGGAAATGGTAACCAGTCAAGAATCTATATACTCAGTGATGTAATTTGACAAGGGTGTGATGGTGACATCATAATGTAAAGTAGAAGGGCACCTACATTGCCCTAAACTAGTACCGCTGTTGCCAAGGCAACTTTATGTATTCATGCAGCTAAGTCATCAGTGATGAAAGGAGACAGATGATGCCAGATGACATCATAATATAAAGTGGGTGGGTACCTACACTGTCTTGAGTAAGCACTTGCACAGTTTTATTTATGTAAATTTTGTAGCAATTTTCAGAGAGGCTCAGAAAAAATAACAGAACCAGAAAATTAAACTATATCAAGGAAATACAATTACAGGATATTCCTGGCAAAAGAATGCCATTACAATGTAAATACATAAGTTCAAGACAATAATTTGTCCCTCATGATATTGTAAGCATTGAATATATATATACATTTATATATGTATATATGTGAATTAGCAGGATATTTGAATAATTGATAACATACACAACATGGGGATCATTATTATAATGAGGGCATTTTTATTTTTCATATTTATGTACTGCTTTTGTTTACTGGGAATGTCAGGACCCATTTTCAGCAGAGGCCTCAGGTGAAAAGTTCCAGTACAATAAAATACAACTGAACGTTGGTAATGACATTTAACATGACTAGTCTGCATTTAAGCATGGGATGTGGTAGGTTTATACAGCAATTAATTAGTAGATAAAAGCTTGTTGGAGAATATGTAAAAATGGTAAGCAAGGAAGAGCATATGTAGGTAAGCAGGTAAGCAGCGGGAAGGAAAGAGTTCATGTGAAAGTAAGTTGGGAAATCAGAAAGTAAGACTCTTGTAAGAAAAGAAGAGTAGAAAAGTCGAAAATGTTACAAGTGTCGAAAGTGAAAACAGCGTTTCAGTAAAACTGTGAACGTTATACCACAGATTCTAACAGAACTAGTAGCAGAACATCAGCAGGGATTTAACTAACTATGTAACTGCACATTCAGGGTAACACAGTGTGTTATGAGATAGATTTTACAGGTGTTTCTGAAGGAGGGAACTTCTAATTCTGCAGGTATTGTGTTACTTCAGGTTAGTGTCTGAAATGACTATCTGACTTCTAGATGGACTTGTTGTGAAACAGAAATATTAAGCTGTGGACCCTGCTTGCAGTAAACACTGGACTATGGTGACCCAGCTCTTATGAGAAACTATAGATATCAAAGTACATATAAAAAGCACTAGAAACAAGTTCAGTCTGAATAACCAGGACTCTGGTTATTAATCTATGAGCTGTATATAATTAAATACATGCAAATATTGCCACTGGGAATGTATATTCAAGTCTTCAGAAATGCATTTAAAATATATTCAGTCATTGCCCACATGTTCATAGTTTAAATATTCTCTTTCATGTTGCAGATTCCTTTTTTTTAAAATACGTATTCTCTATAGACAGTACTCGGCTGGAGTGCCTTCTGTGTGGAGTCTGCATGTCCTCCCCGCAGTCGAGTGGCATTCAAAAGACATGCGTGGATGGGCGTGCCTTTGTTGAAGGTTGGGTGTTGAGCTGGCACCTCGGCACTGTAAAAATCTATTGCCAATCATTAGTGGATCAGAGTTCCGCTGTGGCGACCCCCTAACCCAGAAAAGCCAAAAGAAGAACTTATTCTCTATAGACATTATATGTATCCTATTTTAACACTTGTCCTTTCACCTTTCTTAATTTTATAACTCCCTTGGATAATTTTTATCTCTTCATTCATTACTTTTAAAAACTTTTCCTTCCCCATATGTCTTGTTTCTTTCCTTTACATATGTACCCTTTCTTTATTAAAAAGTAGCATATTCAATCTGGTCCAGGTCTGCTCTGTGTCAGAGGTGTAGCTGGGGTGGAGTAAAGGGAAAGGTGCCCTGGGTGCAAGGTGGTAGAGGGTGCAATTGACAGTAGAGGGATTCGGTTTCTGCATGCTGGTAGTGCATTGGATGTCTGGTCTGAAGTGCATCGTCACTCTATGTGTGTGTGTGTGTGTGTGTGTGTGTGTGTGTGTGTGTGTGTGTGTGTGTGTGTGTGTGTGTGTGTGGTATATGGAACACCAACATTCAGAAATAAATGATGATATTGGCTGCATCGTGCTCAGAGCTGGATCACTCATGCTCTGAAGTGCATCATCACTCTGTGTGTGTTGTATACGGAACATCAACATTCCAAAATAAATTATGATATTGGCTGCATCGTGCTCACAGCTGGATCACTCATGCTCTGAAGTGCATCATCACTTTATGGGTGTGGTATACAGAACACCAGCATTCCGAAATAAATGATGATATTGGCTGCATCATGCTCAGAGCTGGATCACTCACGCTCTGAAGTGCATCACCACTCTGTGTGTGTGTGGTATATGGAACACCAACATTCAGAAATAAATAATGATATTGGCTGCATTGTGCCCAGAGCTGGATCTCTCATGCTCCGAAGTGCATCATCACTCTGTGTGTGTGTGTGTGTGTGTGTGTGTGTGTGTGTGTGTGTGTGTGTGTGTGTGTGTGTGTGTGTGTGTGTGTGTGTGGTATACAGAACACCAGCATTCCGAAATAAATGATGATATTGGCTGCATCGTGCTCAGAGCTGGATCACTCATGCTCTGAAGTGCATCATCACTCTGTGTGTGTGGTATACAGAACACCAACATTCAGAAATAAATGATTATATTGGCTCCATTGTGTTCACAGCTGGATCACTCATGCTCTGAAGTGCATCATCACTCTGTGTGTGGTATACAGAACACCAACATTCCAAAATAAATGAGGATATTGGCTTCATCGTGCTCAGAGCTGGATCACTCATGCTCTGAAATGCATCATCACTCTGTGTGTGTGGTATACAGAACACCAACATTCCAAAATAAATGAGGATATTGGCTTCATCGTGCTCAGAGCTGGATCACTCATGCTCTGAAATGCATTATCACTCTGTGTGTGTGGTATATGGAACACTAACATTCAGAAATGAATGATGATATTGGCTGCATTGCGCTCAGAGCTGGATTATTAATGCTCTGAAGTGCATCGTCACTCTGTGTGTGATGTATACGGAACACCATCATTCAGAAATAAATGATGATATTTGCTGCATCGTGCTCACAGCTGGATCACTCATGCTCTGAAGTGTATCATCACTCTGTGTGTGTGGTATACAGAACACCAACATTCCAAAATAAATGATGATATTGGCTGCATCATGCCCAGAGCTGGATCACTCATGCTCTGAAGTGCATCACCACTCTGTGTGTGTGTGGTATATGGAACACCAACATTCATAAATAAATGATAATATTGGCTGCATCGTGCTCACAGCTGGATCACTCATGCTCTGAAGTGCATCATCACTCTGTGTGTGATGTATACGGAACACCATCATTCAGAAATAAATGATGATATTTGCTGCATCGTGCTCACAGCTGGATCACTCATGCTCTGAAGTGCATCATCACTCTGTGTGTGTGTGGTATACAAAACACCAACATTCAGAAATAAATGATGATATTGGCTGCATCATGCTCAGAGATGGATCACTCATGCTCTGAAGTGTATCATCACTCTGTGTGTGTGGTATACAGAACACCAACATTCAGAAATAAATTATGATATTGGCTGCATTGTGCTCAGAGATGGATCACTCATGCTCTGAAGTGTATCATCACTCTGTGTGTGTGGTATACAGAACACCAACATTCAGAAATAAATGATGATATTGGCTGCATTGTGCTCAGAGATGGATCACTCATGCTCTGAAGTGTATCATCACTCTGTGTGTGTGGTATACGGAACACCAACATTCCAAAATAAATGATGATATTGGCTGCATCATGCTCACAGATGGATCTCTCATGCTCTGAAGTGCATCATCACTCTGTGTGTGTGGTATACGGAACACCAACATTCCAAAATAAATGATTATATTGGCTGCATTGTGCTCAGAGCTGGATCACTCATGCTCAGAAGTGCATCATCACTCTGTGTGTGTGGTATATTGAATACCAACATTCATCAGTCCTGGGTCCTCTCCTGTTTGGTATCTGCTTCTCTGAAGTACAGGCTAACACAGAAGGTCTTTGGCTAACTAAATTCACAGATGACTGCAAACTAGGAGCCATAATTGAAACTCCTAACGATGTGGACATCCTACAAAAGGGCCTCACTGAGACAGATGCCTGGTGTCAAAGACATTGTCTCAAGCTCAATGCCAAAAAGTGCATTGTCATCCCCTTTGGTAAAAATTCTGTACCCATGAACTACCACATAGGCGGTAGTATACTTAACACTGAAAGTGTGATAAGAGACCTTGGGACACAGGTGGACAGTAGTCTCTCCTTTGATAATCACATCGCCAAAGTGGTCAGGAAATCCTTCTACGTGGCACACTTCATCACAAAAGGTTTCTCATTCAGAAAAAAGAGGCCATTGTTCCCCTCTACTCATCACTCATTAGACCCATTATAGAGTACAACACCACTTTTGGTATGTACCTCACAAGACATCTACAACAACTGGAAAGGCCACAAAAATACCTCACAAAGAGGATTACTGGCCTCAAACAGATGCCTTACGCAGACCGTCTCAAAAAACTCCAGCTTTGCTCCATCACATATCGCCTACTCAGAGGCAATCTCTGCCTAACATACAAAGCTATGTCAAACCCAGAGCTTTTGGACATGCTCCACTTAAAGAAATCCCAATCCCTCCGAGCTACACGCTCTAGGGACCTAAACCTTGTCACCACAATAAACAGAACATGCTGGAGGGATAGATTCCTGTCCCAGAGACTTCCCATACTCTGGAACAGACTACCTATCTATGTCAAACAGAACTCCTCATTAGCACTCTTCAAGAAAAATCTTGATGATTGGATGGGTAATAGGAAATTCACCCCGGGGATCACTTCTGTGGTTCTGCTTGACAGGGGCACAGGAAAATTATTTTCTTGGGTGGCAAAAGCCAGGGTACATTTTTGGCTAGGCTTGTATAGGCCCTAGGGCCAATAGTCTAGTACCTACCTATGAACCTATGATGATATTGGCTGCATTGTGGTCATAGCTGGATCACTCATTTCCTTTGGTGTTTTGTTGACCTATAGGAGGCCACTTGTTACAGTTACAGTTGTAGCATGTGTTTTCCTACAGTTTAAAGAAACACTCTTTGGTTTGTTCTGCAGGTGTAAGAGGAGATTTTTTCCTTTGTCCTCAGTATGATAGTAGAGTACCAGGCTAATGACCCTAAAGGGCCTGTTTATGCCTAGGCATGCTACCCAATAATATTAGATAGATATTGGTGTAGTAGGTTTTGTTGGGGAAGTACATATGACTTTAGAATGAGTGTTCAAGCATTTACAAGCTTCCCCTCTCCAAAAGAGGTCAGGTGCTAGACCAAGGGTATAGTTACAGTCCCATATTCATTGATTCAAGTTTTGCTTGAATAAATGTAGGGAAGAACTCTGCTTCACATGGATGGGAAGCCTGTTCCAGAGAAGGGGCAGCCTCTGAGACACCTACCTGTCTCTCCAGTATGTCTTATTTGCTGTTGCAGACAAGGTTTACGTCCCTGGATCAAGTGTTTCTGTTGCTGTTTGTTTTATAAAAGTGCAACAGATCTGTTAATTCTGGTTCAGAGGTTGCTTTGTTGGCCAGGCATAGGTGGCCTCTCAGCAGTCTGGTGCAGACAGAATATAAGGACAAGGCTTTGAGATAGTCCACATATGACTTGTTTTCTACACCATGTATTCTTTTTGTGAGGAACATTTGTGGACACTCCAGTTGTTGCATATGTCTGGCCAGGTACATACTGAAGGGGGCGCTGTACCCACTGACTGGTCTTATGAGAGCAGAGTACAGTGGAAGGATGACATGTTTGGATCTAGATGCCATACCCAGATACATACTGAAGGGGGCGCTGTATTCAATGACTAGTCTTATGAGAGCAGAGTACAGTGGAAAGATGACATGTTTGGATCTAGATGCCATACCCAGGTATATAATGAAGGGAGCACTGTACTCAGTGACTGGTCTCATGAGAGCAGAGTACAGTGGAAGGATGACATGTTTGGATCTAGATGCCATATCCCTGTTTATAAGTTGTGCAACATAAAATGATTTCCGCACTACAGCTGACACATGAAAATCAAACACTAAATCACTGTCTATGTGCATTCCCAAATCTCTGTCTATAAAGTCTACTTTTAGGGGTGTACTGTCACTGTAGTCTTGGGGTGTACTGTCACTGTAGTCTTGGGGTGTACTGTCACTGTATTCTTGGGGTGTGTACTGTCACTGTAGTCTTGAGGTGTACTGTCACTGTAGTCTTGGGGTGTGTACTGTCACTGTAGTCTTGGGATGTACTGTCACTGTACTCTTGGGGTGTACTGTCACTGTAGTCTTGGGGTGTGTACTGTCACTGTAGTCTTGGGGTGCACTGTCCCTGTAGTCTTGGGGTGTACTATCACTTTAGTCTTGCGGTGTAGTCTTGGAGTGTGCACTGTTAGTGTAGTCTTGGTGTATACTGTCACTGTAGTCTTGGGGTATACTGTTACTGTAGTCTTGTGGTGTGTACTGTCACTGTAGTCTTGGGGTGTACTGTCACTGTAGTCTTGAGGTGTGTACTGTCACTGTAGTCTTGGGGTGTACTATCACTGCAGTCTTGGGGTGTGTACTATCACTGTGATCTTGGGGTGTACTGTCACTTTAGTCTTGAGGTGTGTTCTGTCACAGTAGTCTTGGGGTGTACTGTCACTGTACTTTTAGGGGTGTACTGCCACTGCAGTAGTTTGATGGGTGGCCAAAAGATAACATGATGCTATGATGCACGTTTTGGCATTGAGTTTTAGACAGTGACTCTGGCATCAGTTATTAGTCTGTGTTATACCTTTTTGGCGGATATTTGTGTTTTGGAGGGATTCAGTGACCACTTCTGCTTTGCAGTCATTTGTGAACTTCATCAGCCAGAGGCCCTTGGCGTTAGCCTTGACCTCAGAGAAGGAGATGCCAAACAGGAGATTCTCCAGCACTGAGCCCTGAGGCACCCCACTAGTAACTGGCATTTTGTGGAGGCAGATTTCCCTTTTCTAACTTCTTTGGTCCAGTCTGTATGCCACCTGGCTATCCATCTGGTACTGTAGGGGTTTATACCAAGTTTAGTGAGCTTTTCAGCATTTCCTGAGTGGGGCATTGTGTCACATGCCTTGGCTAGGTCAAGGTAGGCAGTGTGCACTATTTTGCCCTCGTCCATTGTTTTGGTGGTCTTCTCAAAGACGTCCATCAGGTTGAGAAGTTAAGACCTATCCTTGACAACCATGACCTGATTTGAGTTGAATGTTTGTACTGTACCTGTATCGTCATTTAGGATACCTATGATTATTCTCGCAATAGCTTTGCATATCAGGGTAGTCAGGCTTATGGGGCAATAATTTCCTAGGTCCATGGATGGCCCGTGGGTTGAAGACCCAGTCCATTCTGACTTATACCAGGGATCCATGGTAACAGTGACAGGGGTCTACACTTCACTGTTTGTTTCATCAACATGTGGAAAATCTTGCACAGCTGATCAAACTGTACCAGCTTTTATATATATATATATATATATATATATATATATATATATATATATATATATAGGTATATTTATTTATTTATGCATGTATGAATATGTTTAGCAAAGTGTGGAGAGTACAGTCTTAAAGGGAATTTGGCCCTTGCAAAAAAAGTTTTATTTATTTTTTTGTTTTTTCGACATTTTGTTGCTCGAACATCTGAGTTTGAGCATTTGTTCTTTGGTGTTATGACATTTCATTGAAATTTCATACATTTATGCCCTGCATAAAAAGCCCAGCAGACCTTTAGTAGTAATCTACTGGCTGGCTGGTATTCAGTTGCTAGACTAGGTAACCTGGGATAGCATTGTTGAGAAAAAGATGGCTGTAAACCCTAATAACGTGCCAAACATGAACTAAGTATTGCTACATCAAATAAAAGCTGGGATGTGGAATGTGGAATGTGGATTAGAAGTGGATGACATTATGATAAGGAGGAGACCGGATTGTCTATGTATCTAGGAGACAGTTTGGAAGGATAGCGGAGTAAAGTCTCTTGGCCTGAGATGCAGAATCTACTATGTAGGGGGAGGATAGATTAAAAATGGTATTGCTATTATAGTGAGGAAGATTCTGTGGAAAAGTGAGGTATGTAATCAAAATCAGTGACAGACTCATAACAATCAGAATCCAGTGTAAAGGCCGCACAGTAGTCACAATCTCAGTCTGTGCTTTACAGCAGGGCTTTGTTGGTGAGGTCAAGATAGCGTATTAGGCAGCAGATGCAGGACCTGTTCGATAAAGCTGGGTGAAATGACTTGGTGTTGAAAATGGGGTAATTGAAAGCTTGCACTAGGACACTACAGAATATGAGGGAAGAAATTTGTGGTTGAGCCAGGTATGGAAATAAGGTATATCATACCTCTCAACTGTGCAGATTTTAGCAAAATGCCCAGACTTTTTGCCTCATATTTTTGGTCCATTTTTCATAAAATTGTGGTTTTCTGGCAAATCATCAGCAAGTCATTAAATATGGAAGTCAGAAAATAATTACAAAAAATTGAGTTTCAGACTTCACACCCTTCAGAAAATTCATGCTAATGCAAAACCTGTTATTCTTATCAACTAGGTTTGTAAGAGCAATATTTGTCCCTATTCATGGACCTTTGTCCCCCCATTAATTCTGCCTTTGTCCAGATTTCTTGCTCTAAGAGGTTGAGGGTTTGAGGTAAGTAAGGAAAGCTGGTGGTAGAATGCAGATGTCCAGAAAGAAGAAGTGCAGGGGGTGTGGGAGCTAGGAACGATGGATCAGGTTAAGAAGGAATACTGTTTGGCTAACAAAGATGCAAAGATAGAAAGATGAAGAAAAAGTTGCCAAACACCATTGTTAAGGGACATCAGAGCAATCTGCTTACTGGTCCAGAGGACAACAAGGCCTGGTGGAAGGAGTACTTCAAGAAGCTTTTGAACAAAGAAAACCCAACAGAAGCTGCAGTGCCACATACACAGCCTACGATGAAAGATGAAGGGGCAGTAAAGAAAATGATGTTAGGGAAAAGCAGCATGCTTAGATGAAGTCATGGCAGACATGCACGCTCAGATGAAGTCATGGCAGACATGCACGCTTAGATGAAGTCATGGCAGACATGCACGCTCAGATGAAGTCATGGCAGACATGCACGCTTAGATGAAGTCATGGCAGACATGAACGTTTAGATGAAGTCATGGCAGACATGATCAAGATGTTGGATGTGTTGGTCGAGGAATATCTCCAAGAATGTTCAGCTCAGCGTGGAGAGAGAGAGGCATATCCCAGATGACTGGAGGATAAGCATTCTAGTGCCAGTGTAAAAAAAGGGGGATATTGACAACTGTGGGCAGTACAGAGGTATCAAACCCCTGTTCTACTGCATGAAAGTGCTGCAGAGGGTGACTGATAAATGAGCATACAACGTAGTAGAACCTAAGATGTGAGAAGAGAAGTTTTGACTCGGATCAAGATGCAGCACAACTAAGAAATGCATTACAACTGGCCTATTGTTTGCAGTGAGAGAGATACTGGAAAAGAAGTTGGAGATGAAGGAGGAGTCCAAATGCACATTTCTAGACTTGTTGAAAACATTTAAAAAGGTCCTAAGAAAGCAGATTTGGGTAGTCCTATGATTTTTCAAAGTCTTAGAAACATTGTTACAGTTAGTGCAGGCTATATACAAGAACCCAGTGACACAAGTATAAACAACCGTTTGGACTGACAGAGGAATTGCCAGTGAAAGTTGGTGTAGATCAGTGGGGTTCACTGTTGAACATGCTCACATTCATACTAGTGATGGACTACATCACCAAACAGGTCAGTGGGGACAGGTCATCCAAGCTGCTGTATGAAGATGGTGCAGTATTACAAACAAGCTCTGAGGAGGAACTTCAGCAAATGATAGGGGAGTGGAATGCAAAACTGAACGGGCATGGGATGAAACTGGGTACAGCAATGACAGTGGTCATGGCAATGAATATGGAAACCAGATGAAGCTGAAAACTAAGATAGAAGGGAAAACTGTGAGATAGTTTAAAAACTTCAAGTATCTGGGAGGGGTGGTTGAAGAGAAGGGAAGCTTGAATGAAGATGTCAAATCTAGAATCAAAGATGCTGCAACCAACTGCCACAAAATGTTAGGGATAGTGTGTGGCAGATGAAGGCCAAAATGTCAAGGAAACTGAAAGGTAAGGCTAAAAAACAGAGGCATGACCAGTGCTTCTTTATGGTACAGAAACCTGGGCAGTACCGGCAGAATAGTTAAGGGAGTTTGAGTTGCAATTACCCGAGATCATGGGTAGTACAGGATACACACTGCTGGACAGATGAAAAAAATGGGCCATTTTATAGCAGAAGCCAAAATAGTCTTAATTTCTGAGAAAGTCAAGTAAAACAGATTACTGTGGCTTGGTAATGGGCAGAAAAGGAGATCATTTGATTGGGTAAAACATATTTGGGAGAGACAGGAAGAAAACAAGAGGAGATAAGGACATCTAGTCAAGACATCAATGAATTGTCTTAAACCAAGCTTGCAGCCAAGGGCCATGACTGTCAAAGAAAGTAGGAGAGATATATTTTAGCCACTGAGAGTATAGATAGGTATGGGAAAGCTAAAATGTTTTTCTCAGATCCACAGGTATCTGATAGATCCTAGAATTCCAACAGCTCCTGTCCTGACAAGCAAGGGGTGTGTCTTTTCTGTTCTTTCAAAGTTACCAAAATTTGTGAAATCATGAAAAAGAACTGGCATATCTAACAGCAGATGACAGAATTAAAATGGTGTGGGGGTGCAACCAGGTTTTGTTTAAGAATCAGAAATCTTTCAAACGGCTTTTATGTTATAAAGGTAATTAAACTTTGTGTGTCCGTTCACACAGTGCAGGGACCTACAGCTGCAGGACTTGCAACGTATGTAAATATGTAATTATACTTCATGTGTCCATTCACAATGTCCAGCTGCAGGACTTGTAGTGCATGTAAATATGTAATTATACTTCGTGTGTCTGCTCACAACGTGCAGGGACCTGCAGGTGCATGCATTGTAGTGTATGTAAATATGTAATTGTACTTCGTGTGTCTGTTCACAATATGCAGGGACCTGCAGCTGGAGGACTTGTATTGTATGTAAATATGTAATTATACTTCATAGGTTCATAGGTAGGTACTAGGCTATCTGCCCGAGGGCATTTATAAGCCTAGCCAGAGTGTGTCAGCTTTCACCGCCCCATTGATTAATTAACTGAGCCTCTGTCAAGAAGAGAAAATGAAGTGATCACAGGGGTGTATTTTCTGTTACCCTGGAACAACATGATTGACAGACCACGATGCTTTGCCAGAGATGGTCTGCACCTGTCACCTCTGGGATTCAGGTTACTGGCTAAGGCTCTTGCCACCCCTATAGTGCCTTTTTTATGCAAAGTTCAAAGAACAAAACAACCACCGTAACAGGTACAAGCATGCAAAATCTGAAGGTAATGCTACTCAATGCTAGAAGTCTAAACCTCAAAATGCACTCTCTCGAGGCACTCCTAAAAATGGAGAACATCGATATCTGTGCAGTAACTGAGACCTGGTTCAAGGCTCCAGAGAGCACCCCTACAATACCAGGCTACAACTCTTACCACACTTTCGGCCACCAAAGCAGGACCGAAACACTAAAGGTGGAGGAGTGTCAATATTCACCAAGGATATTCACACCACCAGGCTAGTTGCCCAACACAATGCATCTGAAATTCTCCAGGTGCAACTAACACTAGGTAAGACTGCAATCCAAATTGTAGCTTGCTACAGATCCCCACCATACCCCAAGATTCTCACTACACCTTTCTAAACATACTGGAAAATATTAAGATAGAACCAAACACCCTAATACTGGGTGATTTTAACTACCCTGCCATTAACTGGGAAAGCTACTCATGTACCAACACCTTTGCCCAACGGTTCTTGGAATTCATAAATTCCAACACCCTGGATCAACTAATCCATAGTCCCACCAGGGGCTCCAATATCCTAGACCTGGTCATTACCAACATGGGAAATCGATGCTCCACACCTATGGTCACCCCCTCGTTAGTCACGTCTGACCATAAGCTAATCAGCCTTAACATCCACATCCCACCCCCAACCCCCAGTAAGGAAACCTCCATAAAAAACTTCTCCAAAGCCAACTTCATGCTACTCAAGTCAGAAGTGACAAACTTCATGACACCCATGCAGATGGGAGCTGAAAGTTCAACTGCTGAATCCTACACTAAGGCACTGTACGAGCACATCCACTCATGCATAAATCGTGCCATCCCAAATAAAACCAAGATGCTCTCATCCAAAAAAAAGAAGCTAGTCTGGTGGTCTCCTGCCATAAACAAACTTTACAACAAAAGGAAGAAACTGTTGCAGAAAAGAGGAAAATCCCAGGATGCAAAAAACTTCCTTACCAGCCTCAGTAAGAAACTGAGATCCCTCATAAAATCCTCCAAAGCTAGTTATGAAAATAAAATTGCCAAAGATTCCAAAGACAACAACAAGGCATTCTATAACTATGTCAAGAATCTAAATGGCAATGCTCAGATCTGCTCTGTGCTAAAACAGAATGGCATTAAATATACTGATCCCAAGGATATTGCCAGTATCCTGGCAGATCGATTCACTGCCAACTTCACCCCCCCTCACCCCCTAAATGGCCCATCTCAATACCGGAAGATTGCCAAATTCCGGTAATAACGGCCACACAGGTAAAAAACGCACTCTCCAAAGCTAAGAAATAAGCATCCATAGGACCAGATGACATGCCGGGCTGTGTACTACATGAACTACAATATGAACTGGCACCTCACCTAAGTGTCATGTTTAATCATAGCCTCACCTCAGGTTTCGTGCCCACTGAGCAGCGCACAGCTACAGTTATCCCACTTCACAAGGGGGGATCCACCTTGGATCCCGGAAACTACCGCCCAATCAGTCTGACAAGCCTCATCTGCAAGGCCATGGAACGTATTATCATGGAACTTATAAACAAAGACATTGGCAACCTTCAAACACTGGACCCCACCCAGTTTGGGTTTGTGAAGGGCCGATCTTGTCTCCTGAACTTGATTGACTTCTTTGAATCAGTCTCCAGAGCCATGGACAAGGGTAAGGTGGTCCACACAGCCTATCTAGACCTTGCCAAGGCCTTTGACACCATCCCCCACTCTGGAATCATAGATAAACTTACTAAGCTGGGCATTAATCCCTACGTCACCCAATGGGTTGCTAACTGGCTTACTGATAGAACCCACACTGTAAAAGTAGCTGATTCCAAATCCAGCTCCAGACAAGTGACAAGTGGAGTACCTCAGGGTTCAGTCCTGGGACCGCTCTTGTTTGGCATCTACTTCTCTGAAGTACAGGCCAACAGTAAGGGACTCTGGATAACAAAGTTTGCAGATGACTGCAAACTGGGAGCCATTATTGAATCCCCAAATGATGTGGATACTCTACAAAAGGGCCTTACAGAAACAGATGCTTGGTGCCAGAGCCATGGGCTCAAGCTCAATGCCAAGAAATGTATAGTTATCCCCTTTGGGAAAAAACATGTATCCATGAATTACCATATAGGTGGCAGTACACTAAACACCGAAAGTTTGATAAGAGACTTAGGGACACAGGTGGACAGTGGTCTCACCTTCGATAACCACATCGCCACAACAGTCAGGAAATCCTTCTATGTGGCATACCTCATCACTAAGGGCTTTTCATCCAGAAAAAAGGAGGTCATTGTCCCACTGTACTCATCCCTCATTAGACCCATTATAGAATACAATGCCCGGTTTGGTATGTACCTCTCAAGACATCTGCAACAACTGGAAAGGCCACAGAAATACCTCACTAAAAGAACCACAGGCCTAAAGCAGATGCCCTATGCTGACTGCCTTAAAAAACTCCAGCTATACTCTGTCGCATATCGTCTACTCAGAGGCGATCTTTGCTTAACATACAAGGCCATGTCAAACCCAGAGCTGTTGGACATGCTACACTTAAAGAAATCCCAATCCCTCAGAGCCACACCCTCCAGGGATCTAAACCTTGTTATCACAATAAACAAAACATGCTGGAGGGATAGGTTCCTGACCCAGAGACTCCCCAGACTCTGGAATAGATTGCCCATACATGTCAAGCAGAGTGCCTCTTTGACGATTGGATGGGAGAAAGGAAATTCACCCCGGGGATCACGTCAGTCACCCTGCTAGACAGGGGTCCAGGGAAGTAAATAGTGTGGGAAGAAATAGCCAGGGAATTATTATGGCTAGGCTTGTATAGGCCCTAGGGCTGATAGCCTAGTACCAACCTATGAACCTCTGAACCTATACCCATCCACTCATCAAGGTTTCTCTTGAAGAGTGTTAGTGAGGGGCTCTGCCTAATGTAGTTAGGAATTTTATTCCAAAGCATGGGGAGTCTCTGTGACAGGAATCTATCCTTCCAGCATGTTCTATTTATTGTTGTGGTGAGGTTTAGTTCACTAGAGCAAGTGGCTCGCAGTGACTTGGATTTCTTTAGGTGGAGGATGTCCATCAATTCTGAGTTGGACATGGCTTTGTAAGTCAGGCAGAGATCATCTCTGAGTAAGCGATATGCGACTGAGTACAGCTGGAGTTTTTCCAGTTGGGCTGCATAGGACATATGTTTGAAGCCAGTAATCCTCTTGGTGAGGTACTTTTGTGGACTTTCCAGCTGTTGGAAGTGTCTTGTGAGGTACATCCCAAATGGGGCATTGTACTCTATGATGGGTCTGATGAGTGACGAGTAGAGGGGCACTATAACCTCTTTATTTCTAGCTGTGAAACTTTAGTAATTAGATGGGCTACATAGAAGGATTTCCTAACTACTTTGGCAATATGGTTGTCAAAGGAGAGATTACTATCTACCTGGGTCCCCAGATCTCTTATTACCTCTTCTGTATTAAAGGGGCTGCCACCTAAGTGGTAATTCATGGGTGTTTTGTTTTTCCCAAACGAGATGACTATACATTTTTTGGCATTTAGATTGAGACCATGACTTTGACACCAGGTGTCCGTCTCAGTAAGGCCCTTTTGGAGAATGTCCATGTCAGCTGGAGAGTCAATTATGGCTCTCAGTTTGCAGTCATCAGCGAACTTGGTTAGCCATAGTCCTCTTGTGTTTGCCTGTACTTCTGGGAAGCATATGCCAAACAGTAGGGGTCCCAGGACAGAGCCTTGTGGGACACCACTTGTGACTGGTTTAGAGTTGGACCTGGAGCCCACTATTCTTACCGTGTGAGTTCTGTCTGTAAGCCAGTTGGCAACCCATCTCATGATGTAGGGGTTTATGTTCAGGCTGGTGAGTTTTTCTATAATTCCTGAGTGGGGAATGGTGTCAAAAGCCTTGCGAGGTCATGGTAGGCTGTGTGAACTACCTTCCCCTCATCTATGGCCTTGGTGACTGTCTCGAAGAAGTCAACCAGGTTTAGTAGGCATGATCAGCCCTTAACAAAGCCGAACTGGGTCGGGTCAAGTGTTTGGAGGTTCCCAATGTCTTTGTTAATGAGTTCCATGATGATGCGCTCCATAGCCTTGCAGACCAGGCTAGTCAGGCTTATGGGGTGATAGTTACCAGGGTCAGTTGTGGCCCCTCCTTTGTGGAGCGGAATAACCGTTACTGTGCACCATTCTATGGGCACGTGGCCTGAGGAGAGGCTGAGGCTGAACAGTGTGTTTAGGTGGGGGGTTAGTTCATTCTGTAGTTTGTGCAAGACGCAGCCTGGGACACCATCTGGCCCCACTGACGCTGTGCTTTTGGCTTTTGAAAGGGCTGTTTTCACCTGTGCATCTGTGATTTCTGGGACACTACACTTTTCCGGTATTGTTGTGGGCCCTTTTGGGGGTGAGAGAGGGGTGAAGTTTGCACTGAATCTATCTGCCAGGATGTTGGCAATATCAGTGGGTTCAGTATATTTTGTGCTATTTTGCACTAGCTCAGAGCATATCTGTGAGTTGCCACTTAGATTCTTGACATAGCTAAAGAAGGCTTTGTGGTTATCTTTTGAATCCTTGGCTATTTTTCTTTCGAAGTTAGCCTTGAAGGATTTTATGAGGGACCTTAGTTTCTTACTGATACCTATCAGAGATGTCTTTCCTTCTTGGGATTTGCTTTTTTTCTGAAATAGTTTCCTCCTTCTATTGTATAGCTTGTTTATGGCAGAGGTCCACTAGACTGGTTTCCTTCTCTTAGGGGAGTGAGTCTTGGTTTTGCTAGGGATGGCATGATTCATGCATCCTTGTAGGTGCTCATAGAGTGCATTTGTAAAGGTTCCTGCATCTTGAACACTGTTATCCTTTAGCGTGGGGGTTGTGAAATTTACCACCTCTGTCTTAAGTAAGGTGAAGTTTGCTATAGCAAAGTTTTTCACTGTGGTTTCCTTGGTTGGAGGTGGTGGTGTGTTGTGGACATCCAGAGTGATTAGTTTATGGTCTGATCTAACCAGTGATGGGTTGACCTCTGGTGTGGAGCACCTGTTGCCCAAGTTGGTGATGACCAGATCCAATATGTTTTCACCTGTGGTAGGGGAGTTTACCAACTGATCCAGGGCTTTTGAGTTGATAAATTCAAGGAAGCACTGGACCTGGAAGTTTGTACTTGAGTAGTTTTACCAATTAATGGTAGGGTAATTGAAATCGCCCAATATCAGGGTGTTTGGTAGGACCTTCATGTTTTCCAGTGTCTCCAGAAAGGTGGAGTGGTGGTCCTGGGTCATGGACAGTGATCTGTAGCAGGCCACAATTTGCATTGCAGATTTGCCCGATGTTAGTTGCACATGGATGATCTTAGAGGTATCATGCTGCGCCACTAACCTGGAGGTGTAGGTATCCTTGATGAATATGGATACACCCCCTCCTTTTGTGTTTTGGCCCATGTTCTGTGGCCGAAACATTTGGTATGAGTTGTAGCCCAGTAGTGCTTGGGTGCTTTGTGGAGCCTTGAACCAGGTTTCAGTTACTGCACAGATGTCGACATTCTCCATACTGAGGAGTGCTTTGAGTGCGTGCATTTTGAGATTTAAACTCCTATTGTTGAGTAGCATAACCCTCATTTTTTTTATTTGTGCTGTTTACGGAGGTGGGTTTGACTTTTGAGCCTTGCTCAAAAAAGGCACTATGGGGGCAGCAAGAGCTTTGGCCAGTATTCAAAAGCCTAGGGGTGACAGGTGCAAGCCATGTCCTGTGAAGCAACAAGGCTTGTAGAGCATGTCATCCCAGTCTGACAGACACAGGAACCCTTTTGAATGACACCAGAAGCTTAGCCAATTTTTGAACTTGATCATTTTTTCTTTATACTGCTGTATCATTCTTGGTGAGGGCAGGATGCTACTCAGGGTCAGGGTCATACCCGCCTGGGCTACATGATCAGAGAGCTCTTTCATGTCTCATTTCATGTAGTCCAGGGAGGTACATCTCAGGTCATTCACACCAACATGAACAATGACAGAGTCATATTTGTACTTGTTCTGGAGTGACCTGAGTGCTTGTGTTATGTGGTGGATTATGGCTCCCGACAGGCAGCTAACAGTAACCTTCTCCTTGTCCAGCCTAGTGAGTGGGATGCCAGTGTGCCTGACTATAGACTCACCTATTACTAGTGTGTTAGGTATGTTATTTTGCCTTAAGGGCTGTGATTGTGCGGCACACTGATTTCGTGTTTTATGTGTTGTCTGGTTTGTGACGGGAGGTGCAGGTTTTTTGGGTGTCAGGTTTGGAGTTCTGTGATGCTTTTTCAGGGTTTTTATTTAGAGCCTCCGAGTATGATTTTGTGTATTTATGTATGTTTTGCCAGTGCTGGTTTAGTATGTCTATGTGAGGCTGGAGGTGTGGTGCAAGTATTAACCTTCTCCTCATGACTGCCTGTTCCAGTCTTGGGTGGAGAGAGCTTAGCCTCCAATTTAGCTATATAATTGCATCTCTTGCATATGTTAATGTTTTTGTGGTAGGAAGAGAGGGTTGTCTGTGTACATGAGGCAGTTGTAACATTGCCTCAGGATACCCAGATTCACCAGCTGGACTGGAGAGTATACCTGAAATTGCCCTTTGGTCATGCCTGAATAGTAGGGTGAGCTGCTTAGTCGCTTGGTTGGTGAGGGGTGAATAATGAGCCTTGCCCTGCTGGGTAATCAAGTGTTGGGGTATATTAGTGCTTGCTATTAGTTCTGAGCAAGAGCTGGACTGCAGGATGCTTTTTAAGTGCTTAGGTTGAGAGTTAGACTACTTTCAAGGGAAAAACTGAAGAGGAGACTTGGTGGAGCCTAGATAAATTTAGCCCTAGCTAACTGGCGCTGCCTGGATGTGCAAAACCATGCAAACATAGTTTTTACAGCAGGGAAATGAAAGAGATAGAAATGAGCCCAAAATGGCTAATAAACTACTAACTTCTGGGCTGGAACCACTCCTCCAGGGACAGATAGCTGCTCAAAACTCCCCCTCTCACAGGTGAAGAGAGAAACCTCCCTCTAGCCAAGTAAGGTATGGGCAACTCAGAAAATTGTAACACAGCCCTGAATTCAGCACTAGTCTGAAAACTGGACTATACTAGCTTAGAAAGGTGGGAAACAAGGAAAAAAATGTTTTTTTTTAAAGATAAGGCAAAAACAGTACAAAAATACACTTAAATCAGCTTTAAACGACTACAAACAGTAAAAAATACATGTAAAACAGCTTTAGATGACTATAAGCAATCAGAAAAGGCTTTTAAACAAATTACCCAATTAACCAGTAAAAAAATCTCAAAACTGAGTCCTATTCCTGTAGTCTTCAATCAGACAAGTTGTAACTGCACACTCCTGCCACTGTGGTGCAGGGGAACCTTTTCCAAAAAAAGAAGGCCTGGATTAGTGCTCAAGTTATACAAACAAAGCTAGATTCAGCAGGCCTGAATCTAGTTTATGCAACAGCAAACAAGGCAAGCCAATTTCAGTAAGAAACAGTTCAAATATGCAGGCACTATAAGCCTTTAACCAGAAATTCCCAGCTCAGAAGGGCTGAGATTAGCCTCTCCTCCCACAAGAGTGCAGACCACGAACCTTCTTAATGTAAAATAACTGGCCTGAAGCCCAAGGCTTAGAATGATAGTTACACCAAGCAGTAATAAACACAATTGAGTACTTTTAAGATGACTTCTTCTTTCGGCTTTTTCCTGGTTAGGGGTCGCCACAGTGGATCACCTATCTGCTCATGATTGGCAGTGGAGTTTTACAGTGTCGGGTTGCCAGCCCAGCACCCAACCTTCCACAGAAGGCACACACATGCACACCTAGGGCGAATTTAGAGTGTCCAATCCACCTACAGCATGTTTTTGGGATGTGGGAGGAAACCGGAGCACCCGGAGGAAACCCACGCAACCACAGGGAGAACATGCAGACTCCGCACAGAAGGCACCCCAGCCAAGAATTGAACCAGAGAACCTCTTGCTGTGAGGTGGCAACACTAACCGCTGCACCACAGTGGCTGCCCGACTTTTAAGATGACGCAAAAACAAAATACAGTAGGAAGAAACACAAATACAGTAAAAGCAGATGAAAAAAGTGCAAAATTGTTTTTTTTTTTTTGAGTGAGCAAATGAGATGGGCCCAGGAGAAGTATCCAAATGCAAATTTACAAGAGGGGCAGGCAGTTTCAAAGCCACCAAGATTAACACCAAAACTAAAGCAGGGAGGGTGGGTGGAGTACTAACTGAAAAAACAGAGCCACAACTTCCAGCTAGATAGTATTCAATGCAACACAAATAAATCAATTTAAATGCTGTATTATTTGAAAAAAGTACAGATAAAGGTTTACTTAAATTCACTTATATGTCCAGTTGATTGCATGTCATGTGTCCATTCACAATGTGCAGGGACTTACAGCTTCACGACTTGTAGTGTATGTGAATATGTAATTTTACTTCATGTGTCCAGTCACAATGTGTAGGGACGTACACTGGCACATCTTGTAGTGCATATAAATATGTAATTATAATTTTGCATCCATTCACTTGTTCGGACTACAGGTGCATGACTTGTAATGTACGTAAATATATAATTATGCTTTCTGTGTCCATTTACACAGAGCAAGGACCTACAGCTGCAAGACTTTTAGTGTCTGTAAATATGTAATTATACTTTTGTGTCCATTCACAATGTGCAGGGACCTGCAGTTGCAGGACTTGTAGTGGTTGTAAATATGTAATTATACTTCGTGTTTATTGTTAAAGTATTTATTTATTTATTTATTGACATTTGTTAAGCGGGTTAGTCCAGCTGGGTCAGGAGCCTGTTTACTGTGGAAACCTAAGTAGAAAAGCTCCATTTACAGACAATTTACAATATATGAAAAAATCACATTCCAAGATAGTAAAATTAAAAATGCATAACACTGAGAAAGATACATACACATAATAATAAAAAGTAGCTATGTACAAGATATACAAAAATATACAACTAATTGAGCTTTCAGTAGTGAGGGATTGGGTTTACCAGATAAATCCCTAGTAGGTTATTCAGTGATAGGCAGAGACTAATCCATATATACATATGGTAGGAATGAAATACAAGAGTGATGTGGAGTTAGGTCGGTAGGTAGCTTTGGTTCACAACGTGCAGGGACCTACAGCTGCAGCACTTGTAGTTTATATAAATATGTAATTATACTTCATGTGTCTGTTCACAGTGTGTGGGGACCTGCGGCTGCAAGACTTGTAGTGTATGTAAATATTTAATTATACTTTGTGTGTCTGTTCACAACATGCAGGGACCTACAGCTGCATGACTTGTAGTGTATGTAAATATGTAATTATACTTTTGTGTCCATTCACAATGTGCAGGGACCTACAGCTGCAGCACTTGTAGTGTATGTAAATATGTAATTATACTTCATGCGTCTGTTCACAACATGCGTGTACCTACAGCTGCACGACTTGTAGTTTATATAAATATGTAATTATACTTCATGTGTCCGTTCACAGTGTGTGGGGACCTGCGGCTGCAAGACTTGTAGTGTATGTAAATATTTAATTATACTTTGTGTGTCTGTTCACAACATGCAGGGACCTACAGCTGCATGACTTGTAGTGTATGTAAATATGTAGTTATACCTTGTGTGTCTGTTCACAACATGCGGGGCCTACAGCTGTAGGACTTTTATTGTATGTAAATATGTAATTATCCATTCACAATGTGTTCAGACCTACAGCTGTACGACTTGTAGTTTATGTAAATATGTAATTATACTTTGTGTGTTCGTTCACAATGTACATGGAGCTACAGCTGCAAGACTTATAGTGTATGTAAATATGTAATTATACTTCATGTGTCCATTCATAACATGCAGGGACCTACAGCTGCAGGTCTTGTAGTGTATGTAAATATATAATTATACTTAATTTGTCCATTCACACAGTGCAGGGACCTGCAGCTGCAGGACTTGTAGTGTAGGTAAATATGTAATTATACTTCGTGTGTTCATTCCTAACCGGGAAAAGCCGAAAGACACAAACAAACAAACTTTTTGTGCCCATTGAGATAGTGCAGGGACCTGCAGCAACAGGACTTGTGGTGTATGTGAATATGTTATTATACTTCAAGTGCCCATTCACAATGTGTCGGGAGCTACAGCTGCAGGACTTGTAGTGCATGTAAATATTTAATTATACTTCGTGTGTCTGTTCACAATGTACAGGGACCTACAGCTGTGGGACTTGTAGTGTATGTAAATATGTAATTATACTTCATGTGTCCATTCAAAATATGCAGGGACCTACAGCTGCAGGACTTGTAGTATATGTAAATATGTAATTATACCTCATGTGTCCATTCAGAACGTGCAGGGACCTGCATCTGCACGTTTTGTAGTGTATGTAAATACATAATTATAGGTTAATAGGTGTGTACTAGGCTAATGGGCCTGGAGCCTTTACAAGCCTAGCCCATAGAAGTGCCTTGGCATCATGCCACCTGACGTTAGTTCCCAGTGCCTTTATCAAGCAGAGCCACCGGAGTGATCTCCCGGGTGAACTTTCTATTTCCCATGCACTCATCAAGATTTCTCTTGAACTAGGCCAAGAGAGGTGCTCTGCTTGACATGTATGGGAAGTGTATTCCAGAGCATAGGCAGTGTCTGTGTTATGAACCTGTCACTCCAGCATGGTCTGTTGAATGTGGTAATGAGGTTGAGGTCTCTGGCACATGTGGTGTGGAGGAATTAGGATTTCTTTAGATGTAGCATTTCTAATAGAGCTGGGTCAGACATGGCTTTGTAAGTCTAGTGATATAGGGGTTGATGCCTAGTTTGGTGAGTTTATCAATAATTCCTGAGTGGGGAATGGTATCAAAGCCCTTGGCCAGATCGAGGGACACTTTATGAACTGCACTGCTCTCATCCATAGCTCTAGAGACTGACTCAATGAAGCCAACCAGGCTAAGCAGGCATGAACTAAATTTCACTAATCCAAATTGCGTGGGATCTAGTGTTTGGAGATTGCCTATATCCATGTTAATTAGGTCCATGATGATGCGGTCCATAGCCTTACATATCAGACTCATCAGGCTAATGGGGTGATAATTGCCAGGGTCTGTAGTCGCTCCCCCTTTATGGAGAGGGATGACTGTAGCAGTACACCATTCAATAAAGACAAAGCCTGAAGTGAGGCTGTGATTGAATAGGGCACCCAGATGTGGTGCCATTTCACTTTGTAGTTCATGTAGAAGACATCCAGGGATATTGTCGGGTCCCATGGTCTTGGATAATGCAGCTTTAACCTGTGCTGCAGCAGTGCTGGGTGCCTGGCATTCCTCTGGTATTGTGATTGGTCCTTTAGGGGAGGAGAGAGAGGTAAAGTTGGCACTGAATCTGTCGGCCAGTGTGTTGGCATTATCTGTTGTCTCAGTATAGGAGGTACCATTGTGCAGTTACTCAGAGCAAACCTGGGTATTGACATTGAGATTCTAGATATAACTATAGACAGCTTTGTGGTTGTTTTTAGTGTCTGCCGCAATTCTGCCTTCATAGCTGGCTTTAGAAGTTTTGATGAGGGATCTCAACTTTTTTTGAGGCTAATAAGGGAGATTTTCCAGTCTTGGGACTTTACCTTTTTCTGCAATAGTTTCTTCCTTCTGTTGTAGAGTTTATTAATGACAGGTGACCACCAGATTGGCTTCCTTTTTTTGGAGGAGAGCTTCTTGGTTCTGTTTGTATGGCTAATTCCATGCATTTATGTAGGTGTTCATACAGTGCATTGGTGTATGATTCAGCAGTCATGTATCCATTTTCCATTGTCATGGGTGCCATGAAGTTAGTCACCTCTGTTTTTAGGAGCCCAAAGTGAGCTTTGGAAAGTTTTTCCTGGTGGTTACTGTGATGCTGGTGCACTGGCCCAGTAATCGAGGAGCCTCAATCCACACCACTAGCACCAGTGAGGGACGTGCACATTGGGAAGGATAACAAGTACACACACAGTAAAGTACAATTTAACACCAGTGAGGGGCATGCACATTGGGAAGGATAACAAGTACACACACAGTAAAGCACAATTTAACACCAGTGAGGGGCATGCACATTGGGAAGGATAACAAGTACACACACAGTAAAGTACAATTTAACACCAGTGAGGGGCGTGCACATTGGGAAGGATAACAAGTACACACACAGTAAAGTACAATTTAACACCAGTGAGGGGCGTGCACATTGGGAAGGATAACAAGTACACACACAGTAAAGTACAATTTAACACCAGTGAGGGGTTCACATTGGGAAGGATAACAAGTACACACACAGTAAAGTACAATTTAACACCAGTGAGGCGTGCACATTGGGAAGGATAACAAGTACACACACAGTAAAGTACAATTTAACACCAGTGAGGGCATGCACATTGGGAAGGATAACAAGTACACACACAGTAAAGTACAATTTAACACCAGTGAGGGTCGTGCACATTGGGAAGGATAGCAAGTATACACACAGTAAATTACAGTTTAACACCAGTGAGGGCGTGCACATTGGGAAGGATAACAAGTACACACACAGTAAAGTACAATTTAACACCAGTGAGGCGTGCACATTGGGAAGGATAACAAGTACACACACAGTAAAGTACAATTTAACACCAGTGAGGGGCGTGCACATTGGGAGATAACAAGTACACACACAGTAAAGTACAATTTAACACCAGTGAGGGGCGTGCACATTGGGAAGGATAACAAGTACACACACAGTAAGGTACAATTTAACACCAGTGAGGGGCATGCACATTGGGGGGATAACAAGTACACACACAGTAAAGTACAATTTAACACCAGTGAGGGGCGTGCACATTGGGAAGGATAACAAGTGCACACACAGTAAAGTACAATTTAACACCAGTGAGGGGCATGCACATTGGGAAGGATAACAAGTACACACACAGTAAAGTACAATTTAACACCAGTCAGGGGTGTGCACATTGGGAAGGATAACAAGTACACACACAGTAAAGTACAATTTAACACCAGTGAGGGACATGCACATTGGGAAGGATAACAAGTACACACACAGTAAAGTACAATTTAACACCAGTGATGGGCGTGCACATTGGGAAGGATAACAAGTACACACACAGTAAAGTACAATTTAACACCAGTGATGGGCGTGCACATTGGGAAGGATAACAAGTAGACACACAGTAAAGTACAATGTAACACCAGTGAGGGGCGTGCACATTGGGAAGGATAACAAGTACACACACAGTAAAGTACAATTTAACACCAGTGAGTGGCGTGCACATTGGGAAGGATAACAAGTACACACACAGTAAAGTACAATTTAACACCAGTGAGGGGCGTGCACATTGGGAAGGATAACAAGTACACACACAGTAAAGTACAATTTAACACCAGTGAGTGGCGTGCACATTGGGAAGGATAACAAGTACACACACAGTAAAGTACAATTTAACACCAGTGAGGGCTGCACATTGGGAAGGATAACATGTACACACACAGTAAAGTACAATTTAACACCAGTGAGGGGCGTGCACATTGGGAAGGATAACAAGTACACACACAGTAAAGTACAATTTAACACCAGTGAGGGGTGTGCACATTGGGAAGGATAACAAGTACACACACAGTAAAGTACAATTTCCCTTAAGAGCACACCGAGATCACAGTCAGTCAGAGGCTGGTTTCTCCCTTTCTCTCCAGATCCCCAATAAGACTCCCCACTGCCACAGCTATAGGGTTCAGATCTCAGCTGAGAATGCAAGCCAAAACCTTCAGTACCCTGTCTGTCCAACCAGTGCTTTGTGTCCTTGCCCAAGTAGCTGACACACGCACACACTTTGAGATTTGGTTTATATACAAACACACAGACACTCCTAGGGAAGGCTGGCACAGGTTCTCCAAGTATGCCACCTTTCTGCCCAGGCTATAAGGTGGATATAACCGCCACCAACCACTATTTATCAGCTACTAATAAGGCCCTTACCAAAGTGTGTCCAATTTTACTGTGCAATATTATTATCCAAATAGTAAGTGTGACCCAGGGATAAAGCTATTGGAGTGGCTTAGTGCAGTATCACTGAATACATGCAATTACTTTAGAGCTTAAATGATCTCTACACAAAAGAGCCACAGTTGAAAGGTTTAAAAATATTTAGTAATAAATAATAACACAAGACAAATCTCATCAATTTATCACAGTGCTAATCAAGAGTTCAGACACAGGAACTTTAAAACAATACTGTAGAATAATCTGAAATAAATATAGAAAACAGCTAGTCTAATCTTACTATTTCCTATCTATTTCTAAGAGAAGTACTAAGTTCTAAATAAACTTATATAGATAAAGAGCAAAGGCAAAGTGCTGGTGAGTAGATGTGTTCAGATTCAGACAAAATCCAAATGCTTAATTTTCTCTCTCTGGGAAAGTCTTAAATTGATAACACAGTACTGCTGAGTCATTTCACATTACATCATTCTTGACACTTCTCTGGTTCCCAGGCTAACAGAAACTCAAAATTTACATTTAATTTTGTAGTCTTGTACCTGGCCAGGAATCCACAGCAATAAAACACATTTTACATGCAAAATCTAGTAATTAACTCTGTCTTAATAACAATAGAGATAATTTGCTAGCCCAGACATCCTGTCTCTGAGCTTTGAGATCAAACACAGTTATATAATCTTTACTTAACAGGTGTCTTCCAGCAGGGTGCAGTGTGGTTACATTTTTGAAGCTCAGTAGAACATATAGTTTACTCAGAACATATAGTTCTCTCTTTATATTTGTAAGCCAAGCCTGTGGATTGTATTAATATTTACAATGACATAGAATTATCTACAAAATTCTATCTAGCTGGGTTGGCAGCCTTTCAGTTTTTCACAGTTACTTTTGTGGGGGGGGTGTGTGTGGGTGAGATGTGGATATCCATGGTGATTAGTTTGTGGTCAGATCTAACTGGGGAGGAATTCAGTAGTTGTGTAGAGCAACAGTTGCCCATGTTAGTAATAACCAGGTTATATTTTGCGTGTTCATTCACAATGTGCAGGGACCAACAGCTGCACGACTTGTAGTGTATGTAAATATGTAATTGTACTTCATGTGTCTGTTTACATTGTGCAGGGACCTACAGATTCAGAACCTGTAGTGTATGCAAATCTGTAAATAAATGTAGTTAATCTGTTCACACAGTGCAGGGACCTACAGCTGCATGACTAGTAGTGTATATGTAATTATACTTTGTGTGTCCATTCACAGCATGCAAGGACCTACAGCTGCAGGACTTGCACTGTACGTAAAAATATAATTATACTTTGTGTGTCCATTTACAGTGTGCAGGGACCCACACTTGCAGAACTTGTAGTGTATGTAAATATGTAATTATACTATGTGTGTCCAACCAGTCACAATGTGCATGGACCTACAGCTGCAAGACTTGTAGTGTATGTAAATATGTAATTATACTATGTGTGTCCGTTCACACAGGCCAGAGACCTGCAGCTGCAGGACTTGTAGTGTATATAAATATGTAGTTATACGTTTGTGTTCATTCACAACGTGCAATGACCTACAGCTGTAGGACTTTTATTGTACATAAATATGTAATTATACTTCATGTGTCCATTCACAATCTGCAGGGCCATACAGCTGCAGGAGTTGTAGTGTATGTAAATATGTAATTATATGTTGTGCATCTGTTCACAGTGTGCAGGGACCTACAGCTGCAGGACTTGCAGTGTATGTAAATATGCAATTATACTTCGTGTGTCTGTTCACTCAGTGTAGGGACCTACAGCTGCAGGGTTGTAGTGTATGTAAATATGTAATTATACTTCATGTGTCCATTCACAATGTGCGGGGACCCATAGCGGCAGGACTTGTAGTGTATGTAAATATGCAATTATACTTTGTGTGCATGTTCACTCAGTGTAGGGACCTACAGCTGCTAGACTTGTACTGTATATAAATATGTAGTTATACTTTTGTGTCCATTCACAATGTGGAAGGAGCTACAGCTGCATGACTTCCAGTGTATGTAAATATGTAATTGTACTTCGTGTGTCTGTTCACAGTGTGCAGGAACCTGCAGCTGCAGGACTTGTAGTGTATGTAAATATCTAATTATACTTCCTGTGTCTATTCACAAAGTGCAGGGACCTACAGATGCATGGCTTGTAGTGTATGTAAATATGTAATTATACTTCGTGTGTCAGTTCACAATTTGCAGTAACCTACAGCTGCAAGACTTGTAGTGTATGTAAATATGTAATTATACTTTGTGTTTATTATTTATTTATTTATTGACATTTCTTAACCAGGTAGTCAGGCTGGGCCCGGAGCCCATTTTCAGTTGAGATCTGAGGCGATAAGCTCCAGTTACAGACAATTTACAGTATATGAAAACATTCACACTCAAAGGTAGTACAATTAAAAATACAGAACACCCAGAAATATAGAGAAAGATACATATACATCATAATAAACAAGTAGCTATGTGCAAAATATACAAAAATATACAGCAAACTAAGCATTCAGTAGAGAGGGATTGGGTTTACCAGATAAATCCCTAGTAGGTTAATTAGTGATGGGCAGAGACTAAAACATATAGACGTATGGTGGGAATGAGTGTAGTGGAGTTAGGTAGGTAGGTAGTTTCTGTTCACAATGTACAGGAAACTACAGCTGCAAGACGTGTAGTGTTTATAAATATGTTATTATACTTTTTTGTCTATTCATAACTTGTAGGGACCTACAGCTGCAGGAGGGGTACTGTACACAAATATTAATTATACTTGTGTGCTCATTCACAGCATGCAGGGACCTACAGCCGGAGGACTGGTAGTGTATGTAAATATGTAATTATACTTTGTGTGTCCCTTCACAATGTGCAGGATCATACATGTGCAGGACTTGTAGTGCATGTAAATATGTAATTATACTTCACATGTCCATTCACACAGAACAGGGAACTGCAGCTGCAGTACCTGTACTGTATGTAAATACTGAATTATACTTGTGTATCTGTTCACAATGTGCAGGGACTTACAGCTGCAGGACTTGTAGTGAATGTAAATATGTAATTATACTTTGTGTGTCCCTTCACAACATGCAGGGTCATACAAGTGCAGGACTTGTAGTGTATGTAAACATGTAATTATACTTCCTATGTCCGTTCACAATGTGCAGGGAACTAGAGCTGCAGGACTTGTGGTGTATGTAACTATGTAATTGTACTTCATGTGTCAGTTCACAACGTGCAGGGACCTACAGCTGTAGGACTTGTAGTGTATGTAAATATGTAGTTGTACTTTAGATGTACATTCACAATGTGCAGTGACCTGCAGCTACAGGACTTGTAGTGTATGTAAATATGTAATTATACTCTGTGTGTCCATTCACAATGTGCAGGGACCTAGAGCTGCAGGACTTGTGGTGTATGTAAATATGTAATTATACTTCGTGTGTCCATTCACAAAGTGCAGGGACCTACAGCTGTAGGACTTGTAGTGTATGTAAATATGTAATTATACTTCGTGTGTCCATTCACAATGTGCAGGGACCTACAGCTGCAGGACTTGTAGTGTATGTAAATATGTAATTATACTTCGTGTGTCCATTCACAATGTGCAGGGACCTACAGCTGCAGGACTTGTAGTGTATGTAAATATGTAATTATACTTTGTGTTCATTCACAATGTGCAGGGACCTACAGCTGCAGGACTTGTAGTGTATGTAAATATGTAATTATACTTCGTGTGTCCATTCACAATGTGCAGGGACCTACAGCTGCAGGACTTGTAATGTATGTAAATATGTAGTTATACTTTGTGTCTGTTCACACAGTGCAGGGACCTACAGCTGCGTAACTTATAGTGTATGTAAATATGTAAATATACTTCAACTGTCCATTCACAATTTGCACGGTCCTACAGCTGCATGACTTGTAGTGCTGTAAATATGTAATTATACTTTTATGTCCATTCACAACATGCAGAGTCATACATGTGCAGGACTTGTAGTGTATGTAAATATGTAATTATACTTCCTATGTCCATTCACAATGTGCAGGGACCTACAACTGCAGGAGTTGTAGTGTATGTAAATATGTAATTATACTTCATGTGTCCATTCACAGTGTGCAAGGGCCCACAGATGCAGGACTTATAGTGTATGTAAATATGTAATTATACTTCGTGTGTCCTTATGCAATGTGCTGAGACCTACAGCTGCAGGACTTGTAGTGAATATAAATATGTAATTATACTTCATGTGTCCAGTCACAATGTGCAGGGACCTGCAGCTGCAGGACTTATAGTGTATGTAAAAATGAAATTATACTACATGAGTTTGTTCACAATGTACAGGGACATACAGCTGCAGGCTTATAGTGTTTGAAAATATGTAATTATACTTCGTGTGTCCATTCACAATGTGCTGGAGACCTGCAGATGCACGACTTGTAGTTTATGTAAATTCTTAATTATAGATTCATAGGTTCATAGGTGTGTACTAGGCTAATGGCCCTGAACCCTTTGCAAGCTTAGCCTTTAGATGTGCCCTCACATTGTGACACCCGACGTTAGTTCCCAGTGCCTCAATAAAGCAGGGCCACTGGAGTGATCTCCGGGGTGAATGTTCTATTTCCCATCCAATCATCAAGAATTCTCTTGAAGTAGGCCAGTGAGGTGCTCTGCTTGACATGTATGGGAAGTCTATTCCAGAGAATGGGCAGTCTCTCTGTTATGAACCTGTCACTCCAGTATGTTCTGCTGATTGTGGTAATGAGGTTTAGGTCTCTGGAGCATGTGATGTGGTGGGATTGGGATTTATTTCTTTAGATGCAGCATTTCTAATAGAGCTGGGTCAGACATAGCTTTGTAAGTCAAGCAGAGATCGCCTCTTAGTAGATGATATGAGACAGAGAATAGCTGGAGTTTTTTAGTCTGTCCATGTAGGATGGAAGACATGTGTTTGAGGCCTAGGATCCTTTTCATGAGGTACTTTTGTGGCCTTTCCAGCTGTTGCATGTGTCTAGTGAGGTACATGCCAAATGGGCATTATACTCGATGATTGGTCTAATGAGGGAAGAGTAGAGAGTGATGATGACCTCTTTCTTCCTGGATGCAAAACCCTTGGTAATGAGATGTGCCACATAGAAGAACTTTCTGACCACAGTGGCAGAGTGGTGGTTGAAGGAGAGGTTGCTGTCAATCTCTTATAACACCTTCAGTATTCAGTGGGCTCCCATCAATGTGGTAATTAGTGGGAACTGAGTTTTTCCCAAAGGGGATGATGACGCATTTTTGGCATTAAGCTTAATGCATGGTTTTGACACCAGTCATTGTTCTCAGTAAGGCCTTTCTGTAGGATGGTATACATCACTTGCGGAGTTAATAATGGCTCACAGCTTGCAGTTGTCTGTGAACTTGGTCAGCTAGAGTCCCTCTGTGTTGGCCTGGACTTCTGAGAAGTAGATGCCAAACAGGAGAGTACCCAAGACCAATCCCTGTGGGATTCCACTCGTGACTGGTCAGCAGTCTGACTTGGAGTCCGGTAGTTTCACACTGTGGGTTCAATATGTGAGCCAGTTTGCAACCCACTTAGTGATATAGGGGTTGATGCCTAGTTTGGTGAGTTTACTAGTAATTCTTGAGTGGGATATGGTATCAAAGGCCTAGGCCAGATCGAGGTAGACTGTATGAACTACCTTGCCCTCATCCACAGCTCTGGTGACTGACTCAAAGAAGTCAACCAAGTTGAGCAGGCATGATCTAACTTTCACAAAACCAAATTGCGAGAGATCTAGAGTTAGGAGATTCTCTATATCCTTGTTAATTTGGTCCATGATCATGTGCTCCATAGCCTTACATATCAGACTCGTCAGGCTAATGTGTCGATAATTCCCAGGGTCTGTAGTCACTCCCCCTTTATGGAGAGGGATGACTGTTGCACTGCACCATTCAGTAGGGACAAAGCCTGAGGAGAGGCTTTGATTGAACAGGGCACACTGATGTGGATTGTGGTGCCATTTCACTTTGTAGTTCATGTAGAACACATCCAGGGATACTGTCTGGTCCCATGGAAGCTGTATTCTTGGCCTTGGACAATGCAGATTTAACCTGTTCTGCAGTAATGCTGGGTGTCTGGCATTCCTCTGGAATTGTGATTGGTTCTTTAGGGGAGGAGAGAGGGGTAAAGTTGGCACTGAATTTGTCAGCGAGTGCGTTGGCAATATATGTTGTCTCAGTATAGAAGATACCAGTGTGCAGTAACTCACAGCAAACCTGGGTATTGCCTTGAAGATTGTTGATTTAATTATAGATGGCTTTGTGGTTGTTTTTAGTGTCTACCGCAATTCTGCCTTCATAGCTGGCTTTAGAGGTTTTGATGAGGGATCTCAACTTTTTTTGAGGCTAATAAGGGAGTTTTTCCAGTCTTGGGATTTCACCTTTTTCTGCAACAGTTTCTGCCTTCTGTTGTAGAGTTTATTAATGGCAGGGGACCACCAGATTGGCTTCCTTTTTTTAGAGGAGGGCATCTTTGTTCTGTTGGGTATAGCTAGTTCCATGCATTTATGTACCTGTTCGTACAGTGCATTGGTGTATGATTCGGCAGTCATGCATCCATTTTCCATTGACATGGGTGCTGTTAAGTTAGCCATCTCTGTTTTTAGGAGCCCAAAGTGAGCTTTGGAAAAGTTTTTCCTGGTAGATACTGTGATGTAATCAAGGAGCCTCAGTCCTCACCACTAGCACCAGTGAGGGGCGTGCACATTGGGAAGGATAACAAGTGCACACACAGTAAAGTACAATTTAACACCAGTGAGGGGCGTGCACATTGGGAAGGATAACAAGTACACACACAGTGAAGTACAATTTAACACCAGTGAGGGGCGTGTACATTGGGAAGGATAACAAGTACACACACAGTGAAGTACAATTTAACACCAGTGAGGGGCGTGCACATTGGGAAGGATAACAAGTACACACACAGTAAAGTACAATTTAACACCAGTGAGGGGCGTGTACATTGGGAAGGATAACAAGTACACACACAGTAAAGGACAATTTAACACCAGTGAGGGATGTGCACACTGTGATGGATAACAAGTACACACACAATAAAGTACAATTTAACAGCAGTGAGGGGCGTGCACATTGGGAAGGATAACAAGTACACAAACAGTAAAGTACAATTTAACACCAGTGAGGGACGTGCACATTGGGAAGGATAACAAGTACACACACAGTAAAGTACAATTTAACACCAGTGAGGGGCGTGCACATTGGGAAGGATAACAAGTACACACACAGTAAAGTACAATTTAACACCAGTGAGGGACGTGCACATTGGGAAAGATAACAAGTACACACACAGTAAAGTACAATTTAACACCAGTGAGGGGCGTGCACATTGAGAAGTATAACAAGTACACACACAGTAGAGTACAATTTAACACCAGTGAGGAGCATGCACATTGGGAAGGATAACAAGTACACACACAGTAAAGTACAATTTAACACCAGTGAGGGCTGCACATTGAGAAGGATAACAAGTACACACACAGTAAAGTACAATTTAACACCAGTGAGGGGCATGCACATTGAGAAGGATAACAAGTACACACACAGTAAAGTACAATTTAACACCAGTGAGGGGCGTGCACATTGGGAAGGATAACAAGTACACACACAGTAAAGTACAATTTAACACCAGTGAGGGGTGTGCACATTGGGAAGGATAACAAGTACACACACAGTAAAGTACAATTTAACACCAGTGAGGGATGTGCACATTTGGAAGGATAACAAGTACAGACAGTAAAGTACAATTTAACACCAGGTAGGGGCGTGCACATTAGGAAGGATAACAAGTACACACACAGTAAAGTACGATTTAACACCAGTGAGGGGTGTGCACATTGGGAAGGATAACAAGTACACACACAGAATGTACAATTTAACACCAGTGAGGGGCGTGCACATTGGGAAGGATAACAAGTACACACACAGTAAAGTACAATTTAACACCAGTGACGGGCGTGCACATTGGGAAGGATAACAAGTACACACACAGTAAAGTACAATTTAACACCAGTGAGGGGCGTGCACATTGGGAAGGATAACAAGTACACACACAGTAAAGTACAATTTCCCTTAAGAGCACACAGAGATCACAGTCAGTCTGGGGCTGGTTTCTCCTTTTCTCTCCAGATCCCCAATAAGACTTCCCACTGCCACAGCTTTAGAGTTCAGATCTCAGCTGAGAATGCAAGCCAAAACCTTCAGTACCCTGTCTGTCCAACCAGTGCTTTGTGTCCTTGCCCAAGTAGCTGACACACGCACTCACTTTGAGATTTGGTTTATATACAAACACACAGACACTCCTGGAGAAGGCTGGCACAGGTTCTCCAACTATGCCACCTTTCTGTCCAGGCTATAAGGTAGAAATCACCACCACCAACCACTATTATCAGCTACTAATAAGAGCCTTACCAAAGAGTGTTTAATTTTACTGTGCAATATTACTATCCAAATATTGTGACCCAGGGCTATAGCTATTGGAGTGGCTTAGTACAGTATCACTAAATACATGCAAGTACTCTAGAGCTTAAATTATCTCTACACAAAACTGCCACAGTTGAAAGGTTTAAAAAATATTTAATGATATTAATAAAAACACAAGAGAAATCTCATCAATTCAACACAGTGCTAATCAAGAGTTCAGACACAGGAACTTTAAAACAATACTGTAGGATAGTCTGATATAAATATAGAAAACAGCTAGTCTAATCTTACTATTTTCTATCTATTTCTAAGAGAAGTACTAAGTTCTAAATAAACTTACATACATAAAGAGCAAAGGCAAAGTACTGGTGAGTATGTGTTCAGATTCAGACAAAATCCAAATGCTTAATTCTCTCTCTCTGATAAAGTCTTAAATTTATAACACAGTACTGCTGAGTCATTTCACATTACATCATTCTTGACACTTCTCTGGTTCCCAGGTTAACAGAAACTCAAACTTTACATTTCTTTTTGTAGTCTTGCACCTGGTCAGGATGCCACAGCAATAAAAGACATTTTTACATGTAAAATCTGGTAATTAACTCTGTCTTAATAATAATAGAAAGAATTTGCTAGACCAGACATCTTGTCTCCAAACTTTGATATCAAACACAGTTATAAATTCTTTACTTATCACATTTCTTCCAGCAGGGTGCACTGTGGCTACATTTTTGAAGCTCAGTACAACATATAGTTTAATCATAACATATAGTTCACTTTACATTTGTAAACCAAGGCCATGGATTATATTAATATTTACAATGACATATAATTATCTACAAAATTCTTTCTAGCTGGGCTGGCAGCCATTCAGTTTTTCACAGTTACCCTTGCGGGGGTGGTTGGGGGGTGGGGGTGAGATGTGGATTTCCATGTTGATAGGTTTTTGGTTGGATCTAACCATGGAGGAATTGACTGCTGGTGTAGAGCAACGGTTGCCCATGTTAATAATAACCAGGTTATATTTCGTGTGTCTGTTCACAACTTGCAGGGACCTATAGCTGCAGGACTTGTAGTGTATGTAAATATGTAATTATACTTGGTGGGTCCACTCAAAATGTGTAGAGACCTGCAGCTGCAGGACTTGTAGTGCATATAAATATGTAATAGTACTTTGTGTGTCCATTCACACAGTGCAGGGACCTACAGCTCCAGTACTTGTAGTGTATGTAAATATGTAATTATACTTCATGTGTCCATTGACAACATGCAGGGACCTGCAGCTGCATGACTTGTAGTGTATGTAAATATGTAATTATACATTGTGCGTCAGTTCACAATGTACATGGAGCTACAGCTGCAGGACTTGTAGTGTATGTAAATATGCAATTATACTTTGTGTGTCTGTTCACAATGTACAGGGAGCTACAGCTGCAGGACTTGTAGTGTATGTAAATATGTAATTATACTTCATGTGCCTGTTCACAGTGTGCAGGGACCCACAGCTGCAGGAGTTGTAGTGTGTGTAAATATGTAATTATACTTTGTGCATCGATTCACAATGTGCAGAGACCTACAGCTGCAGGACTTTTTGCATATGTAAGTATGTAATTAGACGTTTGTGTTCATTCACAACCTGCAGAGACCTATAACTGCAGGACTTGCAGTGAATGTAAATATGTAATTATATGCCATGTGTCCGTTCACAACATGCAGAGACCTACAGCTGCAGGGCTTGTAGTGTTTGTAAATATATAATTATCCTTCATGTGTCTGTTCACAAAGTGTAGGAACCTACAGCTGCAGGACTTGTAGTGTATGTAAATATGTAACTATACTTCATGTGTCCATTCACAATGTGCAGGGAAGTACAGCTGCATGACTTGTAGTGAATGTAGATATGTAGTGATACGTTTTTGCCCATTCACAATGTGTAGGGACCTGTAGCTTCAGGACTTGTAGTGTATGTAAATATGTAATTATAATCCGTGTGTCGATTCACAACATGCAGGGATCTGCAGCTTCAGAGCTTGTAGTGTATGTAAATAAGTAGATATACTTTTGTGTCCATTCACAACGTGCAGGGGCCTACAGCTGCAGGACTTGTAGTGTATGTGAATATGCAATTATACGTCATGTGTCTGTTAACAATGTGCACAGTCCTACAGCTTCATTACTTTTAGTGTCTGTAAATATGTAATTATACTTTTGTGTCCATTCACAGCGTGGAAGGACCTACAGCTGTTTGGCTTCCAGTGTATGTCAATATGTAATTGTACTTCATGTGCCCATTCTCAGTGTGTAGGGACCTGCAGCTGCAAGACTTGTAGTGTATGTAAATATGTAATTGCACTTTGTGTTTATTTATTTATTTATTGACATTTGTTAACCAGGTTAGTCAGGCTGGGCCAGGATCCTGTTTTCAGTGGAAACTCGAGTAGAAAAGCTCCAGTTTCAGACAGTCTACAGTATATGAAAACATTCATACTCCAAGATAGTAAAATTAAAAACACAGAACAGCAAGAAATATAGAGGACGATACATAAACAGAATAATAAAGAAGTAGCTATGTGCAAAATACACAAAAATATACGGCAGATTGAGCTTTCAATAGTGAGGGATTGGGTTTACCAGGTAAATCCCTAGTAGGTTAATTAGTGATGGTCAGAGAGTAAAACATATATTCATATGGTGGGAATGAAATACAAGAGTGTGGTGGAGTGAGGTAGGTAGGTAGTCTCTGTTCACAATGTGCAGGTACCTACAGCTGTAAGATTTGTAGTGTCTGTAAATATGTAATTATACTTTTTGTCTGTTCCCAACTTGTAGGCACCTGCAGTTGCAGGAGTGGTACTGTACATAAATATTAATTATACTTGTGTGCCTGTTCACAGCATGCAGGGACCTACAGGCGGAGGTCTTGTAGTGTATGGAAATTTGTAATTATACTTCATATGTCCGTTCACAGTGCAGGGACCTACAGCTGCAGGACTTGTATTGTATGTAAATATGTAATTATACTTCATATGTCCGTTCACACAGTGCAGGGACCTACAGCTGCAGGACTTGTATTGTATGTATATATGTAATTATACTTTGTGTGTCCCTTCACAATGTGCAGGGACCTGCATCTGCAGGACTTGTAGTGTATGTAAATATATAGTTATACTTCATGTGTCCATTCACAACATGCAGGGACCTACAGCTGCAGGACTTGTAGTGTATGTAAATATGTAATTATACTTCATGTGTCCATTCACAACATGCAGGGACCTACAGCTGCAGGACTTGTAGTGTATGTAAATATGTAATTATACTTCATCTGTCCATTCACAACATGCAGGGACCTACAGCTGCAGGACTTGTAGTGTATGTAAATATGTAATTATACTTCGTGTGTCCATTCACAATGTGCAGGGACCTACAGCTGCAGGACTTGTAGTGTATGTAAATATGTAATTATACTTCATGTGTCCGTTCACACAGTGCAGGGACCTACAGCTGCAGGACTTGTAGTGTATGTAAATATGTAATTATACTTTGTGTATTCGTTCATAATGTGCAGGGTGATACACCTGTAGGAGTTGTAGTGCATGTAAATATGTAATTATAGTTTGTGGGTCCATTCATAATGTGCAGGGACCTGCAGGTGGAGGAGTTGTAGTGTATGTAAATATGGAATTATTCTTCATTTGTCCGTTCACACAGTGGAGGGACCTGCAGCTGCAGCATTTGTAGTGTATGTAAATATGTAATTATACATGTGATGTTGTTAAACTTCTTTCTATTCATCACTGATAGGTTCGGTTCCTAAACCTTGGAACCAAGTCTGCCTTTTTACTAAGCTTCTGCCTAACAAAAAAAAACTCTTGAGCTAAGTCTCTACCCAGAATGCTCTTCTCCCTGTTACCTCAGATCTTGTTTGCCATGTAGCCGTAAAGCCGCATTTCAGCCAAGCTCTCAGCTAAGTGGAACTTTATTTGATGGTTGTGTGGAAATTTTTCAATATCTTCAAATTTTATTGAGCGAATAGTATTTCTAGTTTGTTTTCTTCTGTTTGACCTTGTTTTTTTCCTCTCTACTCTATCTGTTGTTGCCGTTGGTAAACTTTCAAGTACCATTGTTGGTACGGCCTTTCCTCCCTTTCCCTTGTGGTATCCCTTCAATACCATAGCTGATGTTATCTTTCCTGTTTAACCTATTAGCTTTGGTTTTTAGTAAGGTGTTTTCTTTTTTTCTGCATATCACTGTATTGCTATAATTGTGACTTCTTTGAACGGTGTTTGACTAATTGGATTATACTGTTGTCCTGTGGTGTCTCTCTATCAAGACGTCGGATAAGAAGGGTACTTCAGGTTTTAAGCATTGTGCTTCATGTAATCTAATAGTGAGTCTCACAATGACTGTGTGTACCTTTTGGGGGTGCCCCACCTTTTGGTGCAGCCTCCGTTTGGCATTTGTCAGAGTTTCAGTCAATGCACTCTGAATGAGCACAAAAATAAACTGATTCTGAAAGGGTTACTCAAGTCTCCCTTTTCGGAGGCCATTTCTGCGATGGAGGTCTCAACCCCTCCTACTAAAGACAAAATGAGGTCCCACTCGGTTCCCTCCTCACCATCAGGTGATCAGGGCAAGCCTATGAAATCGAAGGTCACAAAGTTGTCTTCGGAGCATAAATCTGCCTCTATGGCTCCATCTTCGTCTACTCTGAGCATCTCAAAACCTTCGAAACTGACACCAGTTTTGGCATCTGTCATAGACATTACTACATCTATTTGAACTTCAGCACCTGTGGCCACTTTGGCTCAGGGCACACTTTTGACTACTTCGTTAGTTACCATTTTGGAACTGACCATTTCAGCTCCAATTACCACTTTGGTACCAAACGTTGTACAGACTTCACTGGATTTGACCCCTTTACTTCCGGTCTCAAAACTTGAGGCTTCAGTGCCAGCAGACCTTGCACCATGAACCACATACTACCCTTCTGTAGATCTGTTTTTGGGCCAAGCGTATAGCCCCTTCATTGAATGACCTGACTCTCTGTCTGGAGTATCCACTAGATCTACCAGGTGCCTGTCGGAACATGATGTGGTGCATCCTGTGAACCAGCTGTTGTTAGCCAGGGTGATACCCACACTTTCTAAGACCCATCCACCTACAGGACTTGGATTGACTTAACCACGGACTCCATCTTACACTCCTCCTTCGACCATATAATTTATGAAGCTTTCTGCTCCGACATCCTTCTTGGAACTCATCACCTCTGTGCCTACAGTGCATCTCACTCCATCTCTGAGTTTGCCTCTTTGGTCTTCGGTTCTTGTGGAACCAGTCCTTCCTCAATCTGGAGATTGGGGGATGGGTGCTTCGACCTGTGGCATGGAGCCATTGTTCTCCTCGTTTCCATCGTTTCCATTCTTGGTGCTGATTGCCATGTCTGCACCGATCCTACTTGAGGCTCCACCCATGGGGGCAGGTTTGTGAGAGTGGAGTGTGACTCTGGTCCTGAAGTTGTCTTTGTCAGTTCTGGGCTGCAATCCCTTTTCGAACAGGCCTACCTTCCACGCAATGGAGAGGGCTCTTGCTTCTGGGAGCACTAGTTTGATGTTGGAACCCCAGTTTTTGCCCCCTGAGCTACAGCTGTCACAGGCCACCTCCCCAGGACACTGGACAGAGAAGCCGCAGGACACCCCTGTTCAGGGTACCCACTCTTCCAAGTCCTCTTCACAGACCCCCACTGAGGAGTTCCCTCGAAAGAGGATGTGCAAGAAAAAGCACATGGACTCACCCGTGGAGTCCTTAACTGAAGACATGGATTATGATGCTGGTGAAGGGTACCCGCGGTCACCTCCTGATGATGTCTCCTTCAGGGACATCCTGGAAATGCTTAAGCAGAGAGTTGACTGGAAGCCTGCCAGCCCTTCGTCTGAGGAGTCCGTGTTCCTGCAGGCAATCTACACCCATCCTTCTACCTCTGGGGTGACCCCACCTGCTGACGAGCTCATCCAGCTCATCGTGCAGCGCACATGAAAGACCCTGATTCCACTGAGTGATCCCTCAGAGATGAGACAAAATTCTTTCCCGTCTCGAGGAGAACTCGCATTGGTCCAAAGAGTTACCAGTCGGTGCTATGGTGGTGGCAGCGGCCATGAAAAAGGACTTGGCTGAGGAAAGTCCCGCTGTCCATCTGCCCAACAGGGAGTCCCAGGTGGTGGACAGATTTTGGACACATGTTTTTGCATCAGGGACCTTTGCTATATGGCCCCTGAACTCTTTGGCACATTTTACTAGGCTCCAGAGGGACTTGATCTCCAAACTCTCTGGGACACTCACAGGACAGGTGTCTGATGAGGTCAGGGACAAAGTGGCCTTGCAGCTTGCAACCCTGGAATCAATATTTAACTCATCCATGAGGTTGCTTTCACATGCAACCAAAGGGGAGGCTAGAGCAGTGGGTTTGGGCATTGTCATGAGGAGTCATACCTGGATGCTCATTTGTGACCTCGAGGATCCCTTCAAGTCTTCCTTTCTAAATGCTTCCATTGAAGCTTCATCCCTTTTTGGCTCCAAAGTGAAGGACACGCTAGCCAGGTGTGAGCAAGATGGAAAGACCCTGTCTGCTATAGGCCTATAGTTTTCCAATCCTCAATATGCCTTCTCCAAGAATCAGAGGAGTGGAAAAATGTGGCACAAAAATCTCAGGGTTCTTTCCGTGCCGCACGTGGTGATGATACCCCCAGGGGCAGAGGAGGTAAGAATTCTGGAAGATGCCCCTACAGAGGCAGAGAGAGTCCTTGTAACCAAAGCTCCAGGGATTCCTTCTCTGGAAAGCCTTACAAGGGCTCCTGAGGAGCAGCCTGATTGCTTACCTCTGGAAGCAGTTGGGGTTGTTTCTCTCTGCACCAAGCTGCCTGGCAATCTATTACCACCAATCGTTGGGTGCAGAGTATCATCACCAGAGGTTGCACCATTCCCCTTTCTTGTCAGCCAAACCTTCTAAGAAAACTTCCTGACGTTCCACCCAGACAAAGGGAAGAAGCAGCTTCAGAGATTATAAAGCTGTCTCAAAAAAAAAAGAGTCATCCAACCAGTCCCACCAGACCAGAGTGGATCCGGATTTTGCTCAAGATTCTTTTAGGTGCCAAAAAGACTGGGGACTGGAGACCCATTTTGGATCTCAGCAGCTTAAACAAGTCTGTCACCCAAACCAAATTCTGGATGGTAAAGGTTCAGTCCATTCTCCCCTTTTTAAGAGAAGGCAATTGGATGTGCTTGATAGATCTCCGGGATGCGTATTACCACATCAAGATGGACAAACATTCCAGAAGTCTGCTTTGCTTCTGGCTAGGGGCCCATCATTAATTTCATGCCCTACCATTCGGTCTCTCTACAGTCCCCAGAGTGTTCATGAAATGTATGGCAGTGGTAACAGCTCACTTGAGACAACAATGATTCCAGGCGTTTCCATATCTGGACGACTGGCTTTTCACCGCCCCCACCAAGCATCTTCTGGTATGCTCTCTCTCTGGAAAAATTGTTGGGGATAACGATACAGTGGGAGAAATCAAACCTTATTCCTACACAACAAATATAGTTCATTGGAACAGTGTTCAATACTCAGTCCTGTCTAGTATCACTCCCAATTCACAGACTCCTCCATCTGAGGCTTCAGCTCCAAGTAATACTCTATTAAACAAAAGTCTCAGCAAGGGAAGTTCTTCAGACCCTAGGCTCTATGGCAGCTTTAATCCTGATAGTGTCTCTAGCAAAGCTACATATGCAGATCCTGCAATGGCTTCTTCTTTGTCAATGGTTCCCAAACTGTCACTCCCTCCATTACTAGATTCAAATAACCAACTCCTGCAAACATGATCTCCTTTGGTGGATGAGGCCAGAAGTAGAACTTTGGAGTCACCCATTTTAATCCCCTCAGCCCAGAGCCATTGTGACCACGGATGCTTTCCTGATCGAGTGGGGGGGTCATTTGCAGGGAAAGACAGTCCAAAGCACATGGTCCACCTCAGAGGCCCACCTGCATATCAGTGTTCTGGAACTGAGAGCTGTGTTGTTAGCATTGCAGGCTTTTCATTTGGCTCTCCCTTCTGGGACAATTACGATTCAGTCAGACAATATGTCAGTGGTCTGGTATATCAACAAGCAAGGAGGAACTAAGTCGTACCCCCAATGTTGAGAAGCCATGAAAATTTGGCAGAGGGCGATAGCTTCCAACTGCTTTCTGATATTAACGCATATCCTGGGGAGCTCCAATGTGATTGCAGACAAATTGAGCAGATGCATCCTCATGCCTCACGAGTGGTCTCGCAACCCCAAGGTAGTGACAGAAATCTTCAGCCACTGAGGCCAGCCATGCTGCAACCTTTTTGCCTCCCTATTGAACAACAAGTGCAGCAGCTATTGCACCCTACTTACCCTGGAAATGGAGTCACCGAGGGATGCTCTAATCCATGATTGGCTATCCTCCCATCCCCCTGAATCTTCAATTTCTAAAGAAAACTCTTCGGTTGAGATGCAAGGTGATCCTCATAGCTCCATTCTGGCCTCAACAAGTTTGGTTCCCCTTCCTTCTGTCTCACCTAGTATACCTGCCCTGGATTCTGGACTCTCTTTCAGATCTGATTACTCAACTCCAAGGGTTAGTCACCTAAATATGTCCATTCTCAAGCTGACAGCTTGGTTTCTCCATTTCCATTAGTCGCCAGGCAAGCTAATCTTTCCTCACTTGTTCGAGACATCATTCTGGCCTCTCATAAACCATCCACCAGAAGACTATATCAGGATAAATGGAAAAGATTCTCCATCTGGTTCAAGATAACATGCTAGACCTGTATTTGGCTCCAGTTACTGCAGTGCTTCAATACTTGGCTAAGTTTTTTGATAATGGAGCCTCTATCTCTACCATATGAGTACATCTGGTGGCAATTTCTAATTTCCACAATGGTATAGATGGCACCCTTCTTATCTCTTTACACCTATGCAAGGCCTTCCTCAAGGGGACCTCTCATATCAGGCCTCCTGTCAGACAGCCTGTGGAACCATGGAAACTCACTTTAGTCCTTCAGTCTTTGACTCAAAAACCTTTTGAATCTGCTGAGATGAGTGACCTACAGTTTTTGTCTTGGAAATCCTTGTTCTTGGTAGCCATGGACACATCTGGCAGAAGGGTCTCGGAGCTGCAGGCATTGTGTATCGAGAGGCCCTATCTGGTCTTTCACAAAGACAGAGTATCACTTTGGGAAAATCTATCCTTCCTTCCCAAAGTTGTTTCTGAATTCTCCAAAAATCAGACCATTGATTTACCAGTGTTCTTTCTGAATTTTGCCAATAGAGGAGAGTACTGCCTTCACTTCTTAGACATACATAGACAACTGAGATTTTACCTAGACAGGGCCAAAACTATCTGCAAATCTGAACAGCTTTTAATCTCCTTTTCTGAGCCCAAAATGGGAGAGGCTGTTTCCAAGGTTACTTTATCAAAATGGCTAAGAGACTGCATACAATTCATCTATTCCCTCAGCAGTGAACCTATGCCAAAAGTTAAAGCTCACTCCACTAGATCTATGGCAGCTTCTGTAGCTTTCCATTACAGGGCTTTCATGGATGACATCTGCGAAGCAGCTACTTGGGCTAAGCCTCATACCTTTATCAATCATTACAAATTAGACTTGGTCTCCAGAGGGAGAGTTGCCTTCAGCTCAGTGGTGCTCAGGAATGTTCTCCCATAAGGGCCATCCATGTACCTAAAGGTAACTTGGGATTCTGTCCCATCAGTGATGAATGGAAAGAAGATTAACATCATCAGATAAAGAAGTTATGTCTTACCGTAACCCTCCATCTGTGTTGTTCATCTTCTTTCATTCATCACTGCCCACCCTCCTTCCCCCACCAAAGGCTCCTGGGGGATGCTTTGGGTTTAAGAGGTGTCCTAGGATATTTGCGCAGAAGTGGCCTTGGTTTTACTTCTCTTTCTCTAGCAAACTCGATCTGAGGTAACAGGCAGAAGAAGGGCATTCTGGGTAGAGACTTAGCGCAAGAGTTTTTTTGGTGGGTACGAGCTTGGTAAAAAGGCCAACTTGGTTCCGAGTGCTTAGAACCAAATCCATCAGTGATGAATGAAAGAAGATAAAGAACACAGATGGAACGTTATGGTAAGACATAACTTCTTTTTCTTGTGTCTGTTCACAATCTGCAGGGACCTACATCTGCAGGACTTATAATGTATGTAAATATGTAATTATACTTTATGTGTTGGTTCACAACTTGCAGAGACCTACAACTGCATGACTTCTAGTGAATGTAAATATATGATTATAATTCGTGTGTCCATTCAAAACTTGCAGGGACCTACAGCTACATGACTTGTAGTGTATGTAAATATGTATTTATGCTTTGTGTGTCTGCTCCCAACGTGCAGGGACCTACAGCTGCAGAACTTGTGGTGTATGTAAATATGTAATTATACTTCGTGTGTCCCTTCACACAGTGCAGGGACCTACAGCTGCATGACTTCTAATGTATGTAAATATCTAATTATACTTCCTCTATCCATTCACAATGTGCAGGGTCCTGCAGCTGTATGACTTGTAGTTAATGTAAATATGTACTTATACTTCGTGTGTCCATTAAAAACATTCAGGGACCTACAGCTGCAGGACTTGTAGTGTATGTAAATATGTACTTATAGGTTCATAGGTTCATAGGTTCATACTAGGCTATCTGCCCTGGGGCAATTACAAGCCTAGCCCGATTCTGTATGGCTTACGCCACCCCTTGGTTTGAGTATACTGTGCCCTTTTTAAGGTTTAGTTTACTGTGCCTCTGTCTAATAGTGACATGGGAGTAATCCCTGGGACAAACCTATGATCCCCCATCCACCTATCGAGATTCTTCTTGAAGAGATTCAGTGAGGTGCTCTGCCTCACATGAACTGGAATTCTATTCCAGAGTGAAGGGAGCCTCTGGGTTATGAACCTGTCCCTCCAGCAAGTTCTATTTATTTCTGTGCTGAGGTTCAAGTCCCTCGGTGGTAAGGGATTTAGATTTACTGAGGTGGAGCATGTCCATTAATTCTGGATTTGACATAGCTTTGTATGTCAGGCATAGATCGCCTCAGTAGGCGGTATGCAACTGAGTAGAGCTGGAGTTTTTAACCGAGCAGCATATGGCATCTGTTTGAGACCTTGATCCTCTTGTTGAGATACTTTTGGGGTCTTTCTAATTGCTGCAGGTGTCGGTAAGGTACATCCCAAAAGGGGCATTGTATTCTATGATGGACCTGATGAGGGATGAATAAAGGGGCACGATTACCTCTCTTGATCTTGATGTGAAACCCTTTGTGATGAGGTGGGCTATGTAGAAGGTCTTTCTAACCACTTTGGCAATGTGGTTTTCAAAGGAGAGATTGCTATCAACTTGGGTCCCCAGGTCCCTAATAACTTTCTCTGTACTTAATGGGTTTCTGCCTATGTGGTAATTTGTGGGCACATTGTTTTTGCCAAAGGGTATGACTATACATTTTTTGGCATTTAGCTTTAAACCATAGCACTGGCACCAGTTATCTGTCTCTGTGAGACCTTTTTGAAGGATGTTTGTGTCAGCTGGAGAGTTGATTATGGCGCCCAGTTTGCAGTCGTCTGCGAACGTGGTGAGCCATAGTCCTTCCATGTTTGCCTGTACCTCGGAAAATTATATACCGAACAAGAGTGGTCCCAGGACAGAACCCTGTGGGATGCCACTTGTGACCGGTTTCGAGTCGAACATGGCTCCAGCAACTCTCACTCTGTGGGTTCTGTCTTTGAGCCAGTTTGTGACCCATCTTGTGACATAGGGGTTTATATTTAAGCTGGATAGCTTATCTATGATGCTCGAGTGGGGTATTTTGTCAAATGCCTTTGCAAGGTCCAGATATGCTGTGTGGACTACCTTCCCTTCATCTATGGCTTTGGTGACTGTTTCGAAGAAGTCAACCAAGTTCAAAAGGCAGGATCTGCCCTTGACAAAGCCAAACTGGGTAGGATCTAGTGTCTGTAGGTCCCCAATGTCTTTGTTTATGAGCTCCATGATGATCCTCTCCATAGCCTTGCAGACTAAGCTAGTCAGGCTTATGGGCCAATAGTTTCCAGGGTCCATAGAGGCTCCACCTTTGTGGAGTGGGACCACTGTTGCTGTACGCCATTCTGTGGGCACATATCCTGTAGTGAGGCTGAGATTGTATAGCTGTTTTATTTGAGGGATTAGTTCCTCTTGGAGTTCATGTAGGACGCAACCTGGGATGCCATCTGGTCCCATGGAAGCAGTGTTTTTTGCTTTGGAGAGGGCAGCCTTCACCTGAGCATCAGAGATGTTTGGGAGGCAGCCTTCTGCCGTGATAGATACTTGCTCTTTTAGGGGGGGGGGGAGTTTGCACTGAACCTGTCTGCCAGGATATTGGCGATGTCTGTGGGTTCAGTGTATTTTTTGTCATTTAGAATCAACTCAGAACAAGTCTGGGATTTGCATCCCAGGTTTCTAACATAGCTGAAAAAAGCCTTATGATTGTCTTTGGTGTCCTGTGCAATTTTTCTCTTGAAGCTGGCCTTGGTGGATTTTATGAGGGATCGTAATTTTTTGCTAGTACTGATCAGAGATGCCTTCCCTATTAGGGATTTTGCTCTATCATGAAGTAGCTTCCTCCTTCTGTTGTACAGTTTATTTATGGCAGGGCTCCACCAGACTGGACGCCTGCCTTTGGATGATTGGGTCTTGGTTTTGTTTGGGATAGCATGATCCATGCATTCCTGGAGATGTCCGTAGAATGCGTTTATATAGGATTCTGCAGTTTGGGCCGTAGTTTCCACTGGCCCTGGGGCCTTGAAGGATTCCACTTCGGTTTTGAGAAGTGAGAAGTTCACTTTTGAGAAGTTTTTCTCTGTGGTTTTCTGGGCTGGGGGTGGGGTCGGGATGTGGACATCCAGTGAAATTAATTTATGGTCTGATCTTACCAATGAGGGATATACTTCTTGTGTGGAGCATAGAGTCCCCATGTTGGTAATGATCAGGTCTAGTATGTTGTCCCCTCTTGTGGGAGTGGTGACTAGTTGTTCCATAGCATTTGAGTTTATAATTTCCAGGAATCTTTGGGCTAAGGTGCTGGGGCTTGAGTAGTGCTCCCAGTCAATGTTTGGGTAGTTGAAGTTGCCCAATATAATGGTGTTCGGAGAGATCTTCATGTTCTCCAATGTTTTCAGGAAAGCCGAGTGGGATTCCTGACTTTGAGAGGTGGTCTGTAGGATGCTATAAACTGAAAAGCAGTCTTGCCCACTGTTAGTTGCACATGGATGGTCTCCGATACTTCGTGCAATGCCACTAACCTGGAGGTGTGGATATTCTTGATAAATATGGAAACTCCTCCTCCTTTTGTGGTTCGGTCTGGGTTTTGGGGCCGAAAAGCATGATATGAGGTATAGCCTGGTAGTGCTGGGGTGCTCTCTGGAGCCTTGAACCAGGTTTCTGTCACTGCACAGATATCGATGTTCTCCATACCGAGGAGAGCTTCGAGTGCGTGCATCTTTAGGTTAAGACTTCTGGCATTTAGCAGCATTACCCTTAGTTTCTTGTTCCTTGTGCTGTCTATGGGGGTGGGTTTGTCTTTTGAGCCTTGCCTAAAAAGGCACTATGGGGGTGGCAAGAGCCTTTGCCAATATCCGAAAGCCCAGTGGTGACAGGTGCAAGCCGTCCCTAGCGAAACAACGTGGCTTGTCGAGCATGTCATCCCAGGCTGACAGACACTGGATCCCCTTTGAATGACACCAAAATTTTAGCCAATTGTTAAAATCGATCATTTTGTCTTTGTACTGTGGCATCATTCTAGGTGAGGGTAAGATGCTGCTCAAGGTCAGGGTCATACCAGCCTGGGCTACATGCAGGAGTGGCCTTAGGTCAACTGGTGCCCTAGGCAAAAGGGCTCCACGGCGCCCCCCACCACACCACTTGGTGCCCCCATCCTGGTCTACCTACACCAAATAAATACTGGAAAAGCGCCCCTGCTAGAGCAGCGCCCTAGGCGGCCGCCTAGTTGGCCTATGCCTAAGGCCAGCTATGGCTACATGATCAGAGAGCTCCTCTATGTCTCTTTTCATGTAGTCCAGGGAGGTACGTTTCAGGTCATTCACACCAGCATGTACAATGACTGAGTAATATTTGTATTTGCTTTGGAGTGACCTGAGTGCTTGCGTTATGTGGCGGATCCTAGCACCCGACAGGCAGCTCACCATGACCTTCTCTTTATTCAGCCTGGTGAGTGGGACTTCAGTGTGTCTGACAATAGAGTCACCTATTACAAGAGTATCAGGTGTGTTATTCAGCCTTAAGGGCTGTGGCTGCTTGGCACACTGACTTTGTGGGTTATGTGTTGTGCGTGTTTTGTTTTGAGGTAGCGTTTGCTTGGATGTCTGCTTTGGAGGTCTTTGTTGCTTAGGTAGATTTTTATTTAGAGCCTCCGAGTATGTTTTTGTGTATTTATGTGTTTGGTTCGCTGATGTGGTGGGACTATGTGAGACTGGAATTGTGTAGTGTGAGGTTACCTTCTCCTCCTGACTGGTTACACCAGTTTTGAGATGAGAGAGCTCAGCCTCCAGTTTGGCTAAATAGTTGCATCTCTCACATATATTTGAACCTGTTTGGAGGAGGAGAGGGCTGTCCATGTACATGAGACAGTTGTAACATTGCCTCAAAATTCCCAGATTCATCAGCTGGACTGGAGAGGAAACCATTGACTGACCTTTGGACATGCTAGAGTAATATAGGGAAACTGAATTTAAGACGGACCAATAGAGGACAGGGTAATCGAAGAGAGTATAAGAGTAAGTAGTGCTTATGGTTTAATAGTGCTAACTTGTAGGATTACTTAATTGGACCAGTAAAGGGCCTTAGAATGAGAATATGGTGTTTAAATTGAGAGATAGAGCAGTTCTAAGGGAAAAAGTGAAGAGCAGACTTTGTGGAGCCAGGAATGGTTTAAACCCAATTTGGCGGCGTTGCCTGATGTTGTGCTATGCTCAAAAACACACAAAACTATACTTTGTGTGTCCATTTACAACATGCAGGGACCTACAGATGCATGACTTGTAGTGTATGTAAATATGTACTTATACTTCGTGTGTCCGTTTACAACATGCAGGGACCTACAGATGTAGGACTTGCAGTGTATGTAAATATGTAATTATACTTCGTGTGTCCATTCACAATGTGCAGGGACCTACAGCTTCATGTCTTGCACTGTATGTAAACATGTAATTATACTTTGTGTGTACGTTCACACAGTGCAGGAACCAACAGCTGCAGAGTTTGTAGTGTATGTAAATATGTAAATATACTTTGTGTGTCCAACCAGTCACAATGTGCAGGGTCCTGCAGCTGCAAGGCTTGTGGTGTATGTAACTATACAATTATACTTCGTGTGTCCATTTACAACATGCAAGGACGTACAGATGTAGAACATGTAGTGTATATAAATATGTAATTATACTTCATGTGTCCATTCACAATGTGCAGGGACCTGCAGCTGCAGGACTTGTAGTGTATGTAAATATGTAATTATACTTCATGTGTCTGTTCACACACTGCAGGGACCTACATCTACAGGGCTTGTAGAGTATGTAAACATGTAATTATACTTTGTGTGTCTGTTCACACATTGCAGGGACCTACAGCTGCAGGACTTGTAGTATATGTAAATATGTAATTATACTTCGTGTGTCCAACCAGTCACAATGTGCAGGGTCCTGCAGCTGCAGGACTTGTAGTATATGTAAATATGTAATTATATTTCTTGTGTCCATTCAGAACATGTTGGCACCTACAGCTGCAGAACTTGTAGTGTATGTAAATATGTAATTATACTTTATGTGTCTGTTCATAACATGCAGGGACCTACAGCTGCACTGCTTGTGGTGTATGTAACTATGCAATTATGCTTCGTGTGTCTGTTTGCAACATGCAGCGATCTACAGATGTAGGACTTGTAGTGTATGTAAATATGTAATTATACTTCATGTGTTCATTCACAATGTGCAGGGCCCTATAGCTGCAGGACTGATAGTGTATGTAAATATGTAGTTATACTTTTGTGTCCATTCACAATGTGTAGGGATATACAACTGCAGGGTTTCTAGTGTATGAAAATATGTAATTATACTTTGTGTGTCAATTTGCAATGTACAGGGGCCTACAGCAGCAGGACTTGTACATAGCTTTATTTTCATGTGTCCATTCACAATGCGCAGGGACCTAGAGCTGCAGTACTTGTAGTTTATATAAATATGTAATCATATTTTGTGTCCCTTCACAATGTGCATGGATTTACAGCTGCATAACTTGTAGTGTCTGTAAATATGTAATTATACTCTGTTTGTCCGTTCACAGCATGCAAGGACCTACAGCTGTAGGACTTGTACTGTAAATATGTAAATATGTAATTATACTTCGTGTGTCCATTCATGGAGTGCAGTGATCTACAGCTGCAGAACTTGTACTGTACGTAAATATGTAATTATACTTCATGTGTCCATTTACACAGTGCAGGGACCTACAGCTGCAGGGATTGTAGTGTATATATATATATATATATATATATATATATATATATATATATAAATATATATAAATATATATGATTATATCTTGTGTGTCCATTCAGAATGTGCAGAGTCTTGCAGCTGCAGGACTTGTAGTGTATGTAAACATGTAATTATACTTCATGTGTCCATTCACAACATGCAGGGACCAGCAGCTGCACAACTTCTAGTGTTATGTAAATACGTAATTATATTCCGTGTGTCTGTTCACTACATGCAGAGACCTACAGCTGCAAGACTTGTAGTGTATGTAAACATGTAATTATACTTCGTGTGTCCGTTCACAACATGTAGGGATCTACAGCCGCAAGACTTGTAATATGTAAATATGTAATTATACCTTGTCTGTCTGTTCACCCACAGCAGGGACTTACAGCTGCATGGCTTGTAGTGTATGTAAATATGTAATTATATTTCATGTGTCCATTCACAACATGCAGGGACCTACAGCTGCAGGACTTGTAGTGTATGTAAATATGTAATTATACTTCATGTGTCCATTCACAACATGCAGGGACCAGCAGCTGCACGACTTCTAGTGTATGTAAATACGTAATTATATTTCGTGTGTCCTTTCACAATGTGCAGGGACCTACAGCTGCAAGACTTGTAGTGTATGTAAATATGTAATTATACTTCGTGTGTCCGTTCACAACATGTAGGGATCTACAGCCGCAAGACTTGTAATATGTAAATATGTAATTATACTTCGTGTGTCCATTCACAACATGCAGGGACCTACAGCTATAAGACTTATAGTGTATGTAAATATGTAATTATACTTCATGTGTCCATTCACAACATGCAGGGACCTACAGCTGCAAGACTTGTAGTGTATGTAAATATGTAATTATACTTCATGTGTCTGTTCACAATGTGCAGGGACCTACAGCTGCAGGACTTGTAGTGTATGTAAATATGTAATTATACTTCATGTGTCCATTCACAATGTGCAGGGACCTACAGCTGCACAACTTGTAGTGTCTGTAAATATGTAATTATACTTCATGTGTCCATTCACAATGTGCAGGGACCTACAGCTGCAGGACTTGTAGTGTATGTAAATATGTAATTATACTTCATGTGTCCATTCACAACATGCAGGGACCTACAGCTGCATGACTTATAGTGTATGTAAATATGTAATTATACTTCATGTGTCTGTTCACAATGTGCAGGGACCTACAGCTGCAAGACTTGTAGTGAATGCAAATATGTAATTATACTTCATGTGTCTGTTCACAATGTGCAGGGACCTACAGCTGCAGGTCTTGTAGTGTATGTAAATATCTAATTATACTTCATGTGTCCATTCACAATGTGCAGAGGCCTACAGCTGCAGCACTTGTAGTATATGTAAATATGTAATTATACTTCATGTGTCCATTCACAATGTGCAGGGACCTGCAGCTGCAGGACTTGTAGTGAATGTAAATATGTAATTATACTTCGTGTCTCCATTCGAAATGTGCAGGGACCTACTGCTGCAGGACTTTTAGTGCATGTAAATATGTATTTACACTTCGTGTGTCCATTCACACAGTGCAGGGATCTGCAGCTGCATGACTTGTAGTGTATGTAAACATGTAATTATACTTTGTGTGGGATTGGGATTCTGTATTTTGGGCGGTCTGTATTATGTGGTTCGAGATTGTAAACATTCAGTATTGCCGGCTTTTGTGATTGTCGTCTTGATATATATATATATATATATATATATATATATATATATATATATATATATATATATATATATATGTATAGTGTGTGTGTGTGTGTGTGTGTGTGTGTGTGTGTGTGTGTAAGTAGACTTTTATCATGGAAATTTTCTGAATAGGATAGTTTTGTCATTATTGGTTCATGGCAGTAAGACAAAAAAACAACTGAAACAAATGAAAGGGCAGCCAACGACACAAGCCGCCGTCCAGCAAAATGAAACAAAAATTTATTGTTAAGCAACACTCTTTTTACTGCTTTTCGTCCTGTACGAATCACAAAACGTCTTCAGACAAAGTGTTTTCAGATGGCAATGCTTATAAATACTGGTAATTAAACAATTAAGGGCGATTAAATACTTAAAACAGCAATTCAGTAAATGGGTAGCAAAAAAGCACTTGCGTAAATGTGTAAAAATGTCAGTACATAAATACAAGTAATCAACCAACACTTCTCCCGAAATAAATGCCCTGTTAAAAGCTAAATTCTATTTTTATTATTATTTATATAGTAAAAATGTTAAAAGCATTAAAAATATATAAACTATATAAACCTACATTTCTATGGTCAGTGTTAAACCAACTTATAAAAATACCATGAACAGCACTGTTAAACAACATTGGACAGTGTTATCTAGCCAGGTTCTTAAGCCTCAAAATACATTTAATGGATAAAGAGTCGTTTAACCTAGGGAATCTACTTGCATCTAAGCGGAGTTGCCAAATTAGTTCTAATTTTTCTAGTAGCAGTGACAGTGGGCCACCTCTTACGTTCATTGGAGCCATATCTATCCCTTTAAAACTAAACTCATGTTGGGAGTAGGTTCCTATATGTTTAGCTAAGGCATTCTCATATTTATTTTTATTAATGCAATACTGGTATTCATACACACGTTCCCATAACCTCCTGTCGGTTTTCCCGACATAGAATGCGGGACAGTGGTTGCACTTGGCTAAGTAAACTACCCCTCTAGTTTGGCAATCAGTCTTGTGGTTGATGTCAAATTTAGTACTTCCCACTACAAAGGAAGATCCCGTGGTCATGAACTTACAAAACTTATACATGTTACATTTAAACATACCCTTCCTTGTTGTAAATGGTATGTTACCCCCTGCAAAATACCTTTAAGCTTCATGCCTCTTCTGAATACAATTCTAGGTTGGTCTACAAGGTTTTCTCTTAATGTGTTCTCATTAGTTAGAAAGTGCCAGTTTTTTAATATTATAGCTTTAATGTTACTGGCATCAACACTAAACGAACAAACGAAGTTCAATTCAGCTGGTAAATTCTCTTGTGTGGAAGTCATAAGTAAACCAGCTTAGCCTAAATTATTGGTTCATGCATTTTGTTTCATTGCCTACTGGAAAAATGTTTAAACAGTAAATTTAAAATGCGCTCTAACTTAGGTCTAACAAGTATGCTGTATTATACAAGGAATATATTTTAATAAAGTTAGGAAGGTGCATCAAAGAATGCATGTAGGTTTCTTGTTTTGTGTGCAAGGGGCCTATGATTTGAAAACAGCACAAAGGTAATCTTTATCCACCACTGGCCAGATGCATTTTCTTTGGATGAGATGCGGGTTTCAATGCTGTTTCAATGAATGTGAGTTTCAAGGGCAGAGAAGTTTTAATGCCAAGTTTATTTTTATTGTGAGACAGTATTGCTTTGTTTAGCAGATATCTATTAGTGTTTGTGCATTGTGCTATAAAATATAAAAATAAAATCCAAATAATCATTGTAGAAGTAAAGCAGTATGCACACATTAGTGTTTATGGTAAATGGGGTATAATAGCCAGGTAATGGGACATTGGAATGGCTACATGGGGACTCTGGTGCTATATTTTGGTTCTGTTCTTCAGTTTGTGTTTGAAAGTCGGTATCCCACAATCCCAATGGAGTGAGCTGGGTTATGTAATTATGTATACAAATTTTACGTTAATCAGCGGACAGATTTGTACTTTGTATTTGTCTAGATTTTTGATGTTTCCAGGTTGAGATGTATGATTGTAGTGTATGTAAATATGTAATTATACTTAGTTGGTCCATTCACAATGTGAAGCAACCTACAGCTGCAGGACTTGTAGTGTATGTGAATATATAATTATACTTCATGTGTCCATTCACAATGTGCAGGGACCTACAGGTGCAGGACTTGTAGTGTATGCAAATATGTAATTATACTTCCTGTGTCCTTTCACAATGTGTAGGGACTGCCAGTTGCAGGACTTGTAGTGCATGTACATATGTAATTATACTTCACATGTCCATTCACAACATGCAAGGACCTGCAGCAGCAGGACTTGTAGTGTATGTAAATATGTAATTATATGTCATGTGTCCATTCACACAGTGCAGGGACCTGCAGCTGCAGCACTTGTAGTGTATGTAAATATGTACTTATACTTCGTTTGTCCATTCACAACGTGCAGGGACCTACAGCTACATTGCTTTTAGTGTATGTAAATATGTAATTTTACTTCCTGTGTCCATTCACACAGTGCAGGGACCTACAGCTGCAGGACTTGCAGTGTATGTAAATATGTAATTATACTTCATGTGTCCATTCACAATGTGCAGGGACCTACAGCTGCTGGACTTGTAGTGAATGTAAATATGTAATTATACCTCATCTGTCCATTCACAATGTGCAGGGACCTACAGCTGCTGGACTTGTAGTGTATGTAAATATGTAATTATACTTTATGTGTCCATTCACAACATGCAGGGACCTACAAATGCTTGACTTGTTGTGTATATAAATATGTAATTATACTTCTAGTGCCCAGTCACAATGTGCAGGGACCTGCACCTGCACAACTTGTAGTGCATGTAAATACGTAATTATACTTTGTGTGTTCATTCACAATGTACAGGGAGCTACAGCTGCAGGACTTGTAGTGTCTGTAAATATGTAATTATACTTCGTGTGTCAGTTCACAATGTGCAGGGACCTACAGCTGCACGACTTGTAGTGTATGTAAATATATAGACCAGGAGAGACTTTTTATTCATCCTAATATGAAGAAGGTTTATACATTTTCTTTTTATGCTGATTGTATGAGTAAGAACTTAGTTTACTTCGCTATGTGTCAATCCTGCCCGGTGTTGTATGTGGGCAAGACCAACCATTCCCTTTGTGAACATATACCTGAACTTCTTTGTGAAATCCATAAATTAGATAGAAATAATGCATTGGCCAAACATATTTCCTGTCAGGATTCTGGTCATATTTTTACTTTTTTAGTGCTTCAGTTGATCTCAGAGGTAATGAGAATGCGAGATCTTATTAACAAAACAGAGGAATGTGAACCGAGATGGATTATATTGCTTCAAGTAGCTAAGGGTTGTTATTGTCTGACTGAATGCGATTGTACCTTTAAAACCACATCTGAAGTCATGTGACATGTTTAAATAGCTTTGGCAGTTACTTTTTTTTTCAAAATCTTTATTTAATCAGTGTGTTTGTGCTATTTTTATGGTCTGATGAAGTGTTATTTGAGACTTGAAAACGCTTGCCTGCTTGTACAATTGAAGTTTTACATGTTTTTAAGCCTTGCTCTTGGATTTCTCTACATGTTTTTAACTTTTGAATTCCTACATCATCTTTAAATGTCAATGGTTTCACAGATGTACACAAAAAAGAGAGTAATGGACTATGTCAAAAGATGTAGCTGTGCTACAGGAGACACATTTGGAAAGAGCTGACCGTGTGAATTAGACACAGAAATTCAGGGTGGTTATTGAGTGGAATACCTGGGACAAAGGAATACAGGAGGACTTATTTTAATTGCAGTCGAAGCTCCAACAGTTATAGAACAAGATAAAAAAGATAATAATGATAGATTTGTAGTCCTACGGGCCTACGGGCAGGGGAGGGGGATCACGCTGGTGTGTAGTTATATTCCACTTAAAACTGCTATAATGGAGCTTAAGAACATTCTGGGAGAAATAATCAACTTTCAGCAGGGAATATTACCTTATAGGAATGCCGCGGTGGTGCAGCGATAGCGTTCTTGCCTCACAGCAAGATGTTCTCCCGTTCGATTCTTGGCTGGAGTGCAGGGAGTGCCTTCTGTGTGGAGTCTGCATGTCCTCCCCGTGGTTGGGTGGGCATTCGAAAGACATGCGTAAATGGGCGTGCCTTCATTGAAGGTTGAACGTCGAGCTGGCACCTCAGCATTCATCAAAATCTACTGCCAATCATTAGCGGACCGGAGTTCCGCTGTGGCGACCCCTAACTTGGAAAAGCTGAAAGACAACAACAGGGAGGACTGGAATTTGATTTGCAGCAGTGAGGATGTGTCTGGAGGGCCCAGAAGGGAAAATATAAATAAGGGTAGATTTTGAAGAAATTTATGAAAATATTTGGCATGGAAGATGTGAATTCATTAGTTGGAGTTCAGAGTGAATCTGTATATTATTCCCCAAGATACAAAAACTGGGCTAGGCTAGGCAAAACTTAATTTCACAGGAACATGTGCATTTTTAATTGATAGTTTTGATACGCATCTAATAACTATTTAGTAATTACTAAAATAAAAAAAGCAGGGTAATGAAATAAAAATGAGACACTGGCACTTTCCCTGCTATCTGTCGAAAAGAGAGGAATTTAATGAATGGGCAGTGGAAATTATTTGGGAGCTGTTAGAGAAGATAGAAATTTCTTCTGAGAATATAGCTCGGGAGTGGGATAAAATTAAAGTGGATCTTAAAAATCGGGTGTGAATAAAAGAAAGGGAGATTTCCCATAAAACAAGCCCCCTTTCAAGTCTGAACAGATTATGTAACAAGAGGAAGAGACTGTTGTCCAAAAGCAAGAGGGATATCACTCTGCAGAGGAACAGTTCCCTCCTAAACCTAAACAAGAAAAATCAGAAATCTTGTTAAGTCTTCTAAAGCAAATTACGAAACTAAAATCACGTCCCTCAGAGGGACAAGGCATTCGTTGTCTACATCTGAAGTCTAAAAGGGAATGCTCAGCTATGTGTCAAACTGGTTGCAGATAGGATCATTTATACTACACTGGAAGATATTGGCAAACCTGCTGGCTGACACATTCAGTGCAAACTTCATTCCCTATCCCCACCTACCATATCCCAAAGCATACCTAATGCCAGCCCTCTGCCTAGTATCTCTAGAGGCACATCAGCTCTGTGCTTGTCAAGGCCAAAAACACAGCCTCACTGGCACCAGATAATATCCCAGGTTGTTTATTAAACAATTTAAAACAAGACCTAGTGGACCCACTTTGTGTTCTCTTTTATCATCGCTTGAGAATTGACTATGTTCTTGCAGAATGGAAAACAGCAACAGTAATCCCCCTGCACAAAGGGGGACCATGAACTGCCCCTGGAAACTACAGACCCATACGTCTAACCAGCCTAATCTGAAAGACAATGGAAAGGATTATCATGGACCTTATCAACAAGGACATAGGCGACCTCCAAATGTTGGACCCAGCGCAGTTTGGCCTCATTAAGGTAGATTATGCTTATTAAACCTGGTAGACTTCTTTGAGAATGTCACTAAAAGCCATGGATGAAGATAAGACAGTGCACACAGCCTATTTTGACCTTGTCAAGACTTTTGACACAATCTCCCACTCTGGCACAGGGATTAACCTTTATGTTACTAGATGGGTAGGCAATTGGCTCACCGACAGAACACACACTGTCATAACTGATGATTCCATCTCCACAAGTAGACCCATCACCAGTGTAATACCACAGGGCTCTGTGCTGGGCCCCTTACACTTTGGCATCTATTTATCAGAAGTCCAGGCCAAAGAAGACAGCCTTTGGTCACTAAGTTCACAGATGATTGCAAACTGGGAGCAATCACTGAGTCCTCCAACAATGTCACTATATTACAAGAAGAGGTAACACAAATAAATGATTGGTGCCAAAGCCATGGTCTGAAATTAATGCAATAAAAAATACATTATTATTCCCTTTGGCAAAACAGAATTCCTTACAATTACAGCATTGACAGCACCCCCTGAGTTTCAAGCCAGTGGTGTGTGATTTGGGAACACAGGTTGATAGCAATCTGAAATTTGACCAACAAATTTCAACAGTGCTATGGAAAGCCTTCTACGTAGTGCACCTCATAAGCAAGGGCATAGCATCCAGGTCAAGGGATGCTATAACTCCACTGTACTTGACCCTCATCAGACCACTAATAGAGTATAATGCACCTTTTTGCATGCACATCACTAGATATCTGCAGCAGCTGGAGAGACCTCAGTGTCTTCTCACTAAGAAAAGACAGGGACTCCAAACCATGACCTACATAGACAGGCTGAAAGCCCTGTCACTTTACTCTGTATCTTATAGGCTGCTGTGAAGTTACTTGTGCCTCGCCTATAGGGCAATCTCCAACCCTGCTTTAATGCAAAATGCTGCACATCAGCAAGTCAAATAGCACGAGTCACTCGCTCTAGGGATCTCAACCTAGCTTGTGACATTAACAGAATACGCTGGAGAGACCGATATGTCTCCCAGAGACTGCTGCTTCTCTGGAATAGACTTCCTATTCACGTAAAACAGAGCTCCTCAATGACCCTATTTAAGCACAACCTAGATAATTGGATGGGAGACTGCAAATTCACCCCTGGAGTGCCATCCATATCCCTCATGGACAGGGGTAGTTGGTGTTGATCACAGACCCACTCTGTTCATAAATCTGGTCTGCAAACTACCCAAAAAGAACAAATTGTGATACTTGAGATTAACATGGCTAGGCTTGTAAAGGCTCTAGGGCCGCTAGCCTAGTAATCTCCTGTGAACCTATGAGCCTATGAGATATGTTTAAGAAGTAACAAGAATTATTTAGAGGGACTGACACATTTTAAAGTATGGCAGAACAGGGGAATCTCACAGAATAAGAAGAGGAGCAATTGCAGAATGCTAAGCAGAAAATAAGGGATTACCTTGATAATATGCATGAGTTTAGAAAGATGTTAAACAACTGTTTTTTGATAATAACTCCAGAGCACAAAAGCTTTACAGCAACAACTCAGGCAACAGAAAGTAGAAGGGTTGTCACCGAGCTTAGGGAGCCTATAACAAGGAAGACAACAAGAGATCCTGTGGACGTATTAGAAAGATTTCAGGAATGTTATTTCCCTTTTTTAATTTGCATTATAATTAAAACCATTGTCAAGAAAATAATGGACTCAGAAATTCAAGGATATAATTGGAATGCTAGTCAAGAAAAGCTGTCTTTATTTGCAGATGATATTATTTTATACCTGATAAAACCAAAAAAGGACATTTCAGTGCTGTGGAACATTTTGAGGCAGTTTCAAATATTGCGGAATACAAAATGAATGAAGGTAAAACAAAGGCAGTAGCAGTAAATTATGTACCCACATATGAAGTGGTTCAGCGAAATCCATATTTATGGGGACATGATAAAACAAAGTACTTTGGGGTATGGTTAAAAAGGATTCTGTTGTGGCAGCTATGGATATGTGGGAAGAGACTAAACAAAAGCTAATACAAAAACTGAGAAACTGTAAAGATCCCAATTCCGGTTGTTTTATCTGTTACTGCTGTATATTCACTACTTCAGACACAGTTGGTTTAGACTCTGATTTCCATTTTCTAGTAATAGCTTTTTTGTTTTTGCAACCACCAGAATTAAACTTAACAAGGTCTTAATATTTTTAGGCAGTTCAGATCCTGTATCCTAGCTAAAAAAAAAAATAATTTTCTTAGTTATACCCAATTGCTCACCCAATATTTCTGACACAATACACTGTAAGGCATTTTTAAAGTCTGCCAGCTTATTACACCCCCAAAACATAGGTCCTCAGTTGCTTCTTTCTTCCCCATCACACCTCCAACATTTCTCATCTACCTGAGGGAAAATTCTTTGGTTTCTGCTTGGGGTATAAAAATACCTATGCAAACACTGCCAAGCAAATATCCTAAATCTTGCTATTTGGTTATAACATGTTTATAGGCTATTGTAAGTGTTTTTATAATGTACAACTAAAGATAGTGGAATGTACTATATACATGTAGTGTAGTATTGACCTACGAGGGCTTTAACTTTACTGGGGACATCTGACACGTGACTTCACCATTCCAGTTTTTTTTTTAATAAAGCTGTTGTTGAAGGCACATCTCTTACCTCTGTCTTTAACTTACAGTCATTACTGAATGTTAATTAAAGTTGTACAAATTCTGTCAGGCCTGCTGAATAAAAATAAAATAAGTACATCCTGGCGCACACACCTTGTCCATACATTTAAATGTTTCGCATTCTCTCACCACTGCGTGATCTGCTTCAGGAAGGAGCTGTTCCAAGTACGTGGTGAAACTGGTGTAAACAGATCCTGCGAAATTTCCATGATGGACATTTCTGCTGGATTTGTTAGCATTTCAACATCAAAAATCGTTACACTTTTCATCTTGTATGCTCTGACTAGCTGCAGTGGGCATTAAATGTATTAATTCAATGACCCACAAGTACTTAATGGTAATCCTAATCAGGATTTTTTACAATTTGCCTTTCAAGCCTACTATATTCATTCATTTATACACCCTCCACAGTTAACTCTTTTTTTATGGGTTCCCAAAATAGAGTCACATCAAGGTTCAAATTTTAAACTGACTACAATCATTATAAGCCATTACCCATCTCATCCTGGGAAAGTCAAAGTCTATAACACTAGTACTTACCGACCAAGTACTGACAGGATAATAGCAAGTTTTGGTTACTCTCACGAGATAAGTCATAAAACTGGAAATGGCTAACAAGACAATAAATTATATACTCAATGATGCAATTTGACAATGGTGCAATTGTGACATCATAATGCAAAGTGGCAGGGCACCTAGATTCTCCTAAGCTAGTACTGCTGTTGCCAGGCTAACTTTATGTATTCAGTGATGAAAGGAGACAGATGACACCAGTTGTCATCATAATATAAGGTGGGTGGGTACCTACACTGCCTTGAGTAAGAACTAAGCTTTTTTTATTTAAATGTTGTAGCAATTTTCAGAGAGGATTAGAAAAAATAACAGAACCATACGATTATACAATATCAAGAAAGTGCAATTACAGGATATTCCTGGCAAAAGAATGCCATTACAATGTAAATACATACATTCCAGACAATAATTAATATATATATATATATATATATATATATATATATATATATATATATATAGGCGTATGAATTGGGGACCATTATTATAATGAGGAAAATGTTATTTATCATATTTATGTATTGTTTTGCTTACTGGGAATGTCTGACTGTGTAGGGCCCATTTTCAGTGGAGGCCTGCGGTGAGAATGCCCAGTACAATATAATACAATAGCCATGACTGTCAGAGAAAGTAGGAGTTTGGCCCTGAATCAGGATAGGTGGCAACAGTTGACAGAATACCCTGATACCCTGTAGAATTGGGCAAAAGGGGGATGATGATGATGAGTGCATTAGGCAGTCTGTGCCAGTTTAGCAAGATCTATCCACATTCCTTCCCCTCAAGATGAAAACACATTAGCCGTTTTCACAGATTCATGCTTTAAACAGATTTGATGCATACTAATTTACTACAAGCAGGAATAATTAATTATAGAAATGAGCAAACTCTTCCCCAGAATGTTATTTACAATTTACTGCTAACACCCATTGTCATCCTCTTGTGAACTGGGATATAATTACTCAGAAATGATGGCTCTCTCATTAATGTTTTGGTCTTATAATACAAACGATGACAATTACAATAACAAGAAGAATGCACAATGCCCAAAAACGGGACTTGTACTGCAACATGTAAAAATGAATCAATAGAGGGAACATGTTTCTGAGAAAAATTTAACAATCTCATCTCACCAGGTCATATATGAGTTCTAGTACACAGTAATGACACTTCTGTCACTATGTTCAAGTACTGCTACGGTCTGATGGTCGGTATCAGTGACAGAAGTCATGTATCATCAAGTAGAGCTGTTTATCACTTGCAATAGTATGTACTGGCAAAATAAGTACCAGTAAATGTCTATGTTAAGTAACACTGGCTGAGAATAGAACTTGCTTCTCTCCCAGTGAACATATAATATGCTGTGATTAGTCTGGAATAACCCACTGGTTAACAATTAAGAAATGCAGCAGTTAAAAGCAGAAAAAGCAACCTACTGTTTTTAAATAGGGTTATATGTTAGTGCTAAGCTAACTGTCCTTTTAGGTCATTTTAAACCTAGCCAATCATCCCATATGAGAATCAAGTCAAAGACAAACACCTTAACCAATATGCCAGGCCTCAATTTTATATACCTAATTTTGCATTACTTAGTTTATATGACAAAGGCGTCTACATCTCATCAAAAAATTAAATCACATTTTTTGTTGTCTTCCCAACATACCTCTCAACCTCTTAGAGCAAGAAATCTGGACAAAGCCATAAATAATGGAGGGACAAATTCCCAAATATAGGTACATTTTTTAAATATTGCTCTTACAAACTTAGAAAGTAGATAGAACAACAGGTTTTGCATTAGCATAGAACAACAGATTTTGCATTAGCATGAATTGTCTGAAGGGTATGAAGTTTGAAACTCAAATGACTGTCATTATTTTCTGACTTCAACCCTCTATGATTTGCCACAATACCATAATTTTATGAGAAACAGACCAAAAGTACAAGGCAAAAATCTGGACATTCTGTGAAAATCTGTACAGTTGAGAAAGATACTTTCCAACAGTTTTACGCATCAACTTCAGTCACTGTACCTGAAGGACATTTTTTCTGATTCTCCCTATTTGCACCTGTACGTAACAACACTTCTCCAACATTTTGGTGAATGAATGCTACCTCTTTTTCATCAAGCATATTCATCCATAATCCTTCATTTGCTAATCCCATATCAATTATTTTCAAGTGTAAAGAGCTGTCTACCAGGAATTAATTCTCCAAAACTGCAATTGTGAGTGTTTCTGTGAAAATAACCCTTCCAGGAAGTATTCTACCATTCTCCACATATTCGGGAAAAGGTTATAATTCCTAGCCAATGTCATGTCAATTGCCAAGGTGGGCGTCCAGCTAAGACTGACTGTAAAAGTATTTTGCAGTAGTATACAGCTCAATTTGCCAAGTCTTGCATACTAATGTAAAACTAGTACTGTTGTGTTGTTGTAATATAAGACTAGTAAACCTACTGAAGTACAGTGTTGGCCAAATTAATATAAATATCAACAAGTGATAAATAAGTCTTAGTTTCTTTAACGATTTTCAGTCTGGCTTTTTAAAAAATTCACAAAATCATTTCAGTCTGGTAATTCCTTAAGACAAAGCTATTTACAGGTTAATTAACTACTTAAAGAGAAATTACGTCATAATGATGTGGCTCCATTTTATTCATAATTGGTGTAAAATCGGCAGTATTGTTTTAAAATGGGTAAATTGGCTGACTTAACACTATGAAAGCATGCAAAAGTTGAGATTCTGCTCAAAGAAGGTGTTCCTGGATCAGAAATCACCTAGAAGATCAGAGTTAGTCAGCCATCTGTCAGCCAAATTTGGAAAAAACTGAATACCGGTGAAGGCTTGTCGCCCAGACATTGTGGCAGATGTGGTCGCAAAAGGTCCACAACTTGTCAGAATGATTTGTATCTGAAAAGAGAATGCTGTAAGAATTGCAAGGCATCCAGTAGGCTGTTGCAGGGGATGCTGGGACAACAGGGTGTTACAGTGAGTTCCAGAAAAATTTGACGGAGACTTCTGGACACTGGGCTTCAAGCTTGCAGACTTCTGAAGAAACAGAAATTGTCCAACCAACTGAAGGAAAAAGACTACGCTGGGAAAAGTTTCAAAACTAGTGAGAAGAAGATTGAGAACGGGTTGTTTTCAGTGACGAGAGCATAATAAAGTGTTTGGATCAGCAAGTACAATATGTCAGATGACAATCTGGAGAGCAGATGAGGGGTGATTGTATCGTTCAGCACATCAAGAACCCCACTCAACTGATGGTGTGGAGCATTATGAGTGTCTTCGGAATGGGTCAGCTCTGCGTTGTTCAGGGAAACATGAAGCAGGGACAGGACAGACCCATACTACAGCAATGTCTGCTCCCACAGTTGTGTGACTGGGCAAAGAAGAAGGGACTTACCAGGACAGAGGACTTCATCTTCACACATGATGGTGCCCCATGTCACAAAGGTCAACAAGTGACAAGTTTGAAGGTATTGAAGTGTTACCATGACCAAGTAACAGCCCAGATAAAAACCATAGAGAACTTGTGGGCTATTCTGAATTCAGAGATGAAGAAAAAGACCATAAAAAACAAGCAGCAACTGACTGAAGAACTCAGATCAGCTTGGACATGCAATGCCTCTATGACTGACCATCGCCGTGAACTTGTTTGTTCTATGCTTCAATGAGTTAAATCCTTGATAATGGCTAAAGAGTTAGTCACAAAATATTAGAACATTGTATTACAACATTTTTTTCATATAACATGAATTATATTGTTTGTCATTTCATATACTCGTATTGAGTTATATGGCGTAACAGTAATAAAAACACCAATTTCTATTAATTTGTCCAACACTGTACTTACTCAGATTGTTAAATATTTGGTCTTGATACTTATGTTCATTAATTATAGCATGACTATGGATTGCTGTTTGAATCAAAAGTAAGTTTATACCATTTTGGACTTGTGCGAATGTCCAGTCTTTAACATTCCTATGAAATGCCATTTTCCTGCTAACAAAACTGCATTCCATGCTCTTTTAACTCTATTACCTTTATATATGGTAGAAACAGTTTATAATTGTATAAAATGTACATGTTATTCTCTCACAGAGTTAATGCATCATGTTGACGTATTCAGCTTCCAGGTAAATAATTCATACTGTGAATATAACGCAGTACAGTCTCCTCTTGGTGCTACTCTAATAGTGTTTTTCTGTAAATTAAATAAAAATCCTTGTGTATATTCTTCACTGTTTACAGTCATTATATTATGAATATCTTAATTACTTTGTGAGTAATTCAATATGGGTGGCACAGCTGGTGCAGCAGTTAGCATTGTCACCTTACAGCAGAGGTTCTCCAGTTCGATTCTTGGCTGGGGTGCCTTCTGTGCAGAGTCTGCATGTCCTCCCTGTGTTTGCATGGGTTTCCTCCCACATTCCAAAGACATGCTGCAAGTTGATTGGATACTCTAAACTGGTCCTAGGTGTTAGTGTGTGGTACACCTTCTGAGGAGAGTTGGGTGCCAGGCTGGTAACTTGCCACCATAAAACTGTCACTGCCATTTACTATGTGGACACCTGATCTGCTGTGGTGACTCCTAGTGGGAGCAGCCGAAAGGAGGAGAAGAAGATTTTGTAAGTAATTCAGTAGGTTTTGGCCTTTATCTATGGCTGAAGAAATATACTATTAAATACTACCTCTGTGATGGCTGTACCCTGGCCCAGCAATCAAGGAGCCTCAATCTTCACCACTAACACCAGAGAGGGCATCTCATAAGAGAGGAAAGGATAACAAATACACACAGTAAAGTACAATTTCCCTTAAGTGCACACAGAGATCACAGTCAGTCTGGGGCTGGTTGCTCCCTTGCTCCCCAGGTCCCCCCAAAAACTCTACACTGGCACAGCTATAGGGTCCAGATCTCAGCCTAGCTGGCAAGCTAACCTCCAGTACACTCTCTGTCCAAGCAGCGCCTGCCCAAGTAGCTGACACACACACACACACACACACACACACACACACACACACACACACACACACACACACACACACACACACACACACACACACACTTTGAGACAAGTATTTATACAACTTCACAGACAGTCCTGGGAAAGGCTGACACAGATTCTCTAGCTGTGCCCCTTTACCCAGACTATATGGTAGTAATCACTGCCACCACCAGCTAATAATTATCAGCTTCCAAATGGCCCTTAAAAGGGTGTCCAATTATTACTGTGCAATATTATTATCCAGTTGGTAAGTGTGACTAAACAGTCTAAGGCTTATTAGAGTGTCTTTGTACAATAAACTCTATAAATATGTAATATGCTCTAGAGCTTAACTTGTCTCTACACAAACCAGTCACAGGTAAAAGGTAATTAAAAATATTTAATAATAAATACCACAAACACAAGACAATACTACTACACCACAGTGCTATTCAAGAGTTCAGAGATCACACAGAAACTTAAAATAATTCCGTAGTGCAATTCTGACATAACAGAAAAACACTTAGTCTAATCTTTATAGTCCTAGCTATTTCTACAAGAAAACATACTTTTAAAGTAACTTACTTACATAGAGCAAGGCAGTGTTGAGTTGAATATCAAGACAAAAATGCTTAATAATTTCTGGTTCTCACTGTTTAAATTGAAACTGCAGTTCTGCTAAAACATTACATCATTTGTTTACACCCTTCCTGGCATTCCCAGGCTGCACATTAACTGCATTTACATTCTTTTAGACTTAGAGCAATAAAGGACATTCCACATGTACATTATGGTCATTAACTTTAGCCTTAAAACAATAGGCAGGATGCTTACTCCAGACTCATAGACTCCATATTTTGACTTCAAAGGGCATGCAAAACATAATTTTAATTTCAAAGGACCAATAAGATATGCTTGACTTAGTTTTCCTTACAGCAGATGGCAATGTTGCCACACTGTTGAAACAGCATTTCTTTACATTTAAGACACAAGCCTGTATTTTACATTTATATTTACAAATGCCAGAATTATGTATCAAATTCTATTTGACTAGGCTGGCAGCCTTCACTCTTCTCTACCAGTCTTCACATCTCTCCCCCTGGAGAACACAAGCAAGTTTTTCAAGTGCCCCTTGAGAAATGCTGCTTGAAAGGGCTAGGTCTATCTGAGTGTACCTCACCCCATTCCCTGTCTTGAGAGCCCATCTGCTTTGGCATTGCTAATCCAACTGTGGTGCTGCACTGACATATCATATGCTGGAAACTCCAGGCTCCATCTTAGCAACTTGGCATTTTGCTGACTGGCTCTGTTTAACCATGTTAGAGGGTTGTGATCTCTCATAACAGTGAATTTTCTTCCATACAGATAAGGCTGAAGTTTCTGCAGTGCCCACACTATGGCTAGACATTCCTTTTCTACAGCTGCATAGCACTCCTTCCTGGGTTGGAGCCTACAACTGAGATAAACCACTGGGTGCTCTTCCCCCTCTGAAGAAATCTGACTAAGTACAGTCTCCACCCCATGGTTCAAAGCATCTACTTGCACAACAAATTATTTGCTATAATCTGGACTGGCTAAAACAGGGGTCCTCCCAAAGCTTCTTTAAGCTTCTGGAATGCCTGCTCACATGCTGGGACCCACACTACCTTATCTGGCCTGTTCTTCCTTGTCAGGTCTGTGAGGGGAGCAGCTATGGTACTATAACTGGGGATGAACTTTCTGTAGTACCCTGCTGTCCCTAAAAGTGCCCTCACCTGCGTTTTAGTAACAGGTACAGGCCATGCCTGAATGGCTTCCACATTGGCAGGTTCTGGCCTTATCTTACCACTCCCCACTCTATGTCCTTGGTAGGAGACCTCTGCCACACCCACCTGACATTTGCTCGGCTTGATGGTCGACCCTGCCCTCTGTAGTCTTCCCAGCACGTCCCTGACATGCTGAAGGTGTTCTGGCCAGGAATGGTTGTAGATGGCAATATCATCCAGGTAAGCAAGGGCAAACCCCCCTGCTCCTGCTAGGATATTATCTACCAGCCTCTGGAATGTTGCTGTGGCATTCTTAATCCCAAAGGGCATATTTGTGAACTCATACAAGCCAAAAAGAGTCACAAAGGCTGACTTCTCTCTAGCACTGGGGGTCAAGGGCACCTGCCAGTCACCCTTGGTAAGATCAGTGGTTGTAAGATACTTAGCCCCACCCAGCTGCTCTAGGGCCTCATTTGTCCTAGGCATGGGGTAAGCATCCATCTTGGTGTGACCATTTAATTTCTTGTAGTCCACACAAAACCTGGTTCTGCCATCCTTCTTTGGCACCAGCACCAATGGGGAGGTCCATGGACTGTTGGACTCTTGAATCAACCCTAGTTCTAACATCTCTTGTACCTCTTCCCTCAGAGTCTGTCTGACTATCTCAGGCACCCTATAAGGGGCCTGCCTAATAGGCCTTTGGGGTCCTGTATCCACCTGCTGCTGCACCAGGTGGGTGCACCCTGGTTTCCCAGTGAATATGTCCCCATATTTCTGCAACACTGCTTGGAGTTCTCAAACCTGGGTAGGAGATAGCCGCTGGGACATTGCTACCCTGTCCACTGAGGTGTCAGCCCGAGCCTCACTGAGGAGATCAGTCACCAGATCTCCCTCACACTCCTCCTGCAATCCACTGCAAATGCTCAGCATAAGGACCTCCCTATCATGGTAAGGTTTCATCATGTTAGCATGGTACAATTTGTGCCCCTGCCGTCTGCCCAGCAGTTCCACCATGTAGTTAACATCACTTACCTTTCTTACCACGTTGTAGGGACCCTCCCAAGCTGCTTGCAACTTGTTGTGTATGACAGGAATGAGAACCATTACCTGCTGCCCCACAGCATACTCTCTATCTTGAGCATTCCTGTCATACCACACTTTTTTCTGTTGTTGGGCTTCTGCCAGGTTCTCCTGGGCCAAGCCCATGAGTTCCCTGAGCCTTGTCCTGAGGTTTAGGATGTATGCCACAACAGACTCCTTGTGAGAGTCACACTCACCTTCCCACTCATCTCGAATTAAATCTAGAGGCCCCTCACCCTATGCCCATACAGCAACTCAAATGTTGAAAAACATGTGGATTTCTGAGGAACCTCTTTGTAAGCAAATAATAGATGGGGCAATTATTTGTTCCACTCCCTCTTAAACTGATGTGCAAATGCCTGTAGCATGGATTTGATTGTAGAGTTTAACCTCTCAACAAGACCATTAATCTGGGGATGGTAGGGGGTGGTCTTCATGTGCTTCACCCCACAGGACTTCCATAGACAAGCCAGTAGGTCTGACATGAAACTGGCACCTCGGTCAGTCAGTATTTATTTTGGGAAACCTACCCTGCTGAAAATCTCTAACAAAGCATTTGCCACCTTCTCTGCCTCAATGGAGGACAAAGCCACTGCCTCAGGGTATTGTGCAGCATAATCCACTACCACTAGGATATACTTTTTCCCTGTGGAACTTGGGGTACTCAGAGGACCTACAATATCCATAGATACCCTCTGAAATGGCTCCTCAATCACAGGCAAAGGCATCAAAGGAGCTCTCACCTTGTCTCCTACCTTGCCTACTTTTTGGCACTGCTCACAGGTCCTGCACTACCGTTACATCTCTGGAAATTCCAGGCCAATAGAAGTTCTGCATAATATGTCTCTTTGTACGTTTTATGCCCATATGACCTGAAAAGGGAATATCATGGGCTATGGCTAGAAGCACCAGATGGTAGGCTGTAGGCACTACCAACTGCTGTACTCTCTCACCTTCTAGCCCTCCATCAGGAGTCCACTCTCTGTATAGTAACCCTTTGTCCCAGTATACGGATTCCCCCTTTCCTTGAGAATCAGGTGCCGCCCTAGCTACCTGCCTCAGGCCTTGCAATATAAGGTCTGAGAGTTGAGCCTGTCTCAACTCTCTCCTTGTAACCCTTCCCAGCTCCCCTTCCACAGGAAGTCTGGCCTCCTCTGACAGTGGTGCCTCACTGTCAGCCTGAGGTACTACTACTACTCACCTCTACCTTTGCAGTTACCCTAGCCAAGGGAACATCACTACCCACAAGCAGCTATGGCTCACCTTCAGTCTCACTGCTACAAAGTAGCCCTCTTCCTGAAATAACTACATCACCAGTCCTAGCTGCAAGTATGCAGTCTGCCTGGGTCTCCCTCAGGCTACCAGACCCACATGCTTGTCTCCTAGCCTGACCGTGTATAACTGCATAAGTACATGGTACTGCCTCATCCAAATCCTTCCCTCTCAGGATATCTGCAGGATGGTAGTTTAGTACCCCTGTTGTCTCAAGACAACCTACTATTGGCATTTTGTCTTTCCCACTTACTGGCTCCCTCACCTTTGGTTCCCCTCCTTGCCTCCATGGACACCTGTATGCCACATGGCCCCACTGGTTGCTTTCAAAACATTTAAACCTAAGTCCTGGATGTGTACCTGGACTAGTGGCTTCCCCTGCTTCTGGCAGATTCAGTTGTGGCAGTCTGTGCTGCCCACCATGGGTTCCTTTAGACTTATGAGCAGTACTAGGGGTCCCCTTCCTGTGCGGGGCTGCCCTGCTGGCCAGGTAGGGGTCTCCCTTCTTCCTCAACTCATCTGAAGTGGTACATTGTCTATTAGCTAACCAGATCCTCATGTCCTCAAGCTAAGTGCTAAGGACTTGTTCCCTCACCAAAAGGTCTGCCAGCCCTTCAAAAGTGGTGAACTGACATCCACTCACCCAGCTATGAAAATAAGTGCTCAGTTCAGCAACATATTCACACACACTTTCATTTGCCTTATGTCTATGCTCACAAAGCTTTTTCCTATACATTTCAGGTGTTAACTTAAAACATTCTAAAATACATTTTTTACAGCAGTATAATCAAAACATGCAATGTCAGACATTTTAGCCAATGCATTTACAGCTTTTCCATGGAGTAAGGGGGTCAGGAACCGTAACCAGAGCCTTTGGTCAACACTATACTGTTTGCATATCCTCTCAAACATATGATTGAAACTATCAAAATTATCCCCCTCTTTAAATTGCGGAAGAAATTTACTGACCTGTTGTGCTTCTGCGGTCCAGTTACTCCCTTCCCCATTACCTCCATGACTCTGGCAAAGAGTCAGCATTTCACTCTCATGCCTCCTTTGATGCTGTTTATCCTCGGCCTTTATCTCCAAATGCCTGGCCTCCAACTCAAGTGCCTTTAGCTCCAGTTGGATTTTTAAGTCCACTGCAGAAAGGTTGAGTTGTCCATTCTCTGAGGATATTGTATCTCTACTGCCAGTCTGATTGTCCTTCATAGAAAGGCTGAGCTGTCCATTCTATAAGGATATTGTATCTCCACTGCCAGTCTGCTTGTCCTCCTGGATGCTGTTTTTTGATGCAGCTGTAACCAAGGCTGCAACCAGGTCTGCCTTAGTCAGATTTCCATGCACCAGTCCCCTAGCCTGGCACATCTCCACCAGCTGGCTCCTTGTCAGCTTTCCATACTCCTTTGCTGACATGTTGCCTGCTCACCCTGAGTAACTAAGCTAACAAAAGAAATAAAACAATTGTGATCTGAACTCTTGAGTATTCACTGCGTGGCTGTTTTAGAGTACAAAACACCTTCAGAGATCACTATACATAAGCTACAGGATTCACTCTACCCACACCACTACAAGCCAATTAGTATTTGCCAACTAATTAATATGATGTTTCATGAAGAGTTTTCTTTTTAAATATTTAAATACTTCCTTAATTGATGTATTTTTCCATTTGGATGTTGGAAATTTGAATGTTTAAAAATAGAGTGTCTTTTTTGGTCTTAGTAAGGTCTGATGAAGCTTGATTGCGAAAGCGCTTACCGTTTGTTTGTTATAATAAACATATATATATATTTTCCATACGTCAAGGATTCATAGAGTCTGTTTTTTCCTGCCTGGTCACTCCACTGTGATATTGTTACTTTATTAATTAATATGTGATGTGGATATCCCACCACTGCCAAACACATGTGACAGCCGTGCCCTGGCCCAGCAATCAAGGAGCCTCAATCCTCACCACTAACACCAGAGAGGCGTCTCATAAGAGAGGAAAGGATAACAAATACACACAGTAAAGTACAATTTCCCATAAGTGCACACCGAGATCACTGTCAGTCTGGGGCTGGTTGCTCCCTTGCTCCCTAGGTCCCCAATAAGACTCCCCACTGGCACATCTATAGGGTCTAGTTCTCAGCCTAGCTGGCAAGCTAACCTCCAGTACCCTCTCTATCCAACCAGTGCTTCATGTCCCTGCCCAGGTAGCTGACACACACACACACACACACACACACACACACACACACACACACACACACACACACACACACACACACACACACACACAAATTTTGAGACAAGTATTTATACAACTTCACAGACAGTCCTGGGAAAGGCTGACACAGATTCTCCAGCTGTGCCCCTTTTCCCAGATTATATGGTAGTAATCACTGCCACCGCCAGCTAATAATTATCAGCTACCAAATGGCCCTTAAAAGGGTGTCCAATTATTACTGTGCAATATTATTATCCAATTGGTATGTGTGACTAAACAGTCTAAGGCTTATTAGAGTGGCTTTGTACAATAAACTCTATAAATATGCAATGCACTCTAGAGCTTAACTTTTCTCTATACAAACCAGCTACAGGTAAAAAGTTTTTAAAATATTTAATAATAAATACAGAAAACACAAGACAATACTACTATACCACAGTGCTATTCAAGAGTTCAGAGATCACACAGAAGCTTAAAATAATTCCATAGTACAGTTCTGACATAACAGAGAAACACTTAGTCTAATCTTTATAGTCCTAGGTATTTCTACAAGAAAACATACTTCTAAAGTAACTTACTTACATAGAGCAAGGCAGTGCTGAGTTGAATATCAAGAGAAAAATACTTCAAAGAACGTATCAGCGAACATATTTACCACATTAATAAGGGTAACAGTCTTAATGCACTTGCAAAACAAGTATTGAATATGGATTTCACCCATAGATTTAAGTTTTTTGTTGTAGCTAGAGTTTATGAGAATGTTAGACAGGGGGACATACGCAATAGGACTGAAGATTTGGATTCAACTTGGATTGTTAGACTCAGGAGGGATACAGGACATGGACTCAATGAGTCCGTACCTCTGAAACCCAAATTAAAGTCGAGATCCCTCAAGAGATAGTTTTAATAAAGTATATTTGCGTGTGTGTGTGTGTATATATATATATATATATATATATATAGAGAGAGAGGAGTTATTTATTGTTTTTTCATCACTGTGTTTTTTAATATTGTGTTCTTATTATTGCTTTTTATCACTGTGTTTTTACCATTATATCTTACTTTTTGAAGATGCATTTTTGATAAGCAAGAGGATGTACTGTATATTTAAATTTGTGCCATATGATTTTTTAATTGGTATAAAGGTGTGTGTTTGTTAGTGTTTTTTTGATACACCTGATGATGTCTATATGGTGAAAGTGCTTGTGTTAGTTTTTGTGCACTTAAGTAAAGTTTTTTTTAATCTGGAGACAACAGCCATTTCTGTGTCTTTATACTTTCTTACCAAGAGAAAAATGCTTAATAATTTCTGGTTCTCGCTGTTTAAATTGAAACTGCAGTTCTGCTAAAACATTACATCATTTGTTTACACCCTTCCTGGAATTCCCAGCCTACGCATTAATTGCATTTACATTCTTTTACACTTAGAGCAATAAAGGACATTCTATATGTAAATTCTAGTCATTAACTTTAGCCTTAAAACAATAGGCAGGATGCTTACTCCAGACTCATCGACTCCAAATTCCAACTTCAAAGGACATACAAAACATAATTTTAATTTCAAAGGACCAATAAGAAATGCTTGACTTAGTTTTCCTTATAGCAGATGGCAATGTTGCCACATTGTTGAAACAGCATTTCTTTACATTTAAGACACAAGCCTGTATTTTACATTTATATTTACAAATGCCAGAATTATGTATCAAATTCTGTTTGACTAGGCTGACAGCCTTCACTCTTCTCTACCAGTCTTCACAACCTCTTATATGGAAATAGGTTTTCTGTGCCACCCTTTTGAATGTAAAAAATAAAAACTGAAATAGGTAAGTGCTAGGCTTATAGACCTTTTTAAGCCTAGCCAATTTTCCTTTCAAAGATCAGAATCAAACCCTGTACCTTGTGTTTGTGAGGTAAGCCCCTTAAGCATTATACCAGCCCCCAACATAATTTGTATAAGACATCATACCTTTCCTGTAAATGGATTCACTACTGATCCATAAATTAAAGCTATACAGTTATGATCTCTTGAATTAGTCTTAACTTGTCAGACTTTCCTCAGCCTTCTGTGGATCTAAGTATTTAACATTAGTGGCACAATGAAAATTTTCACTTCTTAAAACCAAATGAGAACCTGACATTGCAGCCCCAGTCTTTGGACTTGTACCCAAGTTGGCACAACACTGCTGGATACAGATATTCTCCACAAAAGTAAAATCTCATTTATTAGAATATAGAGTATGTCCACCTTTAACCTGTTCCAGAAAAGAGAAAGATAGATATCAGGATTGCACATTTGTCTGGCCCATTGATTAGTTGAGTCATGTACTATAACTGCAAGAAATGTTGAAACAATAAAAACACTGTTAAACAATATACTGTTGATTAACAAAGTTTCTTCACTTCTCTTACTGTTTGAATGGATTGTTCCTTTTTCATAATTTGGGGACTTCTGTATTTAAGATGTATTTTCAACCATAAACATTTGTCCAACTCAAAACTTCCTATTTCTAAAACATTTCCCCTTGCAAAAGATATTGATTTCAAGTTGAAGGGTCTCTGGTTTGAATTATTTAGTCAGAGACTCCTGGAGCTTTCTTACTCGAGCCACTACTGATTTATATAATGAGAGTATTATTTTTGTCACAGTTGATGTGAAGGACTTGTTTTCTGTGATACTACACAAGCTAGGACTAGAATGGTGCCTGGAATTTCTTATAGAAAATAGCAAACTTAGTGGGGTGGAATTAATGTTATTTTGACTTTAATGGACATCATAGTGACCCACAATTACATATACTTTGAGGGCTCTTATTATAGGCAAAAGGAGGGGGTAGCAACGGGGGCAGCCAGTGCCCCATTATTTGCTAACTGTGTAATGGCTACCTGGGAGAAAAATATGTGTTTAGTTCTAACTGTAGAAGATCTTGATCCTTTTATACCAGGTATCTGGATGACATTTGTATGTTTGGATTGACAAAAAGGAATAAAATAGGCAAGTTTTTAAGGTATATTAACAGTACTATATCGTTTCTTAAATTTACCCTTTCTGCATCTACAGATATGTTACACTAGTTGGACATAGAATTGAAAAAGGATGTGGGGAGCAATGTTTGTTTCAGTAATGTATAGAAAACCTATCTTTTACCACCCACTTTATCAGAACAAAGCCGTGGTTAAAGGACAAGTTGTCAGAGCAGTGAGGATGGTCTCATAATCTTCTGATTTTTGGAAGAATGTAAAAAACTTAAGGGGATGTTCTTAAGAAAGGGATATCCGGAAGAATCTCGTAATACAGTAATTCATGAAGTGGTGATTAAGAGGGAATCTGGGGTGTACATCCCGTTGTTGGGAACCCATATACAAGTTATGGCAACTTTGAATAAAGGTGATGCTAATTGGTCAAAAGCCTTTATTATTGCATATAGTTCTGACTATGTGGGTATAAGAAATGTTATTGTGAAAAATTGGTGTATTTTTAACCACTTTGATGAAGTTAACAAAAAGCTCAGACCATCCCTGAAATTCACTAAGAAAAGGGGTTTGCTTGAAAAATTGAGTGGAATACTCAGAGTTGGTTAATCAACAGGTTGGTGAGTAAAGATGGGCTACATCAAAGTGTTCATATGGTCATAGGTAAGTACTAGGCTACCTGCCCTTGTGGACCATTTTAAGCCTAGTCAATTTGTCTTGATGAGAATTAAACCCTGTACCTCTTGTCTGTGGATACACTTTAAGCACTTTAACCATTATGCCAACCCACAACACCCCTAAAGGATAAGAAGTGATGTCATTTTTTATGATTACCCAACATAGGTTCATAGATTAGTACTAGGCTAACTGCCCTTGTGGACCATTTTAAGCCTAGCCAATTACCTCATGTGAGAATCAAACCCTGTACCTTGTGTCTGTAAGGTAAACACCTTAGCCATTATGCCATATTGTAAATATATTTTGAACACAAGGTCAGCTACTGTAGGTGATGTTCTTATTCGTCCTAAGTTTTGGTATAATTGCATGACAAAAGGTCTTGTATACGCAGCCCTTTGTCAACAATGTAAAGGTTTTTACATAAGGACGATGGCAAGAGCTTTTGAAGATAGGATTTATGAACACATTTACAACATAGGGAAGAACAATATTAACAATGCATTACCAAAACATACAGTGGATTTTCCGAGTCATACATTTTTATTTTTTGGGATAGAGAAATATTTTATGGGGCAACAGGGTTACATTTGAAGCTTCGTAAATTATATTGGCAAATTAGAACAAATGCAGTCGAAGTTCCTGGTTTAAATGGGACAATTTCTATAAACTGCTTACTCAAAATGAAATCTTTGAGCTTGTTATGATTATCAAATATAGGTTTTATGGAGGTTTCTTTGTGGTTTTTATGTTTGACTTTGGATATTCAGTGCAGTTTAATTGATGAGGTTTTTGATTGGATTTTAAACTAAATATCTATGTCATATGATAGCTTGGTGGGAGGTACTTAAGTTATTATTGGAGAAAATTTTATATTCTGAAGAAGTTTCATAATTGAAATGAAAATGCTAAATACAATGTTACATTTTACATCTTGTTGCAAGTCCTGGTGTGTGGCATCCTTACTTGGTAGTCTGTTTATATACTTGGTGGCTTTTTGGCAAGTGTAGTTTTAATTGTGTTGATGAGAAAGTTTTGGGCTGTGTAAAGCATTCTATTTTTTGAGTTTTTCTTATGCAATTTTGTATACATAGTTCGAATTTAAGATTATCATCCCTAATAATTTCCTATAACAAGTGAATTCAGTGGTTGTATTATCAAGAGAGAGGATTTTAAATTTTGTTATTTTCATGTTGGGAAAAAAGTAGTAGTTTTTTTTCTTTTTTATTAGGATTGAGCATGGGTTGTGAGTTACAATGCCATGCCAGTGGATGTAGTTCCTGAGTAATTTTTGAGAGGTGTGCCATGTTGTCAGATGTGCAAGTAAGTGTGAAGTCATCTGCGTATTATATAAGGAAGGTGTGTTGTGTGGATGTGTGGAGGGTGTTGACAGAATGTTAAAGAGGAGGTGACAAAGTATAAAGCCTTATGGTACACTTGTGGTGACTGAGAGGTATGGAGAGAGGGGGAGTGCCATTTTACTGACTGATACCTATTGGACAAGTAGCTTTTGAACCATAGAAGATGGGCTGAGGCAGACCTAATGAGGACATTTGAAATTGAAGTTTGCAGTGATAAACTGTGTCGAAGGCTTTAGACAAGTCTAGAAATAAGAAAGAGTCTAGTTTACCATTATCTCTAACTTTATTGACAATATCTATATAGGTTAAAAGTGCAGTGTTAGTACAATGCAAAGGATGGAAGCCATGTTGTGTGGGGGATAGGAGTTCTTCCTGCAGGAGATAGTTTAGTAATTGTTTTTGAGTACATTTTCAAGTATTTTGGAGAGGAGGTTAAGATTGCTGAAGGTCTAAAGTTAGATATGTCTGTTGAATTTCCTCCTTTGTGCAGAGAGGTAATGTGTGACTTTTTCCAGAGAGAAGAACTGTGGAATTCCTGGATTTGAACTATTTATAAGAACTGAGACAGGATAGGCAATGCTACCAGCTGCTATTTAAAGGTGCTCACTTGGAAGGTCATCAGCTGAAGCAGAGCATGATTTGAGTTTATCAGTAGTTTTATAGAGGATGTGGGCACAGGTCTGAAGGGGAAAGTGGATGTGGTGATATGTGTCTGTTGGACAGGGTTAGGATTAGATGTTGGGGAATCCTTGTTTAGGAGGCTGTACTATATGAAATAAGAGTTGAATTCTGTTGCAGTTTTGAGTAGCGAGTTATTGGGAAAGGGGTTAGGGTTGAATTTATGGCCGGGATGTAAGATTTCTTTAATGACTGACAAGAATTCTTAGGGTCATGTTCACTGTTGTTCTGAATGTTGTTATAGTATAGTTTTTTGTCTTCATTTATTTGCTTTTTAGTACAACTGTGAAGCATTCTGAAGTTTTCAGATATTGTGGTGTTTTATACTTTTGCTATTCTTTCCACACTTCTTTATCCTGCATTAGAATTCTTTTCGTTTTGGATAACCAAATTGCATTATTTATTTCTAGTCTCTTCATTCTAGGAGGTGCAAGGCTATTTAGGAAAATTTCCACTCTCAGGTCAAATTATAACAGAGAGAAATCAGTGTATACCCAGGACAAAGCAATTAATGAATTGGCACAATGTAGAACAGTTTTTTCTTTCATTTCTGGAATGCAGAAACCTGGCATCCTAAGTAACTGGCATATACAGTATAATCTGTTGGCCAAGAGAAAGGGCACTGGCCAACTTAGCATGTGGTCCTTAGACTACAAGGCCTATTCTTTTGGAGAGGGGATATTCTAGGCACTTTCCAGAACTTGGCAGGCACATATTTGACTAGCTGAAGTTAATACACTGCAAGGTTCTTCAAGTTAAATTTGCTTACATTATACAATCACAAAATTCTCACGGAAAACATTTGGGAGTTGGGCCTTGTGGCAGAGCTCCTGCAGCATTGGAGTCAGTTGTAGTAATCACAAACTATAGTACAATGACAAAATTATCAGTAAATATGTTTGGAAGTTGGGCCTTGTGGCAGAGCTCCTGAAGTATCAAGGGTTGTATGCGGTGACCACAGGCTCTGCACTGTGAAGGAAGATGGTGACTGAGTGGAAGAGGAGACGATAGTACTATAATACGTACTGCACTGGAGCTGTGTGCTTTAAGGCATTCAATGGAATACTAACACCACCATGAGTTCCATATGGACATGGACTATAACCATTAGGAAATGATTCATGCATTAGGGACTTGGGTGGCAGATAATGATGCAATGCACAATTCTGTAAGTAGGATTGCCATTACTATCATGACTGGCAACAATACCATGGATCTCCTTGTCCAAAGTAGACATGTACCCATGGTGCCTCTGTAGTCTGCCCTATGTGGGGGGCATGCACAATGCATCTATCATAAAACGAGAGGAGCCCTGACCTCCCTCGCTCTGGGCTGCCACAAAGATCTGTACCCAGGTCCAGGACACAGTGCTACCCTTACCCTTGGCAGAAAAGATCAGACATCCTGCCACTCTTTGCAAGCCAAGAAGATATGTATCCAGGTCCAGGTCATGCAGTGTTATCCCATCCCTATCATAGGAGTTCACAAGCCATTTTGTAGGAGTTCATATGCTCTGTCACTACTTGCCAACCAGTAAGATCTGTCACAGAGGCATCCCAGCCATCTGTTAGGAGTTCACAAGCCCAGTTACTGATGGTGGTTCCCCATAGATATATAGACCATTGTTGTCACAGCCCTTGTCCCTGTGATGTGTTTTCACTGCCCCCCCATGTGTGTCCTGTGTTCCACCTAGCTTGTTTTGAATGTTTCATGATATTGAGTCCCCTTTCCCATTTGCAAATAATGAGTGTAGTCCACATCACCATCCATGCTATCAAAGACTGACGTGATGACTGATGTATAATATGACCAGACTATACACTGACCACCATAATCTAATTCTTGTCTGCCACAGCAAATGACACTAACTGCATGCATCATATTTATTTTGTGCAACGTTGTCTCATTATAACAACCATGACCAATAGTTGTCATTCAGACATAACTGTTTCTCTGGTATCATGCTGCACCCATCACTACCAGTGAATATAGTGTCAGCTGCTTAAAAATTCCAGCCACACACATACATATGGGTGCATACAGATACAAACATACATACACATGTGTGCATACACACACAAACATGCATACACATGTGTGCATGCAGACACAAATGCACATATACATGCATACACACAAAGATACACATACACATGCATGCATACAGACACAAACACACATATGCATGCGTGCATACACATAAAAGCACACATACACATGCGTGCATACCCACAAACACACACATACATGCATGCATGCAAACACACACACACACACACACACACACACACACACACACACACACACACACACATATATATATATATATATATATATATATATATATATATGAGAGGGTTTACTATCATAACTCTGAAATGCATTTTGCTGAAATGTGCTTATAACGATTCGTAAAATTGAAAACTGACTATACTGACTTGCATACCGTCAAATCCGCATATCAATATGTGAATTCGACATCATTCGACATGAATAACATGCAGTCCTACACTGCACCATACATAACTTGAAGGTTTTATAGGGGGGCAAGCCCCCCTGCACCCCCTGTGGAGGGCTGTGCACCCCACACCCCCTGCATAATATATATTCTAACTATGAGATCGCATTACAGTGGGGAAAAGGGTACAATTCCCAATCTACACTGTACTGCAATCTCTAGGTCAATGACCAAACTCATGTTTGCAAATGCACTGAGCATTCGCTGAAATAAACCTCACACAAGGTAAGGATGAGCAGCACGATTCGGCCACATGACGTTCGACTACCCATGGTCACCGAAATCACCCTCGGCAATTTGATAGTAAACCATATGGGAGTCATTGGTTTGGTCAGTTATTCAGAATATTAAACATTGTTTGGTCGAATATTCAGAAGATCAGACCAGCATTTAAGATTGGTTGACAGCATTTGCAGAGAGTGGGAATTTGCCCTTTCCTCTCTGCAGTAAATTATTTGAGTTGGTATATATATATATATATATATATATATATATATATATATATATATATATATATATATATATATATATATATATATAATTTACAGGAGGTGTTTGGGGTACAGAGGGGTTTGCCACCCTACATAAAAGCTGTTTTTTATTTATTTATGTATTTATTTTTTAACATTTACAGATCTCTCAGTTATGACCTGCACATATCCCAAACAATCAAAATGGTCCACATAAAACTTGGGGCACTCTATAGAGCCAAATTATTCCTCACCCAAGCCACCAAAACAGCCATTCCCAAAGCCACTTGTTATCCACTTTGTTATATGCCTCCCCAATTTTTACAAATTTAAAGAAAATAAATCTCAATAAACTGGAAACTTGCTACAACAAAATAGCCAGGTTTGCCACCAACCTCCCAAACAAAACACATCACTGTTCCGCCCTCCACAAATTAGACTGGTTGGAATTCCCAAACCTATTGTACATCAACCAACTCACAATTTGCCATCCAGTCATCCACCTACCTGATAAATGTCCAACCCTTAGGAACATAGTAAAACCCTATACTTCCTATAGAACCCACTGCTCATCTGATAAGCTTCTTCTAGATGTCCTTAAAACCAACAATAGCTATGGAGATGGCTTATTCTCAAAGCATAAATCCAAAATTTGGAACTCAATTCCCAGTCCATTCTTTGCACAGCCAGTCCCTCCAAATTCAATACCCTTCTTAAGTCCTACTTTACCAATAACTGGCTATGCTCCTGCTTAACACCTGGCTGGCCCCTCAGTATTTTTTTTATTTTTAGCACTCCTCATGCTATACTATTCATACAATTCATATGATTTCTTATTCTTAAGTTCACCCCTGCCTGCATCCTGAATCCACCTTAATATTTGTATATTCTTAGTTTTATATTTGTTTAGTTTTTGATGGGGCAGTCCGCCTCACCCGTAAGTAGAAGCTTATTAATGTATCATTTCTTATGTGTTTCAATCATAAACCTGCAATTATAATGTGCAACTTGTGTCACTTACCATCCTTACTGATCATATCTACTAGTGTTTGCTTATTCTGTGTTCTTTTTTCTCATTTCTATTTGTATCACTCTTTTTCCTTTTTTCACTTCTCTGCAATGTTTGTTACTATTTTTATTTTGCTACCTTGTCTTTTATTTCTATGTTTATACTATTTATTTATGAAATGTGTTGATATTATATCACTGTTTACCATGTAACCTGTTTTTCTTAAATGCTATTGTTTACATTTCTTATTATATGTAACTTGGGGCTTTTCCCCTGGGCCTCTGCTGAAAACGTTTTTTTTTTGGCTCTGTCAGACAATCCCGGTAAACAAATGTAAAATAAATAAATAAAATAAATAAAACATCTTTATTATGCATGACATTTTAAAAAGTGATATAGGTACATATACAGTAACAGAAAAGAAAATAAGTCATAATAGCATTTCCTTTGTTATTTTCATGCAGTATACACATATATTTGCTTTTTAACAATTTTCTTTAACTTTAGTACATAAATTGCTCATTTCCTTGCCTTTCTTTAAATTTTACTCCTCCTGCTTGTGAACATTGTTCTGTATTCATTGTTCATAAAAATTCCATTTATTTATAACTAATTTGCTCCTTCGCTTTTCTAAAGCTCTCACCTCCACTTCTTTTATCATTTTTACAATATTCAGTACTTCAGTTACAGTTGGTTTAAAACTTGATTTCCTTTTTATAGTAATTGCTTTTTTGGCAGCCAATAGCCTGTAACTTAGTATGGCATTACTATATCTGAACAATTCAGATCTTATATCCCAGCTCAAAAGAAAAAGTTCCTTAGTTACAGCCATTTGGTCCTCCAGCATTACTGGCAAAGTACTCTGTAGCAAACTTAAAATCTGCCACCTCTTTACATTCCCCAAAACCCATCTTCCTAATTATCCATGTGTCTCACATCACACCTCCAGCATTTTCTATCTACATGAGGAAAACTTCTCTGAAATCTACTTGTGGTATAAAATATCTATGCAAACAATTCCAAACAGAAATTCTAAACTTTGTGGACTTTATTGCATACTTGGGAGTTGTACATATGTCCTCCCATTGTTCCTTTGTAGATCGCTCTCCCACTCTGTCTTTCCAGTCTTTTGTAACCTCCTCTAATTGATATAGTTATTGTGCAGTATTTATATGCCTTACTAATCATCCCGTTTTTAGCAGCAGCTTCTGCTTTGGACTCAACTAAAATCTCTACCAGAGCTTTTCTTTAATTTAACAGTCCTCTATTCTTTTTTCTTTGCCTATACTCTATCAATCCCTGGTAGGGAATGCAATCTCTAAAATGCAGTCCAAACTTCTGCTTGGCCTCATCACACTATTGTCTTTCCTCTCTAGTTATTTACTTCCAAAACCTTGGCTCCTTTGCTAATTTTCTCCGGTAAGTTCCAGCCACCTCTTATCTACTTTTTATACCCCTACTAGCAGGCATCTGTGTTGGTAAAATATCCTTTCTCCATTTCTATGTTGGCTTAGTTCTTAGGATACTTTCTGCTACTTTATGAATATAATATTCTGTATGTTTTTATTATTCTCCTTAAGGATCTGCATCCAAAATCCTATTCTCTAAATACTTCTCAACCCTCCACCCCCATCTCCACTTCAACTTATGATAGTTGCACTGCTCTAAAATATCCCTTCAAATTAAATAATCCTAAACCACCTCATTCTATGGAGAGAATCAACTTATCCCCCTTAACTATTGCCCTTTTCCCCTTCCAAATAAATTCCTTCAATCCTTTATTAATTATGGTCCACAACTTCTCATCTGGCTGATAAAAATCTGCCTGATCAGTGTATAAAACTAAAGGGACTAGAAACATTATATGTCCTTGTATCTTACTATCTATAACCATAACCATAATCAAAAACCTCCAGCTTCTCAATTTTTATATTATCTTTTGTTTAGTATCTTCCCATAGATCCTAAATAACCATAAAAATCCCTTTTAATCCATTCACCTAAATATTTCATCCTAGCATGCCCCCATAACTATGTAGGCACATAGTTTACTGCCTTTGTTTTATTTTCTTTTTTCTTTTTATATCCTGTAAAGACGTAAATCTGTCTCAAAATGTTCTAGAACACTGAGACATCCTTTTATGTATTTAGCAAGTACAAAATAATGTATAATAAAATAAAGCTAACTTTTCTTGATTGCCTTACCAGTTATATCCTTGAATTTGTGAGTCTCCTATTTTCATTGCTAGTGGATCTAAATCTAAAGCAAATAGCAAAGGGGAAAGAGGACATGTCTGCCTTGTTTTTCTGTTCAACCCCAAACAAGAACCTTTCCTCCTTCATTTATGCCTCTAACCCTTCCTATATCCTCTTCATTTACCCTATTTTATATCAAGGAATGCAAATGCTGCCATTGCACTACTCATAAAATTCAAGTAACTCTATCAAATGACTTTGCTGCATCAAAACACTTCAACAGTAATGCTGTTTTCTTACTCTCTGCTTCCTTCTGGATCATTATTGTTCTATTGATGTTTTAAAATCTTTACCTCTCCTCTACAAAACCACACTGATCCATATCTATCAATTTTGGCAACACCTTTGACATTCTCTTAACTAGTATAGACATCAACACTTTTACATGAAGCAAGGATTATAGCTGATACCTCCCCCTTTTAAATATTGTTAAAACTCTCCAGATCTTTATAATTTCTTCCTTCACAATTTACAAATTTCCACAGGAATACCATCTGTTGCAGGAGACTTCTCTGTTGATTGATTATACACCATTGTTTCATCACATCTCTTACTATATTGGCTATTATTTAAGCCTGATCTGCAATTAACCTTGGCATAATTAAGTCTTCCATAAACATCTTCATTTGTGCTTTTACTTGGTTCCAGCATTCCTCTGCTTTACACAAACCTTCATAAATTTTCTGAAATATGTATCTCTAATACCTCTATAAGATCTCTGATTACTTTTCTTTTTATAAGCTCCTTAAGTTTGGTAACAGCCGTTTCTAATTTCTGTTGCCTAAGTTATTGCATTAAAAGATTTTTGTGCTTTGGAGTTGTTATTGAAAATTGTTGCTAAACAACAGCCTTTCTAAATGCATGCATAATATATAATTACTTCTTTATTTTCCCTTTAGCACTTCTGTGACATTCCCTTTATTCTACAATGCTTTAACCAATGTCACCTCCTTTAAATAATTATTATTATTTCTTCCCATATCTCTGTTTTTAAAATCCATTTCCATTTTATCCTACTCATCAGCTACCCCTTCTGAGTAAATTTCTGTCTTCTTTAATAACTTTCAAATCGTTTTCATTAACCATTCCTATGTTTAACAGAAAAATTGGAAAGCATCAGTGAGTTTTGAACATTTGTGCTTTCAACTTAATGCCCTAGAGCCATATACAGAACCCAGCACCTGCTCAAGCACACACACAAATGCAAATATGTGCACCACCAGTTGGCAGACTTTTTCTCTGTTTGACTCTAGATAATCTTCATGGCTCGAACCAACACATCACCTACATCCCTAAATACATCCCTCAGTGCATACCTATACACACACACACACACACACACACACACACACACACACACACACACACACACACACACACACACACCTATATAAATATATATATATATATGGCTCTATGTCAGATTATCGAAGTTTCAAAACTTTGAAATTCATATGCCAAAGCCATATCTGAAACATAAAAGAAAAAAAAAAAAGAAAAACAAATTTTTTTTTTATGCTTTTACAGGGGAGCAAGCCTTCCGTACCCACCCACCCCTGCAAATTAAATATACCAACTCTGAGGTTGCACTATAGTGAGAAAATGGGTAAATTTCCCATTCTGTGCTGTATAGCAGTCTCCATTCAAAATGTTCAAAGTTTCAAAACTTCAATCCCATGGTCCCGACCATATACATTTCGAAGTTTTGAAACTTCAGTAATCTGGTAGTGATCCATATATATATATATATATATATATATATATATATATATATGGATTCCATGCTGATGGCTGAATGTTTAGATGACAACTGTTTAGTTGTATGTTTATGATCGACTAAATAGCAGGTCAACAAAAGGCCAAGATTGAATAATTTCCGGGATTGAGGAATATGCCCTTATCCTCTGTTTTTGTGATCTCAGAGTTAATATATATATATATATATATATATATATATATATATATATATATGTATATATACATATATATATATATATATATATATGTATATACATCTATCTATCTATATATATATATATATATATATATATATATATATATATATACGTCTATCTATCTATATATATATATATATATATATATATATATATATATATATATATATATATATATATATATATATATATATATATATATATATATATATATATATATATATCTATATATACATACAAAATGAATGGATCTATATTATATAAACAAAAAAGTAAAATCTCGACTTACATTTAATCAACCCCTATTTCCCAAAGCTGCACAACATTGAACCATCAAATCATCGATGTCTTTCCAAGGGAAAGAAATTGATAGGCCAAACACACACACCACATTACAACAAACATTATAAAAGTGGGGGGCTTCACCCCCCATACTCCCCTAACTAAATATACTAACTCCAAGATCACACTACAGTCAAGAAAAGGCCAGATTTAACAGAATGCCAACTGATTTCTTTCCCTTGGAAATAAATCAATGATTTGGCTGTTCGATATTGTGCAGCTTCGAGTAATAGGGATTGATCAAAGGTAAGTCTAGATTTACTCCGATTATATAATATAGACCCTAATTAACATGAGGCATGGAAATATTTTTTAAAAGGTAATAAGGCTATGCCCTTGCAACTCCCACTCTAATATCACCCTCCCCATCCAACCACTACCTTTCTTTCCACTCCACTAACTACCTTGATTATAGCAAGCTCAGATGCTCATAAGCCAGTACTTATTATACAGCAGGAACTTCTTCTTGTAACATTTGTTAATGTCTGTTATGTACTTCACAGATAAAGATTCTAGTTGTCTACTGATGTAATATGTTCTTCATCTGTAAATATGTTGTAAGTAATTGCTATGTAAATTGTTAATCGCTATGTAATCCAATGTAACTACTGTCTGTTTATTTTAACTTTGGAGCTTTTCTCCCTGGGCCTCCGCTGAAAATGGACCTAGGTCCAGTCGGACACTCCTGGTCAACAAATATAAATAAATAAATAAATAAATAATAAATAAAAGGTAAATTTTGCATGCACCAAAGCTGTTCCTTGATGCATATATAGTTATGTGTTGAAGTGGGCATTTTCGATGTACTTTATTCGATGTTTAGAGTGTCAGTGTTGGGTGTATTTACTGTATGATGATACACCCATATTTTTATGTATATGTATATATTGGGAGTATATAGCATAGGAACCAAACTGTATCTTGAAACACTAAGGATCAATAATCATATGCTCATTCACAAGTGTGTGACTACCAGGTAAACACTAAAGATTACTAGTCATATGGTCAGTCATGCATGTGTAACTACCAGGTAAACACTAAAGCTCGTTAGTCATATAGTCATTCACTGATGTGTGACTACCAGGTAAACACTAAGGATCACTAGTGATATGGCCAATCACTGGTGTGTGACTACCAGGTAAATACTAGGGATCACTAGTGATATGGCCAATCACTAGTGTGCGAGTACTAGGTAAACACTAAGGATTGTTAGTCATATGGCCAATAACTATTTTGTGACTACCAGGTAAACACTAAGGATCACTAGTGATATGGACAATCACTAGTTTGTGCCTACCAGGTAAACACTAAGGATTGCTAGTCATATGACTAGTGTATAACGACCAGGTTTTTCTCTGTAAAGGTGAGTTGCTGAAGGACTGGGAAAGTGCTCCCTCATAACTGGTATGTGTAAAAAGTAAGAGTGTGGGAGTGCAGGAGTCTTGCCTCCCTAAAAAAATGCTTTTTTGCTCTGTTTTTATGATTCAGAATGCTATTGACATTCTTAGTGTTTTGCTCTTTTATGATTTCTCTTTTAGGAGTCGATCACAGAAAGCACACACTGGAGACAGTTTCTTTCATTTTACTATAATTTATTTACACTGTGAAAAAAAAAATGAAATAAAGTTCACTTTCAAGACAAAATAAAAAGGAAGCTCACTTTTTGCTTAACATTCCAATCCTGGGTTGTCAGTCTAGTTTAACGTTACTTAATGATATATAAAATTCTTTACAGATTTTGTTATGGCAGCTATAGTCATCCTTTGAGATTCTGGTCTGGCTGCAGAGAAGTTCTCAATGTCTTTTGTTACTCCAGTCCAATCAAATGTAGCCCAAATTTTGGTTTTGTCCATCACTAAGTGTCCTCCCAAATTATGGCTATGTGATAGTTTAATCGGTAGTGTTCTAAAATATTTTGAACGTAACAGCTGGTGCAAGCAAGTCATTCTTTTTTTTTACGTTTTTGCATGCCCTTCAGCTGACCATCACCTGCACAGCTGCACCATTTTAACTTGAATGCCATCCCCTATGGCTGGGACCCAGAATGTGATTCTTAAACTCAAAATATTGTTACGGGATGGTGCCAGCCTGCTCACTGCTTTGGTTTCTACACTGGCTATAGTTTCATAAATATGGTTATGGGATGGTGCCAGCCCGCTCACTGCTTTGGTTTCTACACTGGCTATAGTTTCATAAATATGGTTACGGGATGGTGCCAGCCTGCTCACTGCTTTGGTTTCTACACTGGCTATAGTTTCATAAATATGGTTATGGGATGGTGCCAGCCCGTCACTGCTTTGGTTTCTACACTGGCTATAGTTTCATAAATATGGTTACGGGATGGTGCCAGCCTGCTCACTGCTTTGGTTTCTACACTGGCTATAGTTTCACTGGCCTTGCCCTTCCACTGCTTTTCGTAAGATTTTCATTATTCAACTTGAAATCTGCCAAGTCAGCTTTATTATGTACAAACATCAGAATTGAGGCTTAATACTGTTACTCAGATAAACTTATAAACAAACTAGCTATCACACTCATACATGTTCACTCTGACTGCACTCTCAAAATGGCACTGAGTACAGCATGTGATCGCTATTTATATATGCACGTTCAGTCCTTAAAACGCTTCTTAAAGACACAGCACAAACACTCTGTTCTGCATCTTCCCTCTTTGAGAAATAGATATGTGATGTTAAAACAGTAATTGACATGCAATCAATATAAATAATTCTTGGTCATGCAATTGTACAGAATCAAATACACATATATACAGTTAAGTCCAAGTCGCTGTGTATTTCACACTAGATCTGGAAATATGACCAAATTGTGTGACATAGAAACTAGAATCAGACAACAACTGGGACTGTCTCTGCGAATGTTCAACTTTCAGGACATCTAGAACATCATTGGAAATGGAAGTAGAAGTAAAGACATGATCTGGAACAGAAACATTGTCTAGATTACTCTGAGATCTAGAGTCTGTATCACAGAAATGATGCTGCGATATCGGTTCTGATATAGGAAGAAGATGTCTGAGATTTCTCTTGTACTCCACACCCTCAGATTCTACAAAGTAGGATCTCAGCTCGGTACGTATACCTGTAACTTGGCCAATCTGGTCAAAACCTTTCACCTTTTGTATCCTCACTGTCTCTCCTCCTTTCAGTGGATGAAGAAATTTGCTCAATTTATCATAGCTGGACTTCAGGAAAGAATGCCTTCTGAATAGTTCAGATCTAATAGTCTGGTTGTTCTTAGCTTTAGGCCTCAACAAACTGGAACTGATAGGCAGTGTTGTTCTGGTTTACCTAGATAGACGTTTCTGAGCAGGTGAGCCAAGTACATCATCATGGGGTATGTTTCTGAGATCAAGTAGATTCAAACAGAATTGGTATTGTCACACTGTGACCTCTCGAGTAATTGCTTTGCACTCTGCACTGCACATTCAGCTAGACCATTTGACTGTGGATATTCAGGACTGCAAGTAACATACACAAAGTCCCATTCTCTTGCAAATTTCTGAAACAACTGGATAGTAAATTGAGTATCATTGTCAGAAATAACTTCATGTGGACTACCATGGACTGAGAAATGACATTTCAACTTAGTAATAACAGCACTGGATGTTAGGTTAGGTAGCAGATCAATCTCAAACTAGTTCAAGTAAGAGTCTACCAATATCAAGTAATGCTGATTGTTCCACTCAGCTATATCAGTGGCTACTGTTGACCAAGGTAGTTCATTTTCATAGTTTCATAGTTTCATAGTATAGTACTAGGCTATCTGCCCTAGGGCATTTATAAACCTAGCCAAAGTGTATGTGGCTTTTGCCACCCCATGTAATGATACAAAAGTGTACAATTTAAATAAAATTTAGTTTACTGTGCCTCTATCTAGCAATGACACAGAGATGACCCCCGGGGTAAACCTACGATCACCCATCCATTCGTCCAGATTTCTCTTGAAGAGAGTCAGTGACGGGCTCTGCCTAACATGGACAGGTATCCTGTTCCAGAGTGCGGGAAGCCTCTGGGTTATGAATCTGTCCCTCCAGCATGTCCAATTCATATTTGTGCTGAGGTTTAGATCTTTAGCTCTCGTGGCTCTGATGGATTTGGATTGTTTGAGGTGGAGCATGTCCATTAATTCTGAATTGGACATGGCCTTGTACGTAATGCACAGATCACCTCTGAGCAGGCGTTATGCTACTGAATAGAGCTGGAGCTTTTTCAGTCTGGCAGCATATGACATATGCTGGAGACCCTTGATCCTCCTGGTAAGGTACTTTTGGGGTCTCTCCAGCTGCTGCAGGTGCCGGGTGAGTTACATACCAAATGGGGCATTGTACTCAATCATAGGCCTGATAAGGGAGGAATATAAGGGTACAATGACATCCTTTGATCTGGATGTGAATCCCTTCATGATAAGGTGGGCAAGGTAGAAGGTCTTTCTAACCACTTTGGCGACGTGGGTGTCAAATGAGAGGTCACTGTCAACTTGGGTCCCCAGGTCTCTGATTACTTTTTCCATACTTAGTGGATTACCACCTATGTGGTAATTTGTGGGTACTTTGTTTTTTCCAAAGGGGATGACTATACATTTTTTGGCATTTAGTTTAAGGCCATGACTCTGACACCAGTCATCTGTTTCTGTGAGGCCCTTCTGGAGGATGCATGTGTCAGCTGGTGTGTCGACTATGGTGCCTAGTTTGCAGTCATCTGCGAACTTTGTCAGCCACAACCCCCCTATGTTTGCCTGCACATCTGAGAAATAAATGCCGAACAAGAGGGGTCCCAAGACAGAGCCCTGTGGGGCTCCACTTGTGACTGGCTTAGAGTCTGACATAGCTCCTGCTATTCTGACTTTGTGGGTTCTGTCCTTTAGCCAGTTTGCAACCCATCTTGTGACAAATGGGTTTACATTTAAGCTGTTGAGCTTGTCTATGATGCCTGAGTGGGGTATTGTGTCGAAGGCTTTGCCAGATCCAGGTAGGCTGTATGAACTGCTTTGCCTTCATCGATGGCTCTAGTGACTGTTTCAAAAAAGTCCACCAGGTTTAAAAGACAGGATCTGCCTTTTACAAAGCCGAACTGGGTAGGTCAATTGTCTGTAGGTCCCTGATGTCTTTGTTTATGAGTTCCATAATGATCCTTTCCATAGCTTTGCAGACCAGGCTGGTCAAGCTTATGGGGCGGTAGTTTCCAGGGTCTGTAGAGGTGCCACCTTTGTGGAGTGGGACCACTGTAACTGTACACCAGTGTTCAGGGATGTATCCTGTAGCAAGGCTAAGATTAAACAGCGTTCTTATGTGCGGGTTTAGCTCCTCTAGGAGTTCACGTAGCACGCAACCCGAGACACCGTCAGGTCCCATGGATGCTGTATTTTTAGCTTTGCTGAGGGCAGCTCTCACCTGAACATCTGAGATTTCAGGGAGGTTGCATTCAGCTGAGATATTTATTTCGTCTTTTGGGGGAACCTGTCTGCCAGTATGTTGGCAATATCTGTGGGTTCAGTGTATTTTTTGCCATTATGAACTAACTCTGTGCATATCTGAGGGTTTCTGCCCAGGTTTCTAACATAACTGAAGAAGGCCTTGTGATTATCTTTAGTGTCCTTAGCGATTTTTCTCTCGAAGTTGGCCTTTGATGATTTTATTAGCGAACATAGTTTTTTGCTAGTGCTGATCAGGGATGCCTTCCCTTTATGGGATTTTGCTCTGTCTTGCAGTAGCTTCCTTCTCTTGTTATAAAGTTTGTTTATGGCTGAGGTCCACCAGATAGGATGCCTGCCTTTGGTGGAAAGGGTCTTGGTTTTATTTGGGATTGCATGATCCATGCATTCTTGGAGATGCCCGTAGAAAGCATTTGTGAAGGACTCAGCAGTGTGGGATGTGATTTCCACTGGCCGAGGGGGCTTGAAGGATACCATTTAAGTCCTAAGGAGTGTAAAGTCGGCTTTTGAGAAGTTTCTCACTGTGGTCTTTTGTGCTGGGGGTGGAGGTGGGATATGAATATCTAGGGTTATTAGTTTATGGTCTGATCTCACTAATGAGGGGTATACTTCTGGTGTTGAGCATTTTGTCCCCATGTTTGTGATGATCAGGTCAAGTATATTATTTCTTCTTGTGGGGGAGGTGACTAGTTGTTCCATCGCATTTGAGTTGCTGAATTCCAGGAACCTTTGGGCTAGGGTGTTGGGGCTTGAGTAATGCACCCAGTCTATGTTTGGGTAGTTGAAGTCTCCCAATATGATGGTATTTGGTGAGACATTCATATCCTCCAGTGTCTTCAGGAAGGCTGAATGGAGTTCCTGAGATTGCGAGGGTGGTCTGTAGCATGCTACATGTTGTATAGCAGTTTTGCCTACGGTTAGTTGCACATGGATGGTCTCTGATGCTTCATGCATTGCCACTAACCTTGAGGTGTGGGTGTCTTTAATGAATATGGACACTCCCCCTCCTTTTGCGGTTTGGTCCAGGTTTTGGGGCTGAAATGCATGATACGAGGTATAACCTGGTAGGGCTGGGGTGCTCTCAGGAGCCTTGAACTAGGTTTCAGTTACTGCACAGACGTCGATGTTCTCCATGCTGAGGAGTACATCAAGTGCCTGCATCTTGAGATTTAGACTTCTGGCATTGAGCAGCATTACCCTTAGTTTTTTTCCTTTATTGTTTTCTAAGGTGGTGGGTTTGTCTTTTAAGCCTTGCCTAAAAAAGACACTATGGGGGTGGCAAGAGCCTTAGCCAATATCCGGAAGCCCAGTGGTGACAGGTGCAAGCCATCCCTTGTGAAGCAGCATGGCTTGTCCAGCATGTCATCCCAAGCAGACAGACATTGGATCCCCCTAGAATGACACCAGTAATTGAGCCAATTATTAAAGCTGATCATCTTGTCTTTGTATTATGGCATCATTCTTGGTGAGGGCAAGATGCTGCTCAGGGTCAGGGTCATATCGGCCTGGGCTACATAATCAGAGAGCTCCTCTATGTATCTTTTCATGTAGTCCAAGGAGGTACGTCTCAGGTCATTCACGCCGGCATGGACAATGACAGAGTCATATTTGTACTGGCTTTGGAGTGACCTAAGTGCTTGTGTTATGTGGCGGATCCTAGCTCCCGACAGGCAGCTCACCGTTACCCTCTCTTTGTTCAGCCTGGTAAGTGGGACGTCAGTGTGTCTGACTATAGAATCACCTATTACTAGTGTATCAGACATGGTGTTTCGCCTTAAGGGCTGTGATTGCTTGGCACACTGACTTTGTGTACTATGTGTTGCTTGTGCAGAGTTTTGAGGTGGTGTTTTCTTGGATGTCTGCTTTGGGAGCCTCTGTTGTTTCAGTGAGTTTTTTATTAGAGCCTCTGAGTATGTCTTTGTGTTACTATGTGTTTGGTTTGCAGTTGTGGTTGGTTTATGTGAGACTGGGTTTGTTGTGTGTGTGGTTACCTTCTCCTCCCGTCTGGTCTTGCTAGTTGTGTGTTGAGAGACTTCAGCCTCCAGTTTGGCTATATGGTTGCATCTCTCACATGTGTTTGTGTTTGTTGGGAGAAGGAGAGGGTTGTCTGTGTACATGAGACAATTGTAACATTGTCTCAGGATTCCCAAGAACTTGACTTAGCTGAAGTGGCACTTTTTGCAGATGCGGTTTAGTACTATTACACACTGAACAGAATGAAAGTACTTTATCAATGACTTTTGATAGAGAAGGCCAAATTACTAATCATCTCACCCTTCTTTTGGTAGATTCAGAACCAGGGTGACCACAATGCAAAATCTGGATATATTCATGCTGTAAAAAATTAGGAACAACAATTTTAGGACCTTTGAAAATAATGCCATCTTCCATCAACATCTCATCTCTGTAAGGAAAATAAGTTTGTACTTCAAGTGGTACACTATATCTCTGTGACGGCCATCCAACATTAATGTAGTGGTTAAGCTTTTGCACAATTGGATCAGTCTTTGTATGATCTCTCAGCTCATCAAATATTTTTGTAGAATAATTACGCACTTCGATGACATCAAAGTCAAAACTCTCTTCATGAAGCTGTTCTGTTGTATTTCTGGGTAATCTGGATAGGGTATCAGCCAGATAAAGAAGTTTGCCTTTTGTATAGGCCATTTTGAAGTTGTACTTTTGCAATTTGAGCATCATTCTTTGTAATCATGCTGGAGTGGAATGTATAGGCTTCTTTAAAATAGTAACTAGAGGTTGGTGATCCATTTCAATCTGAATAGCTCAACCATATGTATAATCATGGAACTTGGAACATGCAAATACTATCGCCAAAAGTTCTTTCTCAATCTGTGCATACGGTCTGAGTAAGAGTTCTTGATGCATGGGCTACTGGTCTGCCTTCTTGAAGAATGAGTGCACCAAGATCAAATTTTGAAGCATCACAGGAAAGGGTCACTGGTTTGTTAACATCATAGTATCTTAATGTAGGTGGAGTTGCAATTTTATGCTTAAGGTCATCAAATGCTTTCTGGTGCTGTTCTAACCAAGACCATGTGACATTTTTGGGCATCAGCTCTCTCAAAGGTGCTGTCAACTCACTGAAGTCTGGTATTAACTTGCCTATATAGTTGACCATGCCAAGAAAAACTTGTAGAGCTTGAACATTATCTGGTGCTGGCATCTCGAGAATGGCTGTCTGTTTAGATGGATCTGGTTGCAAGCCAGTACTAGTAAATAAATGACCAACATATGTGACTTCTGGTAGTCTGAATTTGCACTTCAGAGGATTGAGCTTTAAGTTCACTTCATGTGCTCTGTCTGAAACTCTCTTAAGGTTTCTGTCATGCTCTGCTTCACCATGGACTCCGACCAATAAATCATCTACTATTATGTCACAGGGATATCCTGAAAAAATCTGCTCCATTGCACGCTGAAAGACTTCACTTGCAGAATTTATTCCAAATGGTATCCTTAGGAATCTATATCTGCCAAACAGGGTACTGAAAGTAGTAATGAAGATTTGCGATCAAGCATCACTTGTCAAAACAAACTCTTTGCATCTAAGACAGAAAAAACAGTGACATTCGGAATTAGGGCTGCGATTGCTTCGACTGTACACATTTGATGATGCAGCTTCTTCAATGTTTTGTTCAAATCTCTTTGAGTCAATACATATTCTGATTTCAAATAACACTAGCCGGTGGTTTTATTTGAATTCTGGTCTTTCCGTTGTGTGGTGCAACATATTCTGATTTCGTCTGAGCCTTTTTTGTGAGCTGCTACCATGGAAAAAACCCATTCAGTTGGTTCTGTAACTGGAGAAATTACACCTTGCTGCACCATTTTATCCAAATGAGCTTTGACTCTATCTTGCATGGCTATCAGAACTTTTCTTCCTGGTCTGACCACTGGACTGATCTCTGGGTCTAGTTTTATAGAATACACAACTGGACGTTTGCCCAACTTGTCATTGAAAACATCAGCATACTCTGAGAAAATAGCTTCGGAGAACTTGGAACTAGAATATGTGCTTTTCTGATAAACTTCTTTGGTAAAAGAAAGCAGATTCTTTCTCAAACTGTCTCTGAGACCCCCCCCAAAAAACTGTACTGGTCTTCTAACCACATAAAACAACAAGTTGTAACAGTTCTTGGCCAAATAACATATAAGTACTACTGAACCTTTGGTTTGAACTTCTTCACCTCCATAAGCAGCACGTTTTGCACAACTGGCCACACTGAGTTGCTCATTAGCTCTTACTTTAACAAAAGTATCTGCTGACATAACATTACACTTTGAAATAGTGTCTACTTTGAGCTCGATGGGTTTACCATTGATCCGGACAGTACAAAACACTTCATTTCTTGTTAACAAATTCACTGCATCAACCTTTTCACCAGCTACTGATACACCATCTGCGTAGAAAGTGGACTGCTCCAGTTCTACTTAATCAGTTTGCTTTTTGAGTGACCCTTCTATATAACTGTATGAGGTTTACTTGATTTGCAAAACTTTTGAAAACAATTCTATTTTTTATACTTGTCACATTTTTGACCAAATGATAAAGATTTTTCTTTTATACTCATGACGGCCCCACAATTATGACAGTTAACAATAAGATTGGACTTGGGTTTTGCTGACTCACGCTTGTACTACACTGAGCATGCACCCTTCTTAGAACTTGCTGGAACACTATGTGGTTTCCCTGGCAAACCAGCAGGGGCTGTGGCTGCCATGTGCTCAGACCTGCTTCTGTTTGCCATGTGTTACATGCTATCTGCATTTACTGTAGAGCTTGTTGAAACCATACTCTTATCACTTGCAAGCATACTTATGTGCCTGTCTGTAACTTCATGGATTTGACAAATCTCTGTAGCTTTGCTGAACGTTAAATCACTCATGAAATAAAATCTTTCTCACTGCAGCACTATTAATACCACACACAAGCCTCTGTTTTAGCCTTGTTTCTCAAGTGAGTTATATAAGCTGCAAATGTTTTCCCTGGTTTTTGATTGCTTGTGTAAAACAAGTGACTCTCTAATGTAACATTTGTCTGGGGGTTACACATCTCTCTGAATTTGCGCTTCAAACACTCAGGGTCTTCCCTTGATTCAGCCTGTACAACAATATGATCGTTTTCACTTTCTCCTTCATATACTGCTGGTGCTTACACAAATGAATGCTCCCTTTCTATGGCCTCTGACCCAGCTAGGTTTAGCAAAATGAATGCCCTGTGTGTGCATCTTTATCTGAATAAGCTGCTTGTATAAAAATATTGTGCTCTTGCTCAACTATTCTCCAATTCTCTGCAATATTCTGATCAAATAGATGCCATATACTGCCCGGTTAAAGAAACTCCAGCTCTACTCAGTGGCATACCGCCTGCTCAGAGGCGATCTGTGCCTGACGTATAAAGCCATGTCCAACCCGGAATTAATGGACATGCTGCACCTCAGAAAATCCAAATCCCATCGAGCTACGTGCTCGAGAGACTTGAACCTCAACACTGAAATAAATAGGACATGCTGGAGGGACAGACTCATAACCCAGAGGCTCCCTTCACTGTGGAATAAAATCCCAGTCCAGGTTAGGTAGAGTCCCTCATTGACTCTCTTCAAGAGGAATCTTGATGAGTGGATGGGAGATCGTAGGTTTACCCCGGGTATCACTTCTGTGTCACTGTTAGACAGAGGCACAGTATACTAACTTCGAAAAAGGGCATAGCAAAATTAATTTAAAATGGGTGGTGAAAGCCAAACACACTCTGGCTAGGCTTATAAATGCCCTAGGGCAGATAGCCTAGTATGAACCTATGAACCTATGAAATACAAGTGGTGAGGGCTATCAAGATCCATCTGCTATATTAACACATACCAGTGAAGGGTACTGCAAATATGCATGAACATACACACATATACATATGCCAGAAATTTATGCCAGTACTTGTAACTATGCCCTTATACTTTTGTGCTTGAAATTATGCTTTTGGGCTTTTTGAAATGATGCCATGGGCATATACTCATAGTGGTGCAGAATAACTGAACTCTGCGAAATAAGTCTCTCGGGCACTGTAACACTCCGGAAATCCCTGTACTGTAAGAAGTCACCATTTAACAGTATAAGAAACATTTCAAACATATTTGTCCTTGTGCTAACCCAGACTGAAATATTTTCCTCCCTCTCACCCCCCCCCCCCCCCCCCTAACTAAGGCCTCCAACCTAGGCCTCTATATCTTTTTTTTTTTTTTTTTTTAGGATAAAAAAGAAAATACTAAACTTTACTCTGATGTGCAATACCTGTTTTGTTTTACTTTTTTTTTTTTTTTATTTCTATCATAATATTTTATTACTATTTTATTTATTTTTTTAAATGCTTTTGTGCCACTGTCATACATGTATTTTGTTGTTGTTGTTGTTGTGTTTGTTTTTTGTTTTTGCTGGAGCTTTTTTTTCTCCTCAGATGAAAATGATGGAAAAATGAAAATGGACAAGTTAGAGCAGCCCCAAAAATAAAATAAATAAACTGTGCTATGTAAATGAACTGGCCAGGAGAAGCTCAGAATAAGAAACATTTTGAAATTTTATTTTATTTATTTATTTTATTTTACATTTGTTTACCGGGATAGTTAGACTGGGTTGATAGTCCATTTTCAGCTGAGGCCCAGGGAGAAAAGCTCCAGAGAAAAAAAATACAACAGTACAGTACATATGAGAACAAAATTGTGAAACACATAAGACAGAAATACAAGCATACAGTTGTTAACATGAACTAAAATTATTATAATCTGAAGATAAGGCAGAAACTGTTTAAAAAGTTTGTACTAAATTATTTGCATGTGATAACTATTAAGATTTAGTAAAGGCGAGAATTATGTAATTACATTACAGTCTGAGTATTCGGGTTCCTATTACGTGATCGCAGATGCATTTTGTCAAATGCGTCTTGATCGACCATAAAAGAACAAAAAGGCAAAATAGTGAAGTGGCTTTTCTCTGGGAAAGAATTCACTTGGCCGCTTCCATTCCTTTGCCGTTTTCGGCACTGTAGTGCAATCTCGGAGTTGGTATATTTAAGTAGGGGGATGTGGGGGAAAAGCCCCCCACTTTATGTAATGTTTTAAAGTTTTTTTTTTTTTTGGAACAGCAATTTTTTCCCTTGGAAAAAAAATTGCTGTTCTGAGGTTTCGACATTGTAAGCTTTTGCTTACATGGGGTCAATTAATCATCATTTGCTTTTGTAAGTGTGCGCTGATATAATATAGACCCGTGTATTCTACTGATATGTACAGTCAACTGAATGTGAATAGAATAGAACAACGACAACTGTTATAATAGCCACGGACTCACCAATGAGTGTACGACCACCTGTAATTTGAAAAATATATTTATTCCATAAAAATGAATGAAGAACCACAGATAATATATCCACAAAGGTTAAGTGCTTTCACCCACGACACTGTGGGCTTCATAAGAACATATTTATTAAACTAAATTCATCTTATATTAAAAATTTGGCGCCACTATCCGCGGTGGTGGTGCTGCAGTAGCATTGTCACCTCACAGTCAGATGCTGTCTGGTTCGATTCTCAGCTAGAGCGTCTTCTGCGTGGAGACATGCGTGAATGGGCGTACCTTCATTGAAGGTTGTGCATCAGGGCTGGTAACTCGGCACGTAAAAATCAACTACCAATCATTAGTGGACTGGAGTTCCGCTGTGGCGACCCCTAACCGGGAAAAGCCGAAAGACACAACAACATTAAAAATTTGGCGCCAATTGCCAATGGATACAAAGCTTGCAAACATTTAAACATTTAAAGAGGTACCTGTATAACAGTCAGTAGCAACTAACTCCGTATCTGTATATCCGTTGAAGGCACTTTAAAAGATGTATAAAAATATATAAAAAGTTTGTTCCCCTAGCAAACCACAAACTCCTTCCAAAAAAACATATACATATTCCTAAACACTTATACAAATAGAATAAATAATCAATGAATATCCTATCCTGGACATATACATTCGACAGTTTTACTAATATTAATACATTGGCATTCTAATAAATTGAGTAAACGAAAAAAATATATAATGTAAATAAAAAATATGATGTACCCAAAGCCATGATATAAACTTTGGTGTACAAATATGATAAATAATCTGCTAAAGCTGTAACATAAATACTAGATTCACTTCTTACGCTATTAAAATAATATAAAAAATATAATAAAGTATGAATGATGTATATAATAATATACTATAATATGTTTAATTTATATTAGATATAAGATGTTTAAAATAATTAATATAAAATATAATATAATTGATGTATGTGATTACTACTGACACCCATATCATTATATCCAAACAATACACTGTTGATATACCATAAACATTATTTCAACTCTAAAATAGGTTTACATGGAATGTGGTCATTAAGACCTGGTGGAGTTGCTGCATCCAAATACAGTTACCACCAAACTTCCTTGAAACTCTGGGGTCTATTTTGATTGTTTCTAGGATGGCAAATTTGAAATTGTGCATATCACCCATCTTTTCTATATGTCTATATAAGGCACTAATGGAGTCCTTCTTCCTAATATTATACAAATGGTCATACATTCGTTTTCTAAAACACCTCTCTGTCTTGCCTATGTAATAACTTGCACATTTGCTACACTTAGCCAAGTATATGAGCATTTTAGTACTACAATTTCCATGTTTAAATTTAACTGTTGTCTTAAGTCCATTGTGAATGGTCATTTGTTCTTTTTCTAAAATATGCAAGCATTGATTACATGTACCACATTTTGTGGTGTGTGTTTTGTTTCCATTCTTTAAATCCTTCTCTCCTGCTGAATGGTGTTCCAACAAGCTTTTAATATTCCTTCCCATTTTATAAACAAATCTAGGTTTTTTCCCATTATGTCTAATAATATGGAATCTCCTGAAATCAAATACCAATATTTTGTTAATATGTTAACTACATTTCCTGCTGCTGGGATGTACTGTAAAATAAAAGACCACTGATATAGACTTGTCTCATTGTCATTAATATTCCTAACATGTTTGCACCATGAATCTGATTAGACCAGATCCTAATAAGGGCTTAAATTTTATACCCCATTCTTGTATAATATATTGTCTTACATTTTGTATAATTTTCAATGGATAATCTCTCTCTTGAAATAATTCTGTTATGAATTTAATTTCTTCCACCATCATGTTAAAATCTGAAGTCATGCGGGCAGCCTGTATGCATTGCCCTTTGAATATATTGTATTTGAGGTTTTCTGGATGACAACTGCCATATTCCAAATAATCATTGGAAAAAGTACTTTTTCTATATATTCCGGAATTAAAACCATCTACTTTGTTGTATATGTAGGTGTCCAGATAAGCTATTCCTTCAACACTATGGGAATATGTGAATTTAAGATATTCACTGCTGTTGTTAAGGAATTGTAAGAATGCATCAAATTCTTCCTTGCTGTCATCCCATATTATGTATATGTCATCCAAGACTCTACAATAGTGCTTGATACTCTTAAAAAATGTACTGGGAAATAGGATGGAATCCTCCCAATCTAGCATGACCAGGTTGCAAATATGGGAGCACAAGCTGCTCCCATAGCCACCCCCCTGGTATGCTTAAAATACTCACCCTCATAATAGATGAAATTATTGTCAAGCACTATGGACATACATTCCACAATTTAACATATCTCATCCCAGCTGAAATTGGTATGTTTGGTGATGCTATTGCAGAAAGCCTCCAACCCTGCTTGTTTCGGGATGCATGAAAAAAAGGTCGATAATGTCTATGTGACAAAAATCAACCCTTCTTTCCATGCATCTATGGGATAGGTACTAAGAAATTCCCCTGAATCTTTCACCATATGAGGTATCCTGTTGTAAATGTGTTTTAACCATATGTCTTTCCCATAGGGAATGTTTTAGATTTACTTCCTGAGATGATAGGCCGAAATGGGGGGGTCCTTTGTATCTTTATGTACTTTTGGTATGCCCACTAAGGTGGCTAATCTGGGGTATTTTACTCTTAGGTAATTGTAGGTTTCACTGGTCATCCTACCATCAATGTGAAATTCCTCTCTATATGAATCTATCCTCTGATAAGCTATATTAATCTCATTAATGGAAATTGATTTGTAATTACCTGAGAAATAAAGAATATCGTACTTTTTGTTGGTGTATTCAATACTGTCATATATGACTACACCACCTCCCTTGTCCGGCTTCATCACCCTAATGTTTGTATCCATTTGTAAAGCTTTTAATGTATTCCCTTCATCTTCCATCAGATTACTTATGAATTCTGTTTTTTTGATCTTATAAAACGTTTGATATATCTCTCTGGTCACAATTCTCTCATATGTATCCACCATAGGGTGACAAGGGAGTATAAAAGTATTTTTTTCTTTATCATAATATCAGTGTTGTTTTTTTTAGTAGTATTAACTTGATGTGTTTTTGGCTTGTCTTTAAATAGAACAGCAAGATTTATCTTTCTGACAATTTTTTTAACTTAACATAAACAATCCACCAAATCAAAGTATGGATTTGGTATGTATTTTATACCCTTGGCCAATAAATTGAAATGTGAATTGTGTATTTGTAAACTAGAAAAGTTATAGATGTTAAACTTATTGTACATATATGTGTTGTCCTTAACTACAATGCCATTATGTTGGACATGGTTATCCAACACTCTATTTTCTACCACTGTTTCTTCTTCCACCATTGCTTCTGTTTGGTTCTTATTGGTGTCTGATACTGCTGCTGATGACTGTTTCTTCTGTCCTTGCAAGATGTCGTCCCTCTCAAAATGTGATCTGTTGTTACATTGTTGTTTACTATCCTGGAAGTTCCCTCCCGATAATTCCTTATTAAATGTCTCGTTAACATGTTTTCCTTTTCCTTTCTATCTATGCCAATTGTAAGCCAGACCCTTGTTGTAATGTTTCACATCCCTTAAAATTTTTTTGTGCTTTCTTACACAAATATTTTGTATCCATTTCTCCACTATATTGTATTGTTTGGTATATAATCTTTCCCATTCTGAGAATAATAAATCATTGGTTATTTTGGCATTTAAAGTTTCAGTTTCCTGTACTAATTTACAAAGTTTCTCATTATTATACTTGATAAGCATTCTCATAAAATTAAAATCACATTCATCAAAAAATTGATTAATTCTGCAATACCATTGTCGGTCAATACTAAACCCATAGGTACTTTAAAAAACCTTACACTCACTGGGACTACTTTCATAGTAATACATTTATGCAAATATGCATTATCAGCTTTAAGTCCATTTATTCCTTTCAGTTTTTTCCCAACAAATATATCATTTCTTTTAGACTCCCCACATTGTCCAACTTAGTGGGGATGTCTTCCTGATTATGTGTCATTTTATCTAAACTATAATCTGTAGTTAAAAATGTATTAAATTGTTTATCAATACAAGTTGTGCCAACTCTTCCTGTGTTGTTAACAGACTGAGAATTAGTAAAAACAGTACCTTTGTTATGTTGCATTGTGCCATTAGTAACTGTAAAATAAGTTTTTATTGGTAACACTCTCTTTGGCTTAACGCCAGTGCATTTAGCCTCTTCATCCACATCGTAGATGGAAAAATCAAAAGTAAAATCAGATACATTGATTTTACTACTATTTAATGGCTCCGTAATAGCTAAGCCGTTTACTGTTTCCTTAGGACTGCATCTGACCCCTGCATCTTGTCCATTGGGGATAGAAAAACTGCCATTGTCTGTATCGTTCTTTGCTTGATGTAAAGAAATAACCCTTCTCACAGGGCTTTTCGTACAGCAAGATGGAATATTCTGCTCCTGTTTTCGAATGTCCTGAGCAGATTTATTGTTCCTGGTATAACGAAGATTGACTTTGTCTTTGTAATTGCTGTTCAATACAAAAGGTGAATCTAGAACAGTGCCTGAGTGGTGCATGTTCTTAAATTGCCTTCAACGGATATACAGATACAGAGTTAGTTGGTACCTACTGTTATACAGGTACCGCTTTAAATGTTTAAATGCTTGCAAGCTTTGTATCCGTTGGCAATTGGCACCAAATTTTTAATATAAGACGAATTTAGTTTAATAAATATGTTCTGATGAAGCCCACAGTGTCGTGGGTGAAAGCGCTTAACCTTTGTGGATATATTATCTGTGGTTCTTCATTCGTTTTTATGGAATAAATATATTTTTCGAATTAGAGGTGGTCGCATACTCATTGGTGAGTCCATGGCTGTGATATGTACAGTCAGGAAACTGCTGCTCACATGACTGCATATGAAAGTGAGTGCAAGGTAGATGATGTATAGGTAGTAATTGCATTCCGCGAATAAACAGTACACAGCACAGTGAAACTTCACCAAAATGGCAGTACTTCACTAAGCAACTCTTTACAGTACAAGACACACTTTCTGAAATGGCCGTACCTTGACTGTACTTCACGAAATACTTGACATGGCACACTAAAAGACCCTTCTGAATAAATGCACAGTAATAAGCACACACTGTAAGCACTTTTACACACTTTGAGATACTTTGAATAACTTTAGTTATGCCCTTGATACAATAGGAAGTCGTAGTTATGCCCAAACACAGCACTTTGCCCAAACATGCAGTTGCCTTGCTTCACTTACACTTAATGTGCCCTTTTTTGCCCTTATTATATTCGTTTTGCTCGTTTGATCTGTTTTTATGCCCCTTGTACTTTTCTTGTGTCTGTTTTACTCTAAACATGCCCGTTTTGCTTTACACATACTTGTTTTGCTTTAAACATGCTTGTTTTGCAACTCAGAGGTAATGTTTGACCCTTTATAAGCTTTTCTGACAATCATTTTATCAAATAACTCAGTCTTAAGCATTTTGCTTAGTTAATAAACCTTTTGTGCCTTTTCACTTGCTTAATAATGCGGTTTGTGCCGTTGTAATGCTTTATTTCATTTTATTTATAAAACAAACTGCAATTTTTGTTACCTTTGTTGCTTTTCTGGATCGTTCTTGTGCTTGTTTCTTTTAGTTTACCTTCACTGTTGTCTCTGCACCTCATGGCTCTGAATATCACTTTCTGGCATCCCTCTTCTGACTGTATCACTCGTCTAGTCAGGACGCAATAGACGAGACTTTGTGGGTTCTGTTCAAGCAGCTTTATTATGTACAAACATCAGAATTGAGGCTTAATACTGTAACTCAGATAAACTTATTAACAAACTAGCTATTACATTCATACATGTTCACTCTCTGGCTGCACTCTCAAAATGGCACTAGGCATAGCACATGCTTGCTATTTATACATGCACGTTCAGTCCTTGAAATGCTTCTTAAAGACACAGCACACACACACTGTTCTACAGGTACAGCCCTTCAAACACGAATGCAGGTAAAGGGATTTCGCCTTCCATTTCTTCCTCTACAAAAGCAGCTGATGTCATTCAGTTTCTTCTGTTTTTGGTTTTGGCAGTTATTTTCATTTACCTCAGTAATTTAGCTATGTTTCTGACTAGCCCCGCAAATTGACATTACAGAGGAAAACCTAGGACTCTATTCAGGTTCATTTTTTCCTCTATAGTGGATGTATCTCTAAGGATTAATTCCTCTTTGTATCCAAAAAAATTGCTTCATTTTATCAGTGGCTGTACTCTTCTGACATGGTTTCATATTAAGCACTAAGGGCTCTTTCCTTTCAGTTTCTGTACTGATTTCTTTTATTAGCTTAACATCTGAGATTTTGTGATAAGACTCAGTAAAGGTTCCCTACTGAAATGTCAGCTCTGGAAATGCCAAGTGCACACATACCGAAAAAAAATTCTGTAGAAGAGAGGATCTTGGACATTGCTCTTCTTCTTCTTTAAACCCCTGATATGGGGGGGGAGCCTCCCACACCCCCTGAATGTATATATACCAACTCCAAGATTGCCATACCTCAGAGAAAAGGGAATATTCCAGGAAATTACCATTGAGGGTTTAGTATATGTAAGTCTTTTTTTGGCCATTCAGTCTCAGATTTCTGATAACACACACAACAAATATTCCTTTTTGTGCTCAAATTAACGTATCTGGTGTGGTCAGAGATGGACCTTACCCATCCCATGGTCGATGGGAAACAGAAAATTTACCCCAGGACTGCCCCATGTACTACTAATGGAGAGATGCAACTTCTAAGTGCTTTATCCCATGCATGGATCCCCTTAAATTATCTATAGTATGGTGCCATTTATTCCCATTAGGGTTAATATATAATTATCGACCATGATATGGGTAAGGCCGATCTATAACCAAATGGGGTTGGTTATTTTGAGCACAAAAAGGGAAATTGTCTAGGCTTAAAATGGCCAGTAAGGGTAGCTAGCCCAGTGTGTATATATATATATATATATATATATATATATATATATATATATATATATATATATATATATATATATTTATAATATATGTGTATACATATATACATTTGTATGGGTTTAGTATTTTTGAGTGAAAAGTTTGAAAATCGACATCTGTTTGGTTGGCATGCTTTGGTTTACAGAAACAGATGGCGGACAATGTGTGAAATTGACAATCCCTTTCCCTGGGGATTGTGCGAACTCAAAGTTAGTGTGTGTGTGTGTGTGTGTGTGTGTGTGTGTGTGTGTGTGTGTATTTGTGTACACACACACACACACACACAATATATACATACATTAGTATAATCAGCAGTGAGTGTGTGTGTGTATGTGTGTTGGGGGAGTTGCCCCACTGCAAAGACACTTGCTTTTTGTTTTACGTGCTCTGAGGTTAGCCCGAAGGGCATATGTAGTAGCCTGATGATGTTTTGTTATTGATGTCAATGTACTGACAGTTTTGATGTTGATATTTTGTCTGTTTGATGTAGAAGACAACCTCTCTCTCTCTTTATGTAGCTATATGACAGTTGACCTGGAGGTGAGGGGTGCTGCTCCCTCCCATGCATTAACTCCTCCCTAGTAAGTTCTGGCCACAAAATGATCTCCTTTAGCATTAAAACTAACCTAGAACCCTTATCAAACTCCAAACCTGTTAAGAACTTTGTTAAAGCCAATCACCTCAAACTAAATGACAGCTCATTAAAATTCCAAGCCCTTCTGAACCCAGATGACACTGAGGCCTACTATGATCTGTACATAAAAGCACTGTACAACCATATACATAGAGGAGGCAGTACCTGTCCAAGTCAAACCTATGATAACTGGCAAAAATAAACCACCCTGGTGGACCCCTAGCATAAATAGGCTATTCAACAAAAGGAAAAAATCCTTTCCAAAGCCAAGAAGGAACAGACAAAACAGTGCAGAAAGACACTCACCAGTCTAAACAAACAAAAAAAGAGAGATGTCAAATCTGCCAAAGGAAACTATGAGGCAAAGATACCTTCCCATGTGAAAGATAACCATAAGGCTTTTTTAAATTATGTTTGTAACCTCAGGGGAAATGATAAACAATGTGCAGAGTTAAACATGAACTGCAACATTTTCACCCGGTCTGAAACTATAGCAAACCTGCTGGTGGACAAGTTCAGTTCAAATTCCTCCCCAACTCACCTCCTACCATAACCAAAGAAATACCCGCAACCATCCCCCTACTGGTAATTACGAGGGAACAGGTCCTTACTGCGCTTGCTAAAGCCAAAAACTCAGCCTACATGCATCCTGACAACATTCCTTTGCTTCTGAAATAGCTTAAAACAAATCTGTCATGACCACTAAAAACCCTCTTTAACTACAGCCTCAAGAAGGGCTTTGTCCCACAGGATTGGAGGACTGTAACAGTAATGCCTCTGCATGAGGGGGGGGGGTGGCCCATCAATTGCCCCAGGAAACTACAGACCCATAAGCTTGACCAGTCTTATCTGCAAGGCCATGGAGAGAATTGCCATGGACCTGATAAATAGCAATGTAGGAAATCTCCAAACACTGGACAAGACCCAATTTGGCTTTGTCAGAGGGAAGTCTTGCCTGCTAGATCTGGTGGACTTCTTTGACAAAGTCACCAGGGCCATGGATGAGGGTAAAAGAGTAAACATCACTTATCTAGACCTGGCCAAAGCTTTTGACACAATCCCCCATTCGAGGATCATAGATAAACTTACCAAGTTAGGCATAAGCCCCTACAATGTCAGATGAATAGCAAACTGGCTCATTGACAGGACACATGTTGTTTAGATAAGTGAATCCACTTCTGATAAGAAACCTGTTACTAATTGTGTCCCACAGGGCTTGGTGCTGGGACTCCTCCTGTTTGGTATATACTTCTCTGAAGTGAAGGCTAATGTTGGGGGCCTCTGGCTCACCAAGTTCTCTGACGACTGTAAGCTGGGAGCAATTATTGAATCACCAAACAATGCTGATATTCTGCAAAGAACCTAAAAATGACAAACAACTGGTGCCAAAACCATGGTCTGAGACTAAATGTTAAAAAATGCATAATCATATGCTTTGGTAGACCCAATGGTGAGGGACCTAGGAAAACAATTAGATAGTAACCTAAACTTTGACTGCCAGGTAGCTACGGTAGTGAAAAAATCTTTCTGTGTGGCTCAACTTATAAGTAAAGGCATGGCATCAACATCGAAAGAAGTCATACTGTCATTGTAATCGGCCCTCATCAGGCCCATAATCGAGTACAGTGCTCCCTTCTGCATGTACCTAACTAGGCACTTACACCAAATGGAGTGGCCCCAGAGGTTTCTCACTAAAAAAATACAAATCATAAGACACATGTCTTATGCAGACCAACTAAAGGCTCTGTCACTTTAGTCCATCTCGTATCATTTATTGAGAGGTGACTTATCCCTGACCTACAAGGCATTCTCTGATCCAGTCCTGACTCCGTCTCATATCATTTATTGAGAGGTGACATCCCTGACCTATAAGGCATTCTCTGATCCAGTCCTGACTCCGTCTCATATCATTTATTGAGAGGTGACTTATCCCTGACCTTTAAGGCATTCTCTGATCCAGTCCTGACTCCGTCTCGTATCATTTATTGAGAGGTGACTTATCCCTGACCTATAAGGCATTCTCTGATCCAGTCCTGACTCCGTCTCATCATTTGTTGAGAGGTGACTTATCTCTGACCTATAAGGCATTCTCTGATCCAGTCCTGATGAAAACTTTATATATTCACAGGACAAGAACCTTTTCTGTGACTCTAACAGGACTTGCTGGAGAGACAGATTTATATCCCAAAGGTACCTTGACTATGGAATAAACTTCTCATCTTTGTAAAACAAAGCTCATCCCTCACTCTCTTCAAAAACAAAATGGATAAATAGATGGGGAAGCAGAGATTTACTCCCAGGGTTCTGCCCATGTCAGTTATGGATAGAGGCAGTCTGTAAAATGACTCAGGGCTCCAACACCCAAAGACCCACTACCCTGATACTACCCCATCCCATACCTGGGGAATTAAGATATAATATTGTCATACCATGGGTATTATTGGCTAGGCTTGTAAAGGCTCTTGTACTATTAGCCTAGTAATCAACTATGACCCTATGAACTTATAACCTAGTTGTTTGGGATTTAGGAACTTATGTGGATAGTGACCTAACTTTTGAGCTACATGTGTCCACTTTTGTAGGAATGTCATTTATTTTCTATGCAGTTTATGTCTGGATCCAGGGATGTCAATGTCTCACTTTACTCAGTCCTCATTAGGCCGGTCATTGAGTATAATGCCCCCTTTCACATCTATCTGTTTAGACACATGCAAGAACTGGAACACCCACAGAAGTAACTTACTAAATGCATACAAGGCCTAAATAACATATTCTACATGGACTGCCTCAACGCTCTATCACAATACATGGTATCCTTCAGACTGATAAGACATGACATGTGTCTGGCATGCAAGGCATCCTCCGACCCATTACTGATAGACCTACTGTACACTAGTAAATCAAATGATAATATAACTACTTGGTTTAGGGCTTTAAACCTTGTCTGCAACATCAATGGTTTGGAAGGACAGGTATATCTCACAGAGGATATCACTGCTCTGGAACAGACCCTCCATCCATGTTAAGCAACATGGACAGGAGTCCATATATAGGGTTTAACTTGGATCTGTGGATGGGTAATAGAAAATGTACCTCGGGGCTGTCCCCTGTAATACTAATGGATACAGGCAGCTCATAAATACTTGATGGGAAGTTCAACAGAGAAGGCCAATAAACTTGACATACAGAAACACCAATGAAACCAGCAGAGGACCAGGTCTTTTAGTGTAAAAACACTTTTAATCACTATTCGTCAGAATGACTTCCTCAGAAAAACAGAAAACAACCATTGACTCACCATTTAAATGCATAAGTCATTGAAACTAAAACCAATCAAACCTGTCTAGCAATTTACACTTAAAGTAAACCACTCCACCCATCAAATAAAAATAAACTTGTTAATACAGGCATCCAATAGATAAAAAACATTCATATTATTTGATGTTTATCTTTCTAATTTTTAAAAAAACATTTTATATTAACAGTGTCATTCAAACCAGTGCGTATGTAGGAGACAAGTCTAAGTTGCCGCTCTGCCTCCTTTTACTCTACTATACACTTAAAATCCTCACCCCTAATGTCTTTGTTAACTAATTCAAGCACAGAAAATGTAAATTTCTTCCAATTTGTACACACTACAGAATGTTTATTATTTATTTTATTTTATTTTACATTTGTTGACTGGGCTAGTCTAACTGGATGTATGTCCATTTTCAGTAGAGGCCCTGGGAGAAAAGCTCCACATAAAACACATGAAAAAACAGAACATTAAAACTTCAGTTACAGAACATTAAACTTCAGTTACAGATAACTTGTCAGACAAAAACTGGTGTTACATCGTAATTTAGCATACATGATGGATAAAAGAAGAACAAAAAATAAGATACCCCCCCCCCTATTTTGTTTACTAAACACTGTGGGAAGAAAAGTAATCAGAAGGATGTTATAAGTAAGGAACAGGAGAACAGACTAGTTAAAAACAGGATTGGGAGAATTAGTTGAGGGGCAGAAACCCATCAATGAGACAGAGAGATGTCCATTCCATCTTTCTTGGGTACAATAAGTGCAACTTAGAATGTAGTGGCCTTAAAGTGGCAATAAAGTGAATAGTAGCCTAGGAAAAACAGATGATGATGAAAATAGAAAGAGAAAATCTTAGTCAGGGTTAGTACAGGGACATAGCCAGTGGCTTGTAAGGTATAATTTGAGTTTCTTTTTGAAAAGTATAGTAGTAGAAAGAGATGTAAGTTCACCAGGAAGTAGGTTCTAGCTTTTCCCCACAGTGTTAGAGAAAAGGGAATCTCCTGCTTTATTGTTGGGTTTATGTCTAGATACCAGTAGTTTATTAGCTGAACATAGGTTTGTAAGATTTTTATATGGGCTGATTAGACTTGTGAGAATTGGTGTGTTACCGGGATGATAAAGGGATTTATGGGTAATAATCAGCTGATGAAATAAAATTTGATTATGAAATTCAAGCCAGCCCAGTTGATTCAGATTTTGGCAGTGGTGTGTTCTAAAAGGGGAGCCAGTAGCAAATCTGGTAATATTATTGTAGGAGATTGCCAGCTTGTTGAGGTCACTTTTAGATAGATTTGCATATATAGGAGAGGCATAAAAGAGAGTTGAGATAAATTGGGTGTGGGCAATAGTAGTTCTAGCTATGGGAGTAAGGAAGGGCTTAATTTTATAGAGGGAGCCTAGTTTTCGGTTTACTGATTTTATTGTGATGTTGAGATGAATATCCTAATTAAGGCTGTGGTCAATAGTTACTCCTAAGAGTTTGGTGATAGTGTCAGGAGATATGACTGTACCATTTTTAGATTTGATAGAGAAGTGAAATGGGGTAGACTTTTGTGTAGGAGTAAACAGCAATAGTTTAGTCTTTTTAGGGTTAAGGAGGAGACAGTGCTGTAAAAAACATTCTTCTACAAGCTCAAAGATATTTTGGGTGAGGGACTGCAGTTCAGGCCCTATAGCTGAGGATATTGATGTGGAATCATCTGCGGATTGTATGGTTACAGCTTGGGGGATACTAATAGATAGATTGTTTATAAAGATAGAGAATAGAAGAGGGGGCAAAATAGATCCTTGGGGTACACCAAGGGTTATAGGAAGGTGGGAGGATAGAGTGTTTTCCCAAAGCACTGCCTGTGGCCTGCTATCTAAGTAGGACTTGAACCACTGTAGTGCTTGAGTATCAAGTGAGAGGGACTTGAGAAGATTCAACAGTAGGTGATGGTTAACCATGTTGAATGCTTTTGAAAGATGAATAAAGATAGCAGAGGACAGGGTGTTATTGTTACGGGTTTGTTAATGTGGTCAGAAAAGGAAAGGAGGGCAGTAGTGGTGCTATGGAAAGGTCAAAAGACATGCTGAGAGCTAGCAAATTTTCTATTTTGGAGAGGGTGGTCTAATAGTTGATGGTGGATGCATTTTTCCATGATTTTAGCTATAGGAGAGAGTAGGGCAATTGGACGAAAGTTGGAAAGTTCTGTTGAGTTGCCACCTTTATGTAGTGGGATAATATGTGAGACTTTCCAGATGGATGGGATGGTACCTCCATTAATGGTTCTATTTATTAGGATAGAGATAGGGTAAGCAAACAGTTCATCATAAACTTTAAAAAGTCACTAGTAGAATTATGCTACTATGCTTATAGCGTATGCCATTGAACATAAATATGTTGTGCTCTAGTACCAATTCTAGTAACATACAGAGAAAGTCTATCTTAGTGTTAGAGAACTTTCCCTGCCTTGTCAACACTGATTTCACCATGCTTATCCCCTGGTCATTGGGTATACTTGTAAATGAAGACGTATTTTATTTACAAGTATACCCAATGACCAGGGATAAACATGATGAAATCAGTGTTGACAATGCAGGGAAAGTTCTCTTAATAGTAAGATGGACTTTCTCTGTATGTTACTAGGATTGGTACTAGAGCACAACATATTTATGTTCAATGGCATATGCTATAAGCAGTTGTCAGGGGTTGCCATGGGCACAAGTTGTGCCAACACATATGCAAACCTGGTTATGGCGTTTTGTAGATGATCTTTTTATTTTTTGAAAAGGTGATGGTGAACAATTTAAATCCCTGTATGCATGCCTAAATACTACTAGTGACTTTTTAAAGTTTACGATGAACTGTTCTGAGATGAGTTTAGACTTCCTGGGCGTTACCATATACAGAAAAAATGACCAATGGTCTACGAAATTACACAGAAAACAATGTTACAAACCATCTTTTCTACACAGAAACAGTATGCATAACCCTAAGATTTTTCCTAACATAATCAGAGGTCAGGCAATGAGAACACCTCGCCTATGTTGTCAAGAGGAAGTGTATAGAAATGAGTGAACTAAGCTAAGAACAGGTTTCATTAATAGGGGTTATAGTGAACATGAAACTGATAAGGTGTACCATAATGTACACAAAGAAAGAAAAGGTAAAGCTGAGCCCTACTACCCTGACAGAGCAGGTAGTGACAGGGTAAGTATCAGGAACAGTGTATTATCACACATTCCGATGGTTTTACCATATACAAGGGATGTGAAAAGTGACAGGGTAGGTATCTGGAATAGTGTATTACCATACATTCTGATGGTTTTACCATATACAAGAGATGTGAAAAGGTTTGAAACCATCATACAACAAAGTTGGCATATGTTGTTAGTAGATGAGGATACTACCAACATAGTGGGTGGACAACCACATTTTACATTTAGAAATAAGAAAAATCTAAAACAGCAGCTTTGCTATCCAATGATACCTACTCTGATGGATAGCACAGTGAATGGTACCCATAGATGTGGAAAATGTACACAGTGCATTTATATAGATGAATCAAGGTTTTTAAGCACCCTGAAACAGGGCGTGTATGAGAGCTAAGGAATTCTGCTGATTGCAATACTAAGAATCTAGTGTATGCGGCTCACTGCACAACATGTTTCCATTTCTATGTTGGCAAAACTAACTGTCACCTTAGGGAACGGATAAGGGATCACCTTTACTACACTAGAAAAGGGCAACTGTATAATGCTTTGGCTAAGCATACATTGCATAAGGGGGATGACCATATATTTTTGATTCAGGTTTTGCACATTCAGAACGTCAGCAATAGGATGGGGGACATATTTTATATATATATTTTATATATATTTTTATGCTTATATCTATGCACATAAGTAGTTACTAAATGGGGAACATGAGTATATGTATTTATTGATTGACTTTTATGTATTTTATTTATATTTATCCACGTTATTGTCTTTACATTTTGTTCATGTGGTTTTTAAACAGAGTTTTTCTGACTTCAGAAATTAACTAAGGGTGAAATCACTTTCATAAAATTAATCACAATAACATTAACATGGATTCTAAAGATAAAATAAAGAAATTTATAACTACAAACATGAACAAAAAACTTAATAAACAACAGACTAAATTAATAGATAAAGATATTTCATATACAGAGGTTATTACACAAATAAACAAACTTAAATCAAACAAAGCACCAGGTAATGATGGTATTATACCAGAGATTTATAAAATTATTCCTAAAAGTACTTACTCATTAATACATAGGGTTTTTATTTCAGCTCAAAATGAGTTAATAACTCCCCCATCCTGGCAATACACATTTATTTCACCAATTTTAAAACCCAATAAAGACCCAACCAGATGCACTTCATATAGACCTATTTCATTACTTAATGTTGACTATAAAATGTTTATGAGTATTTTTGCTGACAGATTAAAGACAATCATTCCAGGTATAATAGATATAGATCAGACAGGCTTTATTATAAATAGAAATACTTTTGATAATATAAGAAGAACTTTAACGTTAATTGATTATGCAAACAGGAAAAAGAAAGACTTAACACTTATTAGTCTTGATATAAGTTCAGCATTTGACGCAGTAAGTTGGGACTACTTGTTTATCTTATTGAAGTGTACAAATTTCTCTGATGCATTTGTGAATCTAATTGAACATCTATATAAAGGAGCATTGGCTTACATTAAGATAGGAACATATGTCTCACAAAAATACCCATATTAAAAGGTACAAAACAAGGGTGTCCACTCTCTCCACTATTATTTACTTTAATAATGGAGCCTTGGGCTAATTTGATTAGAAACAGCACTGATATAGTAGGATTTGATATAGATGAAAATACAATATCTAAAATTCAACTTTTTGCAGATGATGTTCTAATTACATCAGCAGGAACTAACTCTTCTATGCAGTCATTATTTGATAAAATGACAGATTTAAAAAATATCTCTGGTTTGATATTTAATGAAGAAAAAAACTAAAATATTACCTATATACACATGAAAAAATGTCCTCACTAATGATTTTCACAAATATATACCCAACTCAGGTCAGATGACTTACTTAGGTATAATATTAACTAAATATATTAAATCTATTATACATAATAATTATAGTAACTGTCTTCATAATATACAAATTCTTTTCAATAGCTGGAACAATATGTTTTTACCATGGAAGAGAGACTCACAATTATTAAAATGATAATATTCCCTAAGATATTATATTTAATACAATCAATAATACTCCCACCTACAAAAATAATTATTAAAAAATTGAATTCACTAATGTTAAATTTCTTATGGGCACCTAATAGACCTAGGATTGCATTAAAGAAACATACTAACAGCTGGTCTCAAGGGGGCATTTCATTCCCAGACTTTAATTTATATACTATCTCTTCTATTATAGAAGTTATTACTTTGTTAATAGATCAGTCATATGTTGCAAAATGGAAAGATTATTGGGAACTAATTAGCATTCACTTCATGAAAATCTCCTTAATACATAAAAATACTATTGTAAATAACCCCATGTTATGGTTATTGAAGGAATTTTGTACTTCATCTATTACACCAAAATATCTAGCTAGTTACCCATTAAATATTATTATTAGATATCGTAATTTTATATTTATGCATCCTAAGTATAAGGAATGGAATTTTATCCTTATAATGTATACACAAGGTATTCTTTTATCAACCACCTCTGAAAGAATTCTTTTAGTCACAGAGAATGATTTAAAGTATTGGTATCAGTTGCTGTCTGACAACAAAGTAAAAAATTTAGACTTCTTAAAGCAAGAATTTGATTTGAGAGAAACATTTTGGTTAGAAATTCAGACTTTTAGACAACAGGCACAGCAAAATAATGGGTATAGTTAGTATGAACCTATGAACCTATGAACATCTTATTAATAAACTTGATTTAATGTCTTTAACAGTTAAATAATCTGTCCCAATTCTGATTGATTACTTGATATTAAATTTACAACATAGGGTTTCTGATAAAGGTAAGCTCTCACACATACATAAAATTATTAGAGAAGAAACTCATTACAGTTCAGATACTTATTGGAATTATTTTATTTCCATTAATGGTGAATCACCAAAACAACAAGATAAACAATATATATTGGAATCTGCTTATAAAACTACTTCTTCCATTAATTGGAGACTTTTTACTTGGAAATTTTTACATAGATCTTTCTATACACCTTTAATGATGAATAAAATAAATAATAAAGACAACTTATGTAAGAGATGTAATGTATAAATAAATGCTGATTGGGCACATATGTTTTATGACTGTATAAAATTGAAGGAATATTGGATGTTAATCAATGATTTTTTGCAGGCTCTTTTCACAGATAATTTCATTGTCTCTAAATCACTTATATTATTTAACACTCCTGTTCCTAAATGTGTTAAAAAGTTAAACTTCCCTTGTTATGGTCTATTCTAGCAGTGGCTAGAAAAATAATAACCAGAAACTGGATTTCAGATACTCCTCCTTCATTTAATGAATTTAAAAATGTTATGACAGAAGTGTGTCATATGGAATTAATGACAATAAAGTCAAGAACTACTAGAAAAACGTCTTACTATACTATATGGGATACTTTACAAAACCTGTTAAAAAAATCTTAGTTTCATTAGTAAGACATTACAGTTTAATCAATTGATTTGATTTGTAGTGGATGTCTCTGTAAATATTTTGGTTGTTTTATTAAATGTTATAATTATTTACATTTTAATTGCTTGTATAAGATTGTTATGATATTTATTTTGTATGTTAAAAACAATAAACTTGTTTTTAAAAAAAAAAAGAAATTAACTAAGGGCAAAACGTAACCATAGTAATTAATTGATTGCTGAGTGCTGAATTAACTTTGAGTGGTAGGATTCGTTGTTCTAGTAATGAATTAAAGTATTTAAGTGCTGTTGCTGTTTGAATGAACTGTCTGATGAAGCAATGGTTACCATTGCGAAAGCACTCACTATTTTGTATTAATAAAGAAGATTTTACTTTGTCATAGTTCAGCTTCTTTATTCCAGCTGCCTTCCTACTGGTCACCTGTGTTTCAATGTTTTCAACTTCTGGGCTGGTTTGGATTTATTTGTTTGAGACTTTTATAAATATTTCCAACAGCTTTGTATGCCTAAAGAGAGAGATTGGTGAAGGTCAGAAACATATGCCAGCTTATTTATATAGAATACCTCTTCTTAGGTTGAATCAGGGATAGGCTGAAACCTTGCTGGCCTTCTTTGCAAGAAATAAAATTGGGGAAGTATTAGCGTGGCAGAAAGCCTATAACCACCCCTCTCTGGGCCTGATGGTCTACTGATAGAATTGTGGAAATTAGGAGGAGATAAGCTAATAGTGAAATGGGAAGCAGTTATAAATGTAGTACTTAAGGAGAGGAAACCATCTAAAATATGCCAGGAAGGAATTCTGAATGTTATCCCAAAGAAGGAGAAAGAAAAGACTCCTTGTCTGCCATTCTCCAGCAGACCATTTTTAGTACTAATTCATGATTACAAAATACTTATAGCAATTTTAGTGGCTTGTTTATTGAGAAAATTGCCATGTTCATACATTTAGATCAGTGTGGATTTCTTGGGGAATAGCATAATTTTGATAATTAAGATGATTATACAGATGTATGATATGAGCATGATAGTAAACCCACTTTTACTTCTTAGCATGGATGCAGAGAATACATTTGATAGAGTGTAATGGGCTTTTTCTTTTTAGTACAATTGGACAGAATGTGTTTTCCAAAAGTATTTATTGACTTAGCCCCTTTTCTGATGAGATTATTTTGCAAAGATGTACCAGTCAGGGATGCCCTTGTTAGTATTGTTTTGTCTGTTATTTAGAGCCCCTGGAAATTTGATAAGGATTCCTCAGCATAAAGTGCATTGTTACAGTTGTGAACAGATAGTTATCCCTATTCACGGTGTTGACAAATCCCCAGCAAAATCTGGAAGGATTATTAAAATAACTACATACATTTAGGAAATAATCTGGATATAAAATTAACCTTTAAAATATTGCAGCAATGGCAAGAAAAATATGAACCTTATGGGGTCCTAATAAAATTAAATATTTGAATGTCTGGCTGATATGATACATTGAAAGGTTAGCAGTCCTTGTCTATGCAGCAGTTTCAGTGGAAACAGAGGATTATTTTAAGAAATGGAAAAACACTATATTTAGATATCCACCTGTGGGTCCAAGTCTTGCACATTTCTACTGTCCTAAATGTTTTAAGTGGCTCAGCATTTCCAGTTTCTCACCAACAGGGTTTCTAGCAAAGGTGAAATGCCTGACAACTGATATCATTTGGGATAGCTATAGGCCCAGAGTAGCTTGGAAGAAATTTGATCTACTGAGGGAGAAAGCAGGACCGGAAGTCCCAGATTATTATAATTAACTGAAGGCTTATGCTTTGAATCTATATTATTTGATCCATACTCCAGAGTATTGTGGAAAGTATAACTTAGAAGTAACCCAGTAGGGAGGCATGAATAACTTTAATATTTTTCAGTATTGGTATGAGAAAATTCCTTAATGGCAGGACAGCAAAAAAACTGGTGGTAATTCATCTTGAATAAAATCATTGGAGACAAGGTCATATTGTAGCAAACAGAGTTTGTTTTACTAACAGGGTAGCAGCATCTTGAGAGTCACAAAAGCAAATCTGTTCATGTCCAAATAATGGCTAGCTCAAATACATATATAATTTACAAAATCATCAGTTTCCAAACTTAGGTGGTTCTTTTGGAATATTCTTCAATTACAATTCATTTATGCCTCTTAGCTGACTGTTACTTTATCCAACGGACCTTCTTTTCAGCAACTAAATGATGACTCATGGTGTTAATGTTCTGAAAGTTCTCCATTTTTGAAAACATGTCACTCAAGTTCTCATGCCTAACAAATTTCGTTATGCTTGACAATGCTTCATTCATGCAGAAGACGGCATAAAGCAAGGTCATAGCATAATGGTGGCCTGTTCATCTGTCTCTACAATGTTTCTCTGTTTCTAGTCATGCAATGTCTGACAATACCTTTTGTTCACACTGCAGCCTGACAAGCAAAATACAGCTATGCTTCCTTAACTCAAACTGCAGCGTGATGTCTGAAATAATTTCACAGATCACAATTATATTTTCTGCCCTAGCTTGCATAGAAGCAATGTCTGAAATAATTCTAGTTGAAGAAATCCAGCCTGACACTTCTGCTTGAGTAGTCTATTTAACAGTTCCTTCATGCCTATTTTCTATAACTCTACCAGATACCTATTTGCAAAATTTCCTTTGCCTATTCACATGATGTCTTAGTTCTTAGAGTTTCTCTTTATGAATCTAATATTCAGCATGCCTCTTGTTATTTTCCTTACAGATGTGCATCCAAAATTCTAGTCTGTCTTTATCTCTCATGCTCCTCCCCATTTATCATTCTTTCCCACTTTGATTTATAACCTTCAGATTGCGTAATGAATATACGTATTAACTGAGTAGCTCTAAAACCCTTCAAATCAGGTAACCCAAAACCACTCGGTTCTATGGAGAGAAGCAGATTATTCCACTTAACTCTTGCCTTCTTCCCTTCCAAAATAAATTCCTTCAACTCATTATTAATTATTATCCACAACTTCTCCTTTGGTTCATAAAAATATGCTTGGCCTCTATTTAAGACTGTGGGGACTAAAACATTTCATTGCTTGTTTCTTACTATCCATATCCAAAATGAAGAGCTTTCAGTTTCTCAGTTTTTGTATTATCTTTTATTTAGTCTATTCCCATATATCCTTAGCTGTTATAACAGAATCATTTTTAATTCAAACACCTAAATACATAATGTTATCATGTCCCTGTAAATATGGGTATTGCTGAACCAATTCATATGTGGGTACATAGTTTATCACTGTGGCTTTTATTTTATCTTCATTAATTTTATAACCTGAAAAGACTTGATATTTTCTCAGAACATTCCACTACACTGAAATTTCATTTTCTGGATTTATGAAGTACAAAATAATATAATCTGCTTGGTTTTGTGATCCTTTCCTTTCTTTGTCAGAGGCTCTAAGAATAAAACAAATGACAGTGTTCCCACAACTTCCTATTTTTTCTACATAATTTACTCCTACCCTTTCTAAAGATCCCACTTCCTGTTCTTTTATCTCTGTTACAATATTCACTACTTCAAGTATAGTCAGTTTAGATTTTGATTTCCATTTTCTAGCAATTGCTTTTTTGTAAGCCACCAGAATTAAACTTAACAAGGCCTTACTGTGTCTAGGCAATTCAGATCCTGTATCCCAGCTAAAAAAAAAAAAATAATTTTCTTAGTTACACTTATTTGCTCACCCAGTATTCCTGACAGAGTACTTTGTAGGGAATTTTTAAAGTCTGCCATCTGATTACACTCCCATAAAATATATTCCCAGTTACCTCTTTTTTCCCCATCACATATCCAACTTTTCCATCTACCCGAGGAAAAATTCTTTGGAGTCTGCTTGGGGTATAAAAGTATCTATGCAAATGCTTCCAGGCAAAAAATGTTAAATCTTCTAGACTTTGTTGCATATTTGGGAGCCATACATGTATCCTCCCATTGTTTCTTTGTGAATTGCATATCTAATCTCTCTTCCCAATCTTTTCTGACATCTTCTGATTGATTCCTATAGTTATTATGCAATATTTTATATGCCCTACTAATTATCTATTTTTTTAACATCAGCTTCTGCTCTAGATTCAATTAAAAACCCAACCAGTGCAGGTCTTTCATTTAGGATTCTCCAATCCCCTTCTCTTTGTCTCTATTCTGATATCAGTCCCAGATAGGAAAGGCAATCACTAGCCTGCAATCCGAATGACTTCTTGGCCTTTTCCCATTCTGTTACCTTTGCTTTTCTAACTATTTGTTCCTAATACCTTGGTTCCTTTGCCAGCTTCCTCCAGAAAATTCCAGCCCCCTCTTGTCTATTCTCTGTGTCTTAATTGTGGTCATCCCTATTGGCAGAATCTCCTTTCTCCATTTCCATGTTGGCTTAGTTCTTAGTATGCTTCCTGCTACTTTATGAATATAATATTCTGCATGACTGTTGCTATTCTCCTTAAGGATATGTGTCCCAAATCCCATTCTTTCCTTATTTCTTTAATTAGTCCTGTTTCCTCAACAAGCCTTTCCACTTTGAATTATAGCTTTCTGCTTGTGTTATGTATAAGAGCCTTAACTGTCCAGCTTTCTGCTCGTGTTATGTATAAGAGCCTTAACTGTCTAGCTTTCTGCTTATGTTATGTATAAGAGCCTTAACTGTCTAGCTCTGAAATATCCCTTCAAATCAGGTAATCCTAAACCTCCTTGTTCTGTTGGGAGGATCAACTTATCCCACTTGACTCATGCCCTCTTCCCGTCCCAAATAAAATCCTTCAACTCTTTATTACTTACTGTCTACAACTTCTCCTCTGACTGATAAAATATGCCTGACCTGTGTGTAAAACTGAAGGGACTAAAAACATTTTTACTGCTTGTATCTTGCTATTTATATCCATAGGCAACAGCTTCCAGTTTCTCAGTTTTTGTATTATCTTTTGTTTAATCTCTTCCCACATATCCTTAGCTGCCATAACCAAATCCTTTTTAATCCACACTCTTAAATACTTCATTTTATTGTATCCCCATAAATATGGGTATTATTAGCCCAAATCATGTGTTGGTGCATAGTTTATAGCTGTAGCCTTTGTTTTAGCTTCATTAATTTTATATCTCAAAAAAAAAACGGAACTGTCTCAGCTGTCTCAAAATATTCCACAACACTGAGATGTCTTTTTCTGGTTCCATCAGGTACAAAAATAATATCATCTGCAAATAATGCCAACTTTTCTTGAACACTGTACCAATTATATTCTTGCATTTCTGAGTCCCTTATATTCTTTGCCAGTAGATCTAAATATAACTCAAATAGAGGGAAAGAGAACACCCCTGCCTGGTTCCTCTATTCAGACACAACTTATCAGAGAGGAACCCTTCCACTTTGATTTTTGCCTCTGATCTCTCATATATCCTTCTAATTAGCCTTATTATGGTATCAGGAAATACAACTGCTTCCATTGTCCTACTCATAAAATCCCAGCTTACTCTGTCAAATGCTTTCTCTGCATCAAGACCTACCAATATCAGCAGTATTTTTTTTAGATTCTGCTTCCCTCTGGATTATCATTGTTCTATAAATTTTGTCAAATGTTTGCCTCCCTTCCACCAAACCACATTGGTCCATATCTATCAATTTTGGCATCACCTTTGTCATTCTTTTAGCCATTACAGACATAAACACTTTATAATCATGGTTTGGAATTGAGACGGGCCTATATGAAGCTGGATCAGTTGGATCTCTACCGTCTTTAGGTATTACAGCTACCACAGCTTTTCTTCTAGGATGTTGATGGTGCTACTCCTTTTAAAATGCTGTTAAACAAATAGCCAGGAAATTGTTATGGCTAGGCTCGTAGCCTAGTACCAACCTATGAACCTAGGAACAAAACCTTCCAGATTTTTATCACTTTCTTCCCTCCTAACTTCCAAACTTCCATCAGAGTACCATCTATTCCTGGAGACTTTTCTGTAGATTGGTTGTACGTCATCATTTTTATTTCATCTCCTCCTATCTTAACTGTTAGGTGTTGAGCCTCATCTAACTCTAACCTTGGCATATTTAAGTCTTCCATAAATAGTGCTTTTTCTTGATTTTCCCCACTGTGCTTTATACATTTTTTTTATAAAAGTTCCAAAATATCTTTAATATTGCTACAGGATCTGTGGTTATTTTTCTTGTTATAGTCTCCCTAATTTTGGCAACAATCCTTTCTACTTTCTGTTGCCTAAGTCGTGCCAAAAGTTTTTGAGTTCTGGAGTTATTTTCAAAAAAAATAGTTGCTTAACAGCAATCTTTCTGAACTCATGCATATTATCCAGGTACTCCCTTATTTTCTCTTTATCACTCTGGAATTGTGCCTCCTCTTGTTCTGTGAGATTCTTCTTATTTTGTAATACTTTAACTTTTGTCAGCCCCTCTAAATAATTCTTATTACTTTTTAACCAGATCTCTTTTTCTTTTATTTCTACCCAATTTTTTAACTCCACTTTCATTTTATCCCACTCAATAGCTATAACTTCTGGAGTACTTTCTCTCTTCCCTAATAGTTCCTGGAAAATTTCTACTCCCCATTCCTTAAATTCCTCTCTTTTTAACAGGTAGGTGGGGAAGCACCAGTGACTCATCTTTACTTCATTACCCTGCATTTTTCTCTTAGTAATTATTGGTGCATGATCTGAAATAGTTATTGGATGTGTGTCAAAGTTCTCAACTGAATGGACATGTTCCTGTGAAACATAACTTCTATCAAGTCTAGCCCAGCTATTATACTTTGGGGAATGTTATGTAAATTCTGTCTGAGTTCCTGCTACTGAATTTACATCTTTCATAACACATATTTTCATAAATTTCTTCTGCCCCCGATACATCCTCATTGTTGCAAATCATATTCCAGTCACCCCTTATAAGTAATATTCCCTGCCAAAAGCTAATTATTTCTCCCAACTATTTTTAAGCTCCATACTACAGTTTTGGATGGAATATAAATACATGTCAGTGTAATCCTCATCCCTTGCTAGTAGCCCCTTACTACTACAAATCTGCCATTATCTTTGTTTTCTTTTATCACTACATTTTACATTTACATTTTACATGCATTTCACGGTCCTCCTGATTACCTGCCTAGTACTGTTCCTATGGCTGTTGCCCCTTCCACTGTCACATTACCTGTCAACTTCCTCTAGGGGCAGCAGGTGAGCAGGACACATGGACCCCTGTCTCTCCCTGAGACCTTCTTAATAATAATAAATAACCTGGTCTTCTCTTTTTCTTCTCATGTGAGCAAAATGCATCCAATTCCAAATGCAAATCACCTGCATTGCTAAAAGTGTTGTAGTGAGACTTCTTTAATCAGGTAATTTTGTGCTAGAAAGCCTGACAGCCCAGGAGATCCTTTCAGCCAATTTGGTTAACAGTAATCTGCCAGGCTGTTGCAAAAAGGTTTCTAACTTCAGCACAAATCTTATATCATTGGTGTTCATCAGAATGGTTACTCAGCTGTCAGAGAAATGAGCAGAGGCTGTGTTTTATATTCAGATACTGTCATGGTGTCAGCAGGTACAAGAAACATTTTAGTACAGGGATTTAAGACAGTGCGAGTGAGTACAACACAGCAGAGGATAGCACTTGATTGCTGTTTGTAGTAAAGGTTTGCCCTTTGAAACACCTCTTGTTATTCTGTGTACATCATAAATTTGTGCTCTAAATTTGCATTTGATTTTATACTAGGAGATTTGGTAAAAATCCAAGAATTGTCACATGATGTCACTCTGACCTTGAAGAAATCATTAACTCTTTTGTATTTCTGTCTCTGACTTTAATCTGACTGGCTCTTCTTTATTTAGCTTTATTCAGTGTCATTTATCTTCACTTATTGTTTTGTAACTATCCTGTGTCTTGGTTAACCTTTCAAACAACACTTTATTTAATCTTCCTGGTGCCAGATTATACATCTCATTTTCTAATGTCCCTGAACCTCATTTATCCTCTCCGTAACTCAATTTCCTTACTCCTAGATTCCTAGAATTATCACTTCATATTAAATGTTTTGTGTGTATCCTCTAATAGGTTCATAGGTAGGTACTAGGCTATCAGCCCAAGGGCATACATAAGCCTAGGCAACAAGGTTTCTTGGCTTACACCACCCAAGGAAGTTATTTTCCTGTGCCCCTGTCGAGCAGAGACACAGAAGTGATCCCTGGGGTGAATTTCCTATTTCCCATCCACTCATCAAGATTTTTCTTGAAGAGTGCTAATGAAGAACGTTGCTTGACATAGATGGGTAGTTTGTTCCAGAGTATGGGAAGTCTCTGGGACAGGAATCTATCCCTCCAGCATGTCCTGTTTATTGTGGTGACAAGGTTTAGGTCCCTAGAGCATGTAGCTCAGAGGGATTGGGATTTCTTAAGGTGTAGCATGTCCAACAGCTCTGGGTTTGACATAGCTTTATATGTTAGGCAGAGATCACCTCGGAGTAGGCGATATGCTACGGAGTAAAGCTGGAGTTTTTTGAGGCGGTCAGTGTAGGGCATTTGTTTGAGGCCAGTAATCCTCTTTGTGAGGTACTTATGTGGCTTTTCCAGCTGCTGCAGATGTCTTGTCTGGTACATTTCAAAAGGGGCATTGTACTCTATAATGGGTCTAATGAGTGTCGAGTAGAGGGAAGCAATGATCTCTTTTTTCCTGGATGAGAACCCTTTTATGATGAGGTGTGCAATGTAGAAGGACTTCCTGACTACTGTGGAGTTGTGACTATCAAAGGAGAGACTACTGCCCACCTGGGTCCCAAGGTCTCTTATCACACATTCGGTGTTAAGTAGATTGCTGCCTATGTGGTGGTTCATGGGTACAGATGACACTGCACTTTTTGGCATTGAGCTTGAGGCCATGACTATGACACCAGACATCTGTCTCAGCGAGGCCTTTCTTTAGTATGTCCACATCATTTGGGGACTTGACTATGGCTCCTAGTTTTCAGTCATCTGTGAACTTCATTAGCCAGAGGCCTTATGTGTTAGCTTGTACTTCAGAGAAGTAAATACCAAACAGGAGAGGTCCCAGGATGGAACCCTGTGGTACTCCACTTGTCACTGCTTTGAGGTCAGATTTGGAGTCTGCAACTTTTACAGTGTGGGTCCTGTCAGTGAGCCAGTTGGCAACCCATCTTGTGACGTAGGGATTTATACCTAGTTTAGTGAGTTTAGCTATAATTCCAGAATGGGGGATGGTGTTGAAAGCCTTGGCGAGGTCAAGATAGGCTATGTCAACCACCTTACCCTCATCTACGGCTTTGGTGACTGCCTCAAAGAAGTTGATCAGGTTCAGGGGGTATGATCTGCCTTTCACTAACCTGAACTGGGTGGGATCCAGAGTTTGGAGGTTACCAATGTCTTTGTTTATGAGTTCCATGATGATACATTCCATGGTCTTGCAGACCAGGCTCGTCAGGCTAATAGGTTGATAGTTCCCGGGATCAGTGGTGGCTCCCCCTTTGTAGAGTGGGATAACTGTTGCTGTGCACCATTCAGTGGGCACAAAGCCTGATGCGAGGCTATTATTGAACATGGTGCTTAAGTGGAGAGCCAGTTCATTTGGAAGTTCATGTAAAACGCAGTTTGGGATGTTGTATGCTGTGTTTTTGGCTTTAGAGAGTGCAGCTTTTACCTGTGTAGTTGTGATTACAGGGACTCTGCATTCTTCCTGTATAGATATGGGCCCTTTAGGGGGTGAGGGGTGTAAAGTTAGGACTGAACCTATCTGCCAGGATGTTGGCAATATCAGTTGGTTCTGTCATTTTCATGCCATTGTGCTGTACCTCAGAGCAGATTTGGGTGTTGCCATTGAGATTTCTGACATAGCTATAGAATGCTTTGTGGTTGTCCTTAGAATTACTGGTGATTTTGTTTTCGTAGTTAGCTTTGGAGGATCTTATAAGGGATCTCAGCTTCTTCACTGATGGGATTTTACTCTCTTTTGCAACAGTTTCTTCCTTCTGTTGTGCAGTTTGTTTATGGCAGAGAACCACCAGATTGGCTTCCTTTTTTTGGAGGATAGCATCTTGGTTCTTTTTGGGATAGCACGATCCATGCACTCGTGTAAGTGCTTATACAGTGCATTTGTGTAGGATTCAGCAGTTGTAACTGTATTGTCCATCTGCATGGGTGTCATGAAGTTCACCACTTCTGTCTTAAGAAGCATGAAGTTGGCTTTGGAGAAATATTTTACCATGGTTTCCTTAATGGGGGGGGGGGGGCAGGATGTGGATATCAAGGGTGATTAGCTTATGGTTGGATCGGACCAACAAGGAGTTGACTTCAGGTGTGGAACACCGGTCACTCATGTTGGTAATGACTAGGTCTAGGATATTGTTGCCCCTGGTGGGGGTGTGGATAACTTGATCCAGGGCATTGGAGTTTATGAATTCCAAAAAGCGTTGAGTTAAACAGTTGGTACACGAGTAGTTTTCCCAGTTAATGGTGGGGTAGTTGAAGTCGCCCATTATTAGGGTATTTGGTTGAACTCTAATATTTTCCAGTACATCAAGAAAAGAGGAGGGGGAATCCTGGGGCATGGTGGGGGATCTGTAGCAAGCTACAATTTGGATTGCAGTTTTGCCCAGAGTTAGTTGCACTTGGATAACCTCAGATGCATTTTGCTGAGCAACTAGCCTGGAGGTGTGGATATCCTTAATGAATATGGACACACCACCGCCTTTGGTGTTTTGGTCCAGGTTACATGGCCGAAAAGTGTGATATGAGTTATAGCCTGGTAGTGCAGGGGTGCTCTCTGGAGCCTTGAACCAGGTCTCAGTCACTGCACAGATATCGATGTTCTCCATTTTAAGGAGTGCCTTGAGTGAGTGCATTTTGAGATTTAGACTTCTAGCATTGAGTAGCATTACCTTCAGTTTTTGCTTGCCTGTTCCTGTTACGGTGGTGAATTTGTTATTTGAACCTTGCCTAAAAAAGGCACTATAGGGGCAGCAAGAGCCTTAGCCAGTATCCAGAATCCTAGGGGCGACAGGTGCAGGCCATCTGTGGCAAAGCATCGTGGTCTGTCGACCATGTCATCCTAAGCAGACAGATACTGGATCCCCTTAGAATGACACCAGAAGCTTAGCCAATTGTTGAAGTCAATCATTTTGTCCTTGTACTGCGGAATCATTCTGGGCGATGGCAGAATGCTACTCAGGGCTGGGGTCTTACCTGCCTGGGCTACAAGATCGGAGAGCTCTTCCATGTCTCTTTTCATGTAGTCCAGGGAGGTACATCTCAGGTCATTCACACCAACATGGACAATGACAGAGTCATATTTGTACTTGTTGTGGAGTGACCTGAGTGCGTGGGTTATGTGACGGATCCTGGCACCCGACAGGCAGCTGACAGTAATCTTCTCCTTGTTTAGCCTGGTGATTGGGACATCAGTGTGCCTGACTATAGAGTCACCTATGACTAGTGTGTAGAGTACGTTGTTTTGCCTTATTGGCTGTGGTTGAGTGGCACACTGTGTCTGTGGGCTATCTGTCATTGGGGTTGTGTTGGGGGATGGAGGTTGCTTGTGTTTCTGCTTTGGAGGTCTCTGTTGCTTAGACAGATTATTATTGAGAGCCTCCGCGAATGTTTTTGTGTTACTATGTGTGGATTTTGGTGGTGTAGATTTAGTGAGACTATGTGATGAGTGTGGTGAGGTGCAAATGTTTACCTTCTCCTCATGACTGTCAAGTTCAGTCTTGGTTGGAGAGAGCTTTACCTCCAGTTTGGCTAGATAAGTGCATCTCTCACAGGTTGTAGTGTTGGGTGGTAGGAGGAGAGGGTTGTCTGTGTACATGAGGCAATTTCTACATTGCCTCAAGATGCCCAGATTCATCAGATAGGCAGGAGAGAACACTGGGAGCTGACCCTTGGACATGCTTGAATAAAAAACTATTTTCCTCTAGATAAGTAAGGACCCATACACACCCAGACATAATAAATAAAACACATACACACACAAACCAAACCCTACTTCTAACCCTACACTAAACCTTACATACATTACTATCTATGCACTTACCTTAACCTGCACCCTAACCCTAAGGTCTGTTGCTATCGCACACGTACCTTACGGAGCTATACCACAGACGGGCCAACCATCACACTTCAACATTTCACGTTTCGCGGTTTTGTACATTTGCCGTTGCTGTAGTTTGGGCTTTACATGTCAGTCTTCTGGTGTTCAATATTACCGGGATTCGACAATGTAATATAGACCACTGATCATTGAAATTGCTACAGCCAGTGACTACATAGGTTCATAGGTTCATAGGTTGGTACTAGGCTATCGGCCCTAAGGCCTATGCAAGCCTAGCCATAACAATTCCCTGGAAATTTCTTCCCACAATATTTACTTCTTGTCTTACATACATAGAGACACAAAGTCATAAAACACCAGGATTTACAGGCAGATAGAGGGCAACGTAGAAGAAGAATACCAAGACAGTTCCAATAGTAGTAGGAGCAATAGGTCTTATAAAAAAAGTTACAGTCATACTTTGATATGTTACTGATACAAGTAACACCATATGAATTGCAGAAGGAGTCAGTTCTGAGCACATTGTGGGTGCTGCAAAAAGCACATCTGATGTTGTAAATCTTTATTCATTCCTTACTGTTAGGACTTTGGTTCCGTCCTTGGAACCAACACGGCCGTTACCAAGCTCGTGCCAGCCAAAAACTCTTAGCTAAGATCTACCCACAATGCCCCACTCATAGTCTCTTCAGATCTCATTTGGCGCATTCCTTGTCAGATGTGCCAAGCCTTCTATCCAGCTAAGTGTAGCTTTTTGTGGTTTTTCTAGCTCTTAGTGTTTATTAGCCAGTTTGTTCTAGTCTAAGGTTATTTCTAGTCTCTACCATTCTTATTTCCTGACTAAACCCTATCTACTACCTTGGTAGTTCTTTCATACCATCGTTGGTACTACTCCCTCTTCCTTATCTTAGTAGGCCCTCCTCTTACCTTTTTGGTATTTCTTAGTACCATTGTTGGTACTCTTTCCTAGCCTTCTGTATAAAAAAAAAATACAGTTTTTTTTCACTATCTCTTTATCTTCTTGTTTGGTAGTTTAGTTTATTGTGTGGTAGTATTAGCATGTTATAATGTCAGATAAGGCCAAGCTTGGGCTCAAGCAGTGTGATAAGTGCAGGTGTAAAATGCCCAACTCTGATGGTCACGCCCGGTGTGTTTATTGTTTGGGCGTTGACCACATTAACGTTTCTTGTGACGTTTGTTCTAGCTTCAGCAACTGTTCTCTGGCTGAACGCAAGAAAAAACTTATTCTTAAGGGTATGTTGAAATCACCCTGCACAGAGGCTCTTTCTGGGATGGAGGTCTCACCACCTCCTAAGCATAAGGATGTTAAAAAGCATAAGGAGAAATGGAGTTCTACGGTTCTGACATCCCCATCCTCCTCAGAACCGAGTCAACACCGGGCTTCTCCCAAGCCTTCAGCGCAGACAGCTTCAGCACCAGGGTCCCTGTCTTCTCCCTTGGTGCCGCCCTTAATTCTGACTCAGACTCCAACCACTGTACCAGCTTCGGCACCACCCCCCTCGGTGCTGACCTTGTTTTTGACACAGGCTCCGACTACTGTATCTGTATCGGCACCATCCCTGGCCACAGTGTCGATGTCTTATACAGCTCCACTGATACTGACACCGTCGGTTCCAAAGGTCGAACACCTTCCCAGAACCAGGTATTCTCCCTCTTATGACCTTTTTGGACAATAATTTAGTCCATTTTTTTAAGAGACCAGAATCTCTATCTGCAGCTTCCTTCAGATCCACTAGGAGTCCTTCAGAACAAGATGTAGTGAGGGTTGTGGACCAGCTTTTGGCAGCTAGAGGATTACCCACCCCTGCTAGGTCTTCCCTCCCTCTTGGAATGGAAGCTCTCATGGCGTATTCACCTGTATATCCTCCTCTGGCCTCTTCCCAGGTCTCTGAGACTTTGGTACTGATGGCCATCCAGGTGCATTCTGTCTCGACTCCAACAGCAGAGGCTTCCCTGTTGGCACCAATTACTCTTGGTGCAACTTTGGAACTGGCGCACTCTTGGAGTGGTGAGTGGGCTGTCGGCACAGCGGCACCTAGTTTGGTGTCTATTTTTTCAGTGGCACCATCTACGGCCATGGCTCTCCTGGCAGCTACTGGTCCTCTTGGAGCTCCTCACCTGGAGGCAGGCTCCTCAGGGTGGGGTGTGATCCCGGTTCTGAGGTTGCCCTTCTCGGTTCCGGGCTCCTGTCCCTCCTCAGGCGGGCCTGCTTTCCAGGTGATGTAGAAGGTCCTTGCTTCAGCAGGCTCACAGTTGGCCCCATTGACATTGACAGAAGAACCCCCATCTAGCATGCAGCTGTCCCAACCCCCTACTCTGGGATGCCGAGCATGGGAGCCGGAAGACCTTCCCTTGAAGGGAACCCTTTCTATGGAGTCCTCCTCAGAAGATCCCACTGGGGAGCCACCCCGGAAGAAACTTTGCAAGAGGAAGCATCTTGATTCCCCTGAGGAATCCATCACTAAAGACACCAATTGCGATGAGGGAGAAGGGTCCCCACAGTCTCCCCCAGAAGATGTCTCATTTAGAGACATTCTCGAGATCCTCAAGCAGAGGGGAGACTGGAAGCCCTCCAACCCTTTTCCAGAGGAATCGGTGTTCTTGCAGGCTTTCCATGCTCAGCCTACTTCCTGGGTGACCCCCACTTGCAGATGAGCTTATTAGACATATTGTGCAGCATGCCTGGAAGGCCCCAGACAACATAGAACATGACAAAAGTTTATCCACTCCTGAAGACCAACCCAATTGGTCCAAACAACTGGTAGTTGATTCCATGGTTATGGCGGCGGCCACCAAGAGGGAACTGGCAGAAGATAGTTCCACTGTTCATCTCCCGAACAGGAAGTCTCAGGCTATGTACAGACTGGAGAAGCGGGCCTACGCTTCAGTGACCTTTGCCATTCGGTCGCTGAATTATCTGGCAAACCTTATTCACCTTCAAAGAGACCTTATCTCAGAAAAGCTGAATGAATGAAGTGGTTCTTACACTCTGATGACGGAAGATATATGTTGAACGGGTGAAAGCGCTAAGTGTTTTGTTATACAGTTTTGTTTCGTATCCAGTAAAGCCTTAAAACTTCCCTGGAGCTGGTCGGTGTTTGTTTTATCAGTATCCAGTGTGTCAATTGTTTATTTCTTATCTCAGAAATGTCTGCCTGTTTGGCAGGGGTACTGCCTGAGGAGGTGCGTGATACTGTTGTCTCTCAGCTAGCTGCCCTGAAATCCATCTTGAATGCCTCGATGTGCTTAATCTCTCACACTACTGAGGAGGCAGCTCAAGCAGCCGCATCAAGCATCATCATGAGACGACATGCTTGGATGCATTTGTGTGACTTCATGGACCCCTTTAAATCTTTCTTTGTCAACATGCCTGTTGACAAATCTTCCCTTGTTGGTCCCAAAGTAAGAGACACACTATCATGTAGTGAGAAAGAAGGAAAAACCTTGTCTGCTGTGGGCATACATTTTTACACACCCCAGAGGTCATACTCCAGGAATCAGAGGGGAGGAAAATTGTGGTTCAAGAAGTCCCAAGGATCTTTTCATGACACTCGTGATGAGCAATCCCCCCAGGGAAGAGGGGGCAACTCATCCGGAAGATGCCCTTTTCAAGGCAGAGGGAGTCCATACAACCAGGGCGCTAGAGATTCCTTCTCCGGCCGACCCTTCCAGTACTCCTGAACAGTGGCCCAATTGCTTTCCTCTGGAAGCTGATTTTCCCTGCACCTACAGGCCTGGCAACTCATAACAATGGATGTGTGGGTGCAGAGAATAATATCCAGAGGCTATCATATTCCATTTGATCTTACTCCCAGACCCGTAAAACGAATCCCCGATGTTCCACCCAGTCAGAGGGAGGCTGCAGCCTTAGAAATTGAAAAGCTGCTAAGAAAAAGAGTCATCCAGCCAGTCCCACCAGACCAGAGAGGATCCAGGTTTTACTCAAGGTTCTTTTTAGTGCCAAAAAAGACAGGGGACTGGAGACCAATCCTGGATCTCAGCTTACTAAACAAATTCATAAAACTTCAAAAATTCCGGATGGTTATGGAACAGTCCATTCTCGCCTTTCTGGGGAAGGACAACTGGATGTGCTCTATAGACCGCCAGGATGCTTATTACCACATAAAGATGGACAAACACTCCCGGGGATTTCTCCTCTTCCATCTGAGAGCCAATCACTATCAGTTCAGGGTACTGCCCTTTGGTCTCTCGACAGCCCCCAGAGTGTTCACCAAATGTATGGCATTTGCAGTAGCGCATCTCCGACTACCAGGATTCCAGGTGTTTCCATATTTAAATGATTGGCTCCTTACCGCCACAACCAGGAATCTTCTCATTCTCAGTCTCTCTTACACTCCAGACCTTGCTATTCACCTAGGTATCATGATCAACATGGACAAATCACACATGTCTCCAACAAGAGCACTGGAATATATTGGAGCAATCTTCAACACAAAGTCCTGTCAAGCTACCCTTCCTCCTCACAGGCTTTCAAAAATAAGAAGCCAGATTCAAGGGGTCTATATTGGAATCACAAAAGCTTAATTTCACAAATCCACATTCATCAACACATAAATGTCGAACTCCAAAAATAGCGAAGAGCGAAAAAAGCGAATCCGGAATGTTGAGCGTCCTTTTTTTGGCCAGCAGGGTGATCGTGGGGATGAGTAAATAAATCCTTTTCCCCACTGTAGTGTGGTCTTGGAGTTAGTATATTTAAGTAGGGGGTGTGTGGGGGTGCAGGGGGGCTTGCCCCCTTGCAAAAATGCTTTAAATAGTGTTTTGCTTTAGGTTTGTTCTGTTGGGTTTACCTTACCTGTGTGGCGCTGTTGCTTCCAGGAATAGGTTCAACATTGTGATTTTCAGGTTTCTTGCCCTTTGCTGTATTAGAGTTCGACATTCATGTGTCGATTAGTTTGTATTCGCGAAAGTAAGCTTTCGCGATTTTAATATAGACCCGATTCAAGTCCTCCTTCCACAGACATTTGTACCAGCATGCCTTGTACTACAGCTATTGGGATCTATGTCAGCAATCATTACCTTAGTACCACTGAAGAGGTTGCACATGAGACTATTACAGTGGCTCCTTTCATCACAATGGTCGATCTTAACCCACCCACTCGACTACATGGTCTGTCTTACAAACCTTTGCAAGAAAGAAATGCTTTGGTGGATGAAGCCAGAAACAAATCTTTGGTGTCGACCGTTCTCCCTTTCCCAGCCCAGGGCCACGGTGACCACTGACACTTCCCTGTTAGGGTGTGTGGGGGGGTCATTTCCAGGGAAAGACAGTCCAACTCACCTGGTCCCCCATGAAGGCCAATTTGCGCATACATGTCCTGGAATTGAGGGCAGTTCTCTTAGTGTTGCAAGTGTTCCACACATCCCTTCCTTCTGGGACCATTGCAATTCAATCGGACAACATGTCAGTCATCTGGTATGTCAACAAACAAGGCAGAACCAGGTCTTACCCCCTGTTTTGGGAAGCCATGAGAATTTGGCACTGAGCAATGGCTTCCAACCACTTTCTCATAGCAAAGCACATTCCCAGGAGTTCCAATCTTATTGTGGACAATCTGAGCAGGGACATTTTGATGCCTCATGAGTGGTCCCTCAGTCCTATAACAGAGGATCAGATCTTCTGCCATTGGGCAGGCCTTGCTGTGACCTGTTTGCTTCTCCCCTAAACAACAAATGCAAAGCTATTTTGCCCTGATCCCCCCTCAAGGGGAGTCACCGAGGAATATTCTGATGCTCGATTGGCCCCCGGGTATGCCGTATGCCTTTCCTCCATTTCCCCTCATCCTGAAATTCCTCAGGAAAGCTCAAAGGTTGAGAAGCAGAGTGATCCTCATTGCCTCTTACTGGCCCCGTCAAGTCTGGTTCCCTTTCCTATGGCCTCATCTGATTCACAGCCCATTGATCCTGTATCAATCCCAAGGTCTGCTGTCTCATCCTTAGGGACTGATTCACCCCAGTTTCCACACCCTCAAGCTCACAGCTTGGTTTCTCCAATTCTGATGATCGCCAGGTTACCTGATATTTCATCCCCTTTTCATGAGATTCTTCTGGTTTACAGAATGCTCAGGTATTATTCAGCAGCATTACATATGAAACTGCATGATAACTATTAACAGTAGTACTATACTATATACAGAATGCTAAGGTAACATTAGCAGCATTACATACAAAGCTCCATGATAAGTATTAACAGTAGTACTATACTATATACAGAATGCTAAGGTAACATTAGCAGCATTATATACAAAGCTCCATGAGAACTATTTATAGTAGTAAAATACTATATACAGAATGCTCAGGTATTATTCAGCAGCATTACATATGAAGCTGCATGAGAACTATTCAGAGAGGTATTATACTATAAGTAGAATGTTCAGGAAACATTAGCAACATTGCATACAAAGCTCCACGAGAACTATTTACAGCAGTACAATACTATATACAGAATGATAAGGTAACATTAGAAGCATTACATATAAAGCTCCACAAGAACTATTTACAGTAGTATTTATTTTATTTTATTTTATTTATTTTACATTTATTGACCGGGATAGTCAGACTGGATGCAAGCCCATTTTCAGTGGATGCCCAGGGAGAAAAGCTCCAGAGTAACAAATACACATAGTAGATAGTATGTAATACAGAAATATAATGCATTGCACAGCAATATACTATATACAGACTACCTAGCAGCATTACATATAAAGCCACATGAAAACTATTTACAGTAGTACTACACTGTATGCAGAATGATCAAATAACATTAGCATCATTACATACAAAGCTCCATGAGAACTATTTGCAATAGTACAATACTATATACAGAATGCTCAGGTATTATTCAGCAGCATTACATATGAAGCTGCATGATAACTATTTACAGTAGCACTATACTGTATGCAGAATGCCCAGGTAACATTAGCATCATTGCATACAAAGCTCCATGAGAACTATTTACAGTAGTACTTATACAACATACAGAATACTCTAGTAACATTTAGCAGCATTACATACAGAGCTCCATGCAAACTGTTTACAGTAGTACTATACAATATATAGAATGCTCAGGTAACATTAGCAGCATTACATACAAAGCTCCATGCAGCTATTTACAGTAATACTGCACAATGTACAGAATGCTCAGGTAACATTAGCAGAGTAACATACAAATTTCGACAAGAACTAATTACAGTACTACTATACAATATACAGATTGCTCAGGTAACGTTAACTGGGTTACATGTGAAGCTGTATGAGAACTATTTACAGTAATACTATACAACATACGGAATGTTCAGGTAACATTAACAGTGTAACATACAAACCTCCATGAGAACTATTCACAGTAGTATGGTATTATGCGCAGAATGTTCAACTAACATTAACAGCATTACATACAAAGCTCCATGAGAACTATTCACAGTAGTACTATACAATGTATAGAGTACTCCAGTAACATTAGTAGTATTACTTACAAAGTTCCACAAGCTCTATTTACAGTAATACAATACTATATACAGAATGCTCAGATAACATTAGGGGCATTGCATACAAACTCTATGAGAACTGTTTATAGCGATACTACAAAATATGCAGAATGCTGAGGTAATATTTAGCAACATTGCATACAAAGCTCCTTGAGAACTATTTTTACTAATACTGTAAGATATACAGAATGCTCGGGTAACATTAGCAGCAGTACATATAAAGCTCTGTGAAACTATCTGCAGTAGTATTACACCATATACAGAATGCTCAGATAACATTTGGCAGTATTACATACAAAGCTTTGTGAGAAGTATCTACAGAAGCACTCTGAAATATACAGAATGCTCAGGTAACTTTTAAGAGCATTACATACAAAGCTCCATGAGATGCGTTTACAGTACTACTGTAAAACATACAGAATGCTGCGGCAACATTTAGGAGGATTGCATACAAAGTTCCATGAGAAGTGTTTACAGTGGTACTGTAAAACATGCAGAATGCTGAGTTAACATTTAGGAGCATTACATACAAAGCTCCATGAGAAGTGTTTACAGTATTACTGTAAAATATAGAGAATGCTGAGGTAACAATAGTGGCAACTATTTACAGTAGTACTATACAACATACAGAATGCTGAGGTAACACTTGCAGCATTACATGCAAAGCTCCACAATACCTGTTTACAGTAGTACTATAAAATAAACAGAATGCTCCGATAACATTTAGCAGCATTATATACAAAGCTCCGTAAGAAGTATTTATGCTAGTACTGTAAAATATACAGGATGCTGAGATAACATTAGCAGTACTGCATACAAAGAACTATTTATAGTAATACTAAGCTATATACTGAATGCTCCGGTAATGTTAGCATCATTGCTGTCAAAGCTCATTAAGAACTATTCACAGTTGCACTACGCTATCTACAGAATGTTCAGGTAACATTAGCAGCATTACATGCAAAATAATTCTTCATTTATTTACTTATTTATTTATTTATAATTTCTGTATTTCTCTATGTTTACTGGGAAGTTGCAACTGGGATTTATCCCTTTTTCAGTACAGCCCCCAGAAGAAAATCTCTACATATCAGGCAAATACATTTAATGACATATTAAAGAATAATTTCAGTTGAGAGATTTAGCAGGAGGTAGAAATTAAGTGGACAAGCAGTTATATGAAACTTTAGGTAGATTAAGGTAGAGCTTGTATAGACTTGTATTAAAGAAAATAGAAGGAGTGGCGGTTTCCTGGGAAACAGAAGTTTTGTAGGAAAGAAAGCAGCTAGAGAGTGCAGTGGAAGTCTGTAGAGGTATAGTCTAAATAAAAGTTGTGGGAACATATACAGTGAGATTTCTTAGTGAGAGATATAAAATTACATGTGTAAGGTTTTATTTATTTACCAGGAAAGTCCGAGTTGGAACAAAGCCAATTTTCAATGGAGGCCTGGGGAGAAAAGCTCCAGATGCATGTCTTCGCAATGTGGGAGAAAACTGGAGCACCCTGAGATAACCCACATGAATGCAGGGAGAACATGCAGAGTCTGCACAGAAAGCACTCCAACCAAGAATCAAACTGGAGAATTTCTTTCTGTGAGGCAACAACACTACCACTGCACCATCCAACATGTTAATTAAAATAGTATAATTTTGATAGTGGGGTTTAGGTTCAGTACAGGGAGGTTAATCTTGGGTTGTGCATGAGCACAACCAGTTATTTAGCAGGTATTGAATGATGTTTTGAAGCCATGCAGTGTTTCTCCCTGCTTTATTTCTGGAAGGATTTAGTTACAGACTTTTGCTACCTGGTTAGAGTATAGTAAGTCTCCTGCATTGTTGCTTGTTTTTCTGATGGGTAGAAAAACTTTGTTGTTGGATTGCAGGGCTCGATTATTGGTATAGGGTTGTAGTATTCCTTTTGGAGGTGGGCATTTTTCTGGGGAGTTTATTGGTTTACTGGCTGTAATAAGTTGATGGTATTTGATGTGTTTTTTATGTTCTCGCAAAATTATGCTTTTTAGTGCAATGAAGTAGTGGGTTTTCTGAGGAATATTTGTTGCACATTTTGCAATTTTGTTATAGGCTGTTTCTAGTTTATTTTTGATGGTTAAGATTTGTAAAGCTGGGTGAGGCATGGAGTAGAAATGGAAGTAAGTACTTTGTGCTGTTTTTTCTTGAGCTAGTAGTGAGGAGAGTACAGTTTTGTAAAATCTTACCATAAAATAGATGTCCTTCTCTGCACTGTTGCAGTATTCCTTACAATAGGGATCTCCTGCCAAGGGTAGCCTGATGTCCAGCCAGTATGCAAAAGCCTTTAGGGTGTAATAGGGCCGCCATATGTCACACATGTACTCCCTTCATACAGCACAGAGCATAACCTTCCTCAGGGCTGAAAAAACCCACGAGGAATGACAGTCTAAGAAGAAAAGGGGGAACATGTGCATCCAAAAGGAATGTTGGAGGAGGAGGGAGCAAATACTGCAACAGTGAAAAGAAGGACATGGTACTATGTCCTCCCATATCACTGTTGCAGTATTCTTTACAATCGGGAGAGTGCAAAAGTTCAGGAAGAAAACTGAGAGAAAGAAGGAGTAGCAGAGCCTCAAGAAAATCATGCAGGATAGACCAGGCCAATCTGGCTCTAGCGCTAGAAGCAACATCCAACTTATAGTGCTTGGTAAAAGAATGCACAGAAGTCCAAGTAGCTGCCTCAAGAATAGAATTAGTATCCAAACATTTGAAAAAAAAAGCATCAGAAGAAGCCACAACCCTGGTAGAATGAGCCTTAACAAAAGAAGGAAGTTTTTATTTTTCCACGAAAGGAATAACAAAAGGAAATGGCTTTAGGTATCCAAGAAGAAAAGCTTTGCTTGGAAACAGCAAGACCTAAAGACCTAAGATGAAAAGAAACAAAAAAGCAACTCAGATTTACAAATTGTTTTAGTTTTGTCCAAATAATTCTGAGTTGTCTATACAAATCCAAGGTGTGAAGAACCTTCTCACTAGCAGATTGAGGAGAAGGGAAAAAAGTTGGCAAATGAAGAGACCGATTTAGAGACAACTCATTAACCACCTTGGGCATAAAAGAAGGATTAGTACGAAGAGACACACTGTGTTTATGAAAAAACAAAAAAGGAGGAACAGCCACAACAGCTTGCAGCTGACACCCACCTGGCTGAGGTAAGAGCCAAAAGAGGAACAGGCTTCCAAGAACAATGCTGTAAGGAAGCTGAAGCTGCAGGCTCAAAAGGAGCGAGAGTCAGTTTTTCTAAAACAAAATGAAGATCCCAGGAAGGAGGAATAGGCCTCCTGGGAGGCCTAATGTGAAGGACACTTTTAAGAAATCATTTGACCTAAAATCTGGAAGCCATAGGGGGAGTTAAAGGTAGACAAGCAGAAATATTGGACAAGTGGGCTTTAACAGAAGAGTACGCCAACCCAACACTGAGCAGAACGAAGAGAGAACCAAAGCAACTTCCACAGTATGTGGATCCAGGTTTTGAGAAAGACACCAAACAGAAAGTCCCTTCCATTTGGATAAATAAGATTTTATGGTAGTGGGTTTCCTGGCCTCCTGAAGGACCTGAAGCACATCCTCAGAAAAGGTGCCTAAAAGGGATCAAATGATGTTTAGGTTATATGATATATATATATATATATATATATATATATATATATATATATAAAATATATATATGTATATATATATATGTATATATATATATATATATATATATATATATATATATATATATATATATATCAATACATGTGAACTATAATGTTTGCACACTTGAACTTGTTAAAACAGCTTGATTACTTTTATGTAGATATAAATTTGCCTGAGTTACAAGTGATAATTCAATAATGGTGTAATAAAAACTCTATCACCCACAAAATCAGTTGAAGAGTGGACAGGTGGGGATGGATGAGAGATCCCTTTTCCTATGTGAGTAGGTCCACCCTATGAGGTAACTTGTGATGATTGCCCTTAGCTAAATGCAGAAGAAGAAGAAGAAGAAGGAGGGGGAACCAATGCTGTCTGGGCAAAAAAGGGAGTCACCAACAAGATTTTAGGATAGTCTTCTTCTATCCTGAACAGGACCCTCGGTAAATAATGAAGGGGTGGGAAGGAATAAAAAGAATGCCTGTACAAGAAAAAGAGAGGGCATCCATCTTCCAAGCCAGAGGATATGGGACTCTGGTGCAACAGAGAGGAAGCTGTCTGTTCAGAGGAGGGGCAAAAACATCTAGAGGAGGAGTACCCCAGTAGTGGTCAATGTCCTGAAACATAACTCTGCTAAGCATCCACTTTGAGATTGTGTTATGGACCTGCTCAGAGAATCTGCCACAAGGTTCTGTTCTGAAAGAATATAAACAGCCTGAAATGTCATCTGATACTGTACAGCTAGATCTAAAACCTGAAGATCTATTCTGCACAGGAGATAAGATCTTGTCTATCCTTGCTTGTCGATGTACCACATCACTGTGGTGTTATCTGTGAATATTTTGAGGGGTCCTGGAACAAAAAGAGAATGAAAAGCCTAAAGAGCCAGGAGAAGAGCTCGCATCATTTTTGATGTGGTCTTTCTTTTGATGAAGAGACCAAAGGTTGTGCACTTTCAGAGGACTGAAGAGGCCCCCCACCCCACATTTGAGGCATCTGTAAATAGTTCCTGAGTAAGTACTGGAGGTTGAAAAGGAAACCCTGAGTTGAGAGATAGTTAATGAATGCACAACTGAAGTTACAGCTTGAGGCATGGAAGAAGGGGAATCAGAAAGTCTGAAGGCTGAAAATATTGAAGCCAGACTGACTTCAGGAACCACCGGAGTTTTCTCATATGAAGTTTGGCCAGAGGAAGCATGGGGATTGTGGAAGCCATGTATCCCAGGCCAGTGCCCTTAGAAACTCCCTGGCTATAATGGAGTCCACAGGGAGAATGGATTTAAGGAATGCAGTCAGAGTTAAGGCCTTAGGAGGAGGCAGATATGCCAGTATTGGAACAGTCTGGAGCCTGCATCCTAAAACAACATGCTTCGGAGAAGGAGTTAGGAATGATGTTTGAAAATTCACTATAAACCCTAGGCTTTGTAGAAGGCAAATAGCCAAGTGAAAATGCTGAAATAAGATCTCCGGAGAAGAGGCCTGAATGAGCAGGTCATCCTGGTAAGGATGACCTGCTCTGGAGAAGAGGATTGAATGAGCAGGTCAACCTGGTAAGGAAAGATCTGGATTTCCCTTAACCTGCAAAAAGCAATTAAGGAGCAAGGCACTTGGTGAAGACCCTTGGAGCAGTAGAGAGGCCAAAGGACAAAGCAGGAAACTGAACATGCAAGGAAACAACAGAGAAACTTAAAAACTTGCTGAAAAGGGGATGAATTTGGTTATGTAGATAGACATCCTTGAAATCTAGGGAAACTAGAAAGGCCCAGAGAAGAAAAACAGGAAATAAGGTTTGAAGCATAGCATGTCAAAGGATGGAACCTTCAAAAAGATGTTTAGCTGAGAGAGGTCCAGAATTATGGATAGAACCCAAGAATCTTGACTAATCTTTAAACAAATTGTGAAGGACAGGGAAAGATGAAGAGAGAGAGAGAGAGGAACATGACTGAGAAGAGAGGGGCAAGGACAGTCGGACAGCAAGAGGCTTGTCTGGAAAAGGAGGTTTCTGAGTGGAAGGAGTTTGAGTAGGCTTGGCAGGAGGACCCCTTCTACCACCCATCTTTCCTTGGGGGGGTGTGACTGTCTGCAGACAAAGGCAGGTTTATTAGGGTAATTTCTTTCACATTTAGTAACAGGTGAAATGAAACAAAAATATGTTTCCAGTCATGTAAAGCCTTACCCTTTTCCTGAAGGGGTTTAAACAGCTCAGCAGCAGTACGAGCATTCATCAACATAGTCTTAGTATCATCAGGTAAAGGCTGGAGATGAAGCCAGGAGTGCATCCTCAATACAGAACCAAAAGCAGCAGCTCTAGGAGTGGCATCAGCTGCATCATAGCTGCATTTAATAGAATGGTGAGCTACTTGAGAAGATGACCCCAGTAAAGAAAAAGCTGATGCCTTCTCCTCAGTCAGGAAGATCTGAAATAACCTGAGAGGTCTGAAGGAGAAGATACAAAATATACCTGGTCATATGGGTCTGGTAGTTCACAGCCCTGAATGCCAACAGAGTGCCAAGGTAGCAGAAGTATACACTTTCTTACAAAATCTCTCCCTAGTTCTGCTGTCCTTGTCAGAGGGGAGAAGCTTTGCAGAAGGCAAATGCTTAGATGGCTTATCAGAAGCAACAGAAACAACAGAAGAGTTAGCAGAGGGGCACTTCTAAAGGAATTTGAAATCCTCGGTTACCTTATAAAAAATATCAGGTTTTTGGGAGCAGGGGGTTGGGAGTCAGGAGCCTGAGAAGCTGCAGAAAAAGCAACCAACAAGGCAACAAGTACAGGAAGGACAGCAGAGGGTTTGGGAGGCTACATTTGAAGGAGCTCATAATACCTTTGCTGGACATCTGAGACCTGACCACAATCCCACTTAAAAAGCTCTATCATGCAGGAAATAGTATAACCAAAGGAAATCTCTGCAAAAGGAGAGTAAAGACTAATAGATTCCTTCTCAGAGCCATAATCCAAGGGAGAGGGAATCTGGGAAGAATATTTCAAGGCCTTTTCATCAGAATCCACATCCTCATCAGATGAAACCTGCTCCCTAGGCTTCCTAAGAAGAGTAAAAGACCAAAGGGTAGCAGGAACAGAGACCCACTGAGGAGGCTTCAAAGCCATAAGGGTATTAAACAGACCCTGTGTGAAATCTTTCCATTCACATTGAGGGTCTTTGGGGGCAGGAGAAAGGTGTTTAGTTTTTGTTTCTTTTTCAAGGTGAAGGCAACCCTACAGTTCTTAGGTGGCTTGGACACCTGACTACATTCTATAATCATAGTAGGAATCTCTTCTCTGACCAAGATTTGAGGAACACCCCTATGCCCTTTGGAAATAATCAGCTGTGCTTCCCCCTGAACATCCAAAGTGGATGTCTGCAAGGCAACTGGGGACATGCCAGCCTCCAAAATGGTTGTGGCAGAGGAATCAGACTGCAAAACTAGGCTGTCCTCCAGACTTCCACTAGTCTCAATTGAGACATCCAGTGGTGGCGGTACAGCAGAAGATTCCGACCAAGCTTTCTTGGTCTTCTTCTTTGCAGATGGCTGATCCTCAGGCAGGAAAGATTCCTCCATAGTACCCTTAGCCAACAAGTTGAGACATTGGCTTTCTAAGTAAATGGCTAAAGAAGAGAGGTGACTACACAAGGTCTTTGGAAGAAACGCCTGACAAATGGGACAAGATGTATGATTGTGAGAAGCACCTAAGCAAAACAAACACTGCTCGTGAAGATCCTTATGGGGAATATGTCTCTCACACTGGCATTTCCCCTTTCTGCATGACATGAAACAAACAACTACAAAATAAAAGGTGATAAGAAAAAACCTAGTGTGCCAATTATCTGGACAATGGCTTGTTAACCAGCAAACAATGAGTGCTCAGACAGATGGTTGAAGATAGCGTTCAGACCAGTGGCAAAGTTCTGAGGATGGTATATCCATATGTCACCTTCATGCTCTATGTCATGCACTGGGAACATATATGTGATGTAAGGCATACCTATTACAACCTAAAGGCTTTGGTATACTGGCTGGACATCGGGCTACCCTTGGCAGGGGATCCCTATTGTAAGGAATACTGTAAGTCAAAATGCTTTCTGAAGACTATTAGCTGAAAGTGCTTATCGTATTGTTTTATGGATCCGTATTTTAACTTGCCATTAAAGTCTAATGTATTGAAGTGTGGCAGCTAGTTTTTAAGTGTGGAGCCTGCCTCATTTTATTGGATTTAAGCTACCCTCTGTGGTTGCGGAATCTTGACTTTGTATTTATCTATTGTTCTCTTTGCTGTAGTCGATTCGCATTTGACTGTTGCTGGTGTGTATTTCTTACATTTATATCTGAGTTTATGACCAAGCATTACTCCAAGGAGTTTTGCCTGTGTGACATATTCTACTTTTTGTTTTGTTGGCTGATAAGATATGAAAATATTGTTTTTGGCTTGAGTACCTCTCAACCTCTTAGAGCAGAAAATCTGGATAAAGCTTAAAATGATGGGGGACAAATAGGGACAGATTTTAAATATTGCCCTTACAAACTTAGAAAGTTGATAGAATAATAGGTTTTGCATTAGCATGTATTTTCTGAAGGATGTGGCATCTTAAACTCAAATGCCTGTTATTATTTAATGACTTCAGTCCTCAGCCATTTGCCACAAATGGGCAAATTTTAGGAGGAACACACCAAAAATATGAGGCAAAAATCTGGACATTCTGTGAAAACCTGTACAGTTTAGAGGTATTTTGAGGTGCGAAAAGCATCAGTTGTGTTTTTTTTTTTTATATATTTAAGAGCATATCTGAGCTCTCTCTCTCCAGGATTCTATAGCTAGAAAGACCTTTTTGGGTGTTTTCTTGTAGGGAAGTTAGTGTTTGGGCTGAGCATATGAGAGTGACATCCTCTGCATATTATACCAGGGTAGCTTGTTTAGTGGTAGATTGTAGATTATTGAAAAAGACATCAAAAAGCCAGGGTCCTAGAGGTGATCCCTGAGGGGCACCAGCTGTGACTGTGAGGAGATGACAATAGCCCTGTTGCCATTTCACAGCTTATTACCTATTGGATTGGTAGCTGTGGAAGCAGCTTAGTGATGGGGTATTGAGCCAAAGAGAAGCCAGTTTCTCAAGGAGTGCCTGGTGTGAGACAATATCAAATGCTTTGTTTAGGTCCAGGAAGACAGCTGAGACTAGGTTACTTTGTTTCAGAGTTGATTAACTTGTTTGTAAAGTTTAAAAAGGCAGTGCTATGATTAAGCCAAAAGCCATGGTGAGTCAAGGAGAGCAGGTTATGGTTGGTGAGGTATTTGAGCAACTGGGTGTGGCTACATTTTTCTAACATCTTGGATAAGGGTGGGAGGATGGCTAGTTGATGGTAGTTGGTTAGGTTGGTACAATTTCCATCTTTCTGTTGGGGTATGATGTATGATATTTTTCAGATGCTGGGGACATGTTTTTCTTTTATGGCTCTATTGATAAGTATGGAGACTGGGAATGTTATAGCTTCTGCTGCTATTTTGAGGTACTCTGATGGTAATTTATCAGCTGCCAAGGTGGTTGATTTCATTTTTAGTAGCTTTTTTTATTGTTGAGGTGGGTACACTATCAAATTTAAAGAATACTTTGTTGTTGGTCAGGGATATGGAATAGTGATGGGTGAGGTGGAGTTTTATTTGTTTAGTCATAAGATAGTATTTACAAAGTAGGTGTTGAACTGAGCTGCATTACCTGGGTATTTAGTGGTTACAGTTGGTTTTGGGATAGAGGGTTGTCCAGTGTTGAGCAGTGACTTTAAGGACTGCTGGAACAGTTTGTTATATTTTGGTGAGTATTTTTTAAGTTTGGAAAATATTCTTTCTTGCCACTAAGTATTTGTCTTTTTGCGAATTTTCTGAGATGTGTATAATCCTGTAGGGTTAATTGAGTTTCATGTTTTGTGTATGTTTTCCAGGCCTGCTCTCTGTTTATTAGTAGTTGCTTAGTAGTCTTTGATAGCCAGGGTGCTGGAATGGATTTGACTATTTTGCTTCTGACTGGGGCCTGCATATTCAGGATTGTTAGGGAGATACGATTAAAATAAATAACTTCTTTGTTTAGTGGTAATGTTTTTAGGCAGTTCCATTTATATTGCTTTAGAGTTGTTATATAGCATTCAGGGTTGAAATTCAGCAGATTAGGGACACGTTTGTATGCTACTTGCTTCTGCATGTTTGGCCAGTTTCTGATATTGTAAATGGTAGCTGGTCACTAATACTGTCTGGTAAGGGTCCAGTGGCATTGCTGTTGTAGGGCTTATACATGTTTTGTGAGTCCTGGTAGGAATGTTTAATAGTTGTGAGAATTTGAATAAGTTTAGGTCAGGTGAGGTATTTGTTATTTGTTTCCAGTCAGTGTTTATGTTGCCTAAGATTATGGCCACTTTGTATGTTGTGATACAGTCACTGAAGAACTTCTTCAATTGTGGTTAGATTGTTTCCAGGGGGTAATGTATTGTCCTACTAGGCAGATTAATTTACTGTTATCGAGTTTGAGTTGGGTAATGAGAATTTCATCATTTTGAAATTTTGGGAAAGTGTGAAGATGTTGGACTACTTCTAGGGTGTTTTAAAAATTATTGCGATTCCGCCTCCTTTTTTTGTTAATCTGTCTGACCTGAATGTGATATCCAGGGGGAGTATTTCACTATTAGTTATTTCTGGCTTTAGCCAGGTTTCAATAGCTATAAGTATGTTTGGGATTATAGTGTGAGAGAGTTGTGTGGAGATCATGGGTTTTGTTGCATATGCTTTGAAATTTTATTTTTAGGAAGCAATAGGTTGTGAACTGAGCTGTGGTTTGGGAGATGAATTATGTCATTCTGAAGGGGTGGGGCTGGTCCTGAATGTATATTGGTGTTTGGGTTAGGGTTGGGGTGGCTGTCCCCAATTTGGACTAGGTTAGTTATAGTATGCAGGTATGTATAGACATATGTAACCTTTTTATGTGTACATCGATCAGTGGAAAATGATGATTTAAGTGTTTAAATGTATGTACATTTAGTAGTGAATGTAGATATAGTTTGGAAGACATGGTTGACAAATGTGGTGTGTTACAGGGTTGGTGTGGTTGAGGATTTGTGGGAGAGAAACTGGGTGGATGTAAATGGGATTGTAGGATTGTGATGTGTGTGAAAAGGGTGAGTAGTGTTATAGTGATTACAAAAGATAAGTTTGCTCTTGAATGGAATGCAAAACATGTCACATACTTCATGATAGTGGGAGTGGGTTTGTTCATTAGAGAACTTTAACAATTTCATCAAAGATCTTAAATTCCCTAAGATTGAAGACCAACAAGTGTTGCTTTTAGAAGCTCCTTTTAATACAGAGGAAATTGTTGAAGCAATAAAAGGCCTAAAAAGTAATAAAGCACCAGGCCATGATGGATTCACATCAAATTTTTACAAGTCATTTGCTCCTAAATTGACCCCCATTCTATATAAAATATTTAACCATATAAGCAAGCATGGCTTCCAAAATTTGTACAGAAACAATTCTAAAACTATATTTATTTATAAACAAAATACGGACAATACCAACCCATTTAATTATAGACCTATCTACCTCATAAATGTTGACATTAAAATCTACTCCCTCGTCCTAGCAAATAGAATTAAAAAACTATTACCTAAAATTATATCCCCAGATCAGTCTGGCTTTATGTCAAGGAGACAAACATGGGATAACACCCTGACCCTAGATGCAGCCATACATCTTCTTGAGAAAGACAAATGTCCTAGATACCTTTTAGCATTAGATGCTACTAAAGCTTTCGATAAGGTCAACCTTGAATTCCTTTTCTTGACTCTAAAACAATTTACTATCACAAATACATTTATAGAAAAAATCAGAGCACTATATAAGTCTTCTTACACCACACTGGTCATAAATAAACTTGTCTCCAATAAAATAAAACTAGTAAATGGTGCAAGACAGGGATGCCCCCTTTCCCCCTATCTTTTTAATCTATATATAGAGCCCCTATACATCTACCTGGCACAAAAAAAACATTTCATCATATACCTAAAATACTTAATAATAAACTTCTAATCTCAGCATTTGCTGATGACCTGATCTTTTATTTTCAAACACCTAACTCAGACTTAGATAAGATTATAAAAACAATCAGCATCTTCTCCAAAGCTTCCAGCTATGAAGTAAATCCATCTAAATCCCTCATATTTCAAATCAACCCATTAGGGCAAAATCTCCTCCCTCTCCCAGACACAGAAATTAAAGTTAAAAAAGCATTCCACTACCTAGGAATTAACTTCGAACATAACTAAAAAGACTCCTACCAAAATAATCTTCTTAAAACCTGGACTAACATAGACAATGACTTGGACAGATGGAAACTAATGAAACTTTCAGTTCTATCAAAAGTGGCAGTAATTAAAATTAATATTTTACCAAAAATATTATACCAATTTAACAATACCAATGCTATTATTCCTAACAACTTCTTTAAAAAAAATCAATAAAATACTAAGTTCATATGGTTTCCAAAAAACCCAAGAATAGCTATAACAAAACTTATTTTCCCTAAAGACAAAGGAGGTCTGGGGTTACCAGACTTTAAACTCTACTATGATCTAATATGCGCAAATAGACTTATTTTAATAGCCAACCACATCCCAAAATATGCGGAATCCTTTCCAAAATGGGTTAATGTATGGTACGCTCATGTTTTAAAGACTAATGTAAATCCTAAATCCATACCATTTATAGAAGGATCTAACCTAAAAGATATAAAACTTCATGTCTCCATTAAACACAAAATCAAAACCTTTCAATCACTTCTGTCAGACCTACAACTAAAAAGTGCTTTAACCCTATTACAGCCAAAACACTTGAACCCAAATTTAAAAATAGGAAATGAAATGATCAACCTAGATCAACCTAGATCAATATCCACAAATCAAAGATCTTACAGTCTGGGATCTATATAGACTTAAAAACAGGTCATTAAAAGATATCAAACATCATCTCAACCTTAATAACAAATACACAATCATATTGAGACAATTGGTGGAAAAGATATCTATCTTCAGAGAATCCCACAAGAAATAGAAAATGTAATAACAAACACACAGGCCTTAGTCAAGTTCTTAAAACTTCCAAAAAAATGCTATCAGCTACATACAAGTTAAGCACCTCTATAAAATACCAGTCCACCTTTACATCTGCTTAATACTGGAAAGGCAAGAATCCAGAAATAACTAATGCTCAGCTCTCACAAGCATGGTTTAATACAAACGAATACTCTCTCTACATGAAATTGACTTACACCCAGTTAATGCTCAACAATAATGCCTATTACATGCCAGAATAACTGAATACGTTTTTCCCAAATAACTCACCTTTCTGCCCCTTCTGTCCATCAAAAATAGCAGACTTATTACATATCCTCTGGTACTGCAAATTTGCACATAACCTCTGAGACTCATTAAGAATTAAACTTGACAAAATGGGTTATGGGAAATCTACATTATCCTGGGAATTCGTGATTCTACATGTTAACTCACTTCACATACCCACATCACATTTAAGAATTCTAATCCCCATATTTGAACTAGTCAAATTATATATTACTCAAAACTGGATAGACAGATCTAAATTAAACTGGGGAGAATTTACGAATATGGCCCACACTTACATAATCTCACACAAACACATGATTAATGATAAAAAGAAACGAATACAATTCCTAAAAATATGGAAAAATATGTTAGACCACATATTAGAATAATAATCATCTATGTTATAACTATGTAATTACCTGTATTATTTGGTATGGAAGATCCTCTCTCTAATAACTTTGAAATAAAATCTCTAAGCAGCATAAATAACATATGATTAGTAAAAGTCTATCTCTCAACTATTAGTGGCACTATTTGTACAGTTGTAAATATTTGAGTTCAAAGGTTTAATTTACTTCTTATATTATCTACTAGTCACCATTTGTTTCCTAATATTATGTCTATATTACCTCAGTTTATTTAGATAAATGTCTTATTGTGTTGGCTAATGTCATTACTATACAGTAGATAACCAGTTCTTTTTTTCTTCTGTCATGACAGGATGATATAGGTGATTTATGTTAAATGTCTGTATAATGTTTTTCATTTTCTTTCATTGTATACTGTTTTTTTGTCATTGTTGTTAACATTTAAATCTGAAAATGCAATAAAATATAAGTTGGAAAAAAATAAATATTAGTTTTACTGTCTACAGCTGAAAGAGAAGAAAATAAACAGTGTAAGACATAGCAGATGAAGGGAGAAAATATAAGCTTCAACTGTGCTTAATACTGGAAAGAGGTAAAGAAAATATGCACAAATATGCCCCTAACTTCACCACTGTTCCTCGGGGTCATTTTTTAAATAATTAAAAAACACCTTTGTAAGGACTTCAGGGTGTGTGTGGAAAGTACAGGATGGTGAACAAATGTGCTTGTAGGTAAACGAGTAAGTACCTTTTAGAAATTAGAACAGTTAAAGATAAATAAAGCAGATAATTATGAAATAAACACATATATTTTGCAGCAACATAGTCAACACTGGGTACAGTTAAGTAGTAATACATTAGATCATATATAATTATATGCACTTTGTCGTAAGGAGAGTCAAAGGCAAAAAAACAAGAGATAAGAGACAAAAGATAGTCACTGACTTGTATGTTTATATAGGAAAGGTGGTTTAGGAATAATTTACCTTGGGGGGGGTAGAGGAATATAGCCAGGAGTCAAGCAGGAACAGTTTTAATTTATCTTTAAAGAGATGTGTGCTGATGAGGAGTCTATTTGGAGAGGAAACTGAGTTCCAAGTTTTAAGATACAATTGGAGTTAAGAGCATTCCTTGCTTTTTTGTCAGCTTTGTGAACTGAGAGGAAATGTTTATCAGTGAAAGGGATGGTAATGTTTTACCACACACCCAGCTCCTCAAACATTAGAAAATTGAGAGTAAGTTGTAAAAGTCCTGCCCCTCACAAATAAATAAATAAATTATTCTCATATTTCTCTGTTAGCATCTTTTCTTATACACTTGCAGTACCAAACAACTTTAGCTTCTGTCTGTTATTATTATTTATTTCTACCCAGTACATTACTAATACTTTGATTTTTCACCACATCATGTACACACGTACTCAAACACATACACACATACTCAAACACACACACACACACACACACACACACACACACACACACACACACACACACACACACCAGTTACAGCCACATGTAAATCTGTATACCTTGGATATTTGAGATCAAGTGAATCAATAAATTAATTAATAATGGCCAGGAAATGTATCTCAGCTTGCTGATGACAGAGCCACACAGTGCAATTACCCTGTGCCCTTTCAACTTCTTAGCTCAGTAATCAGAAACAAAGACATGAGATCAGGAACAATTTTTAATTATTTCTTACATGTTTAGAAAGTTGATAAATTAACAAACTTTGCATTAACAAGCTTTTTCTAAACAATACTAAGTCTAAAACTCTCATTCCAGTCATTATTTAATGACCTCAATCTGCAACAATTTGCCAGAAGACAAGGAACAGACCAAAATTCCACTCAGTTTATATTCTCAAGAAATCTGGACAAAGCCAAAAATAATAAGGGCCAAAAGTGGGCACATTTTGAATATGTTTATGTATTTGTTAACCAGGTAAACCCACTGGGTAAATTGTCCCTTTATAGGGGTGACCAAGGAGCACTGTCTGGTTAAGTGACTTGCGTGAAGTCACACAGCAGGCAAATAGAGATGGAAGAATTCAAACCCTGTACCTTTGACTGCAGGAAACAGTTAAATAACTTAAGTGCTGGACATCTCCACATCACTTAAACCATTAATCTGAACAATAAATGTTGTACTGGCATGCATCTTCTGAACAATAAAAGTATGAAACTGTAATGACCAGTGTTACTGACTGACAGTAATCCTCAGTGATTTGTCAGCAAAAAGAAGTTAATGAATGACAGGGCATAAATAGGACACAAAATCAGTGATGCTGTGCAGAACTGGAGACAGATAAGAGGCATACTATTATAATTCACTCAAAAAGATAACAGAACAACAGAGTTTGAATTAACATGCATTTTCTAAACATGTAAATAAAACAAAAATATGAAACTCTTAATAGCTTCATCATTGACTTGACTGCAAACCTTGGTAATTTTTAACCCTCAGTAATTTATTAGAAAATTAAGAGGTTAGTAAAAGTTTGGCAGTTAGCACAGAGGATTAAGGATGTACGATCTTAGCTGCTTCCTGTAGTCAAATGTAGCTGTTCTGATTCCTTCTACTGCCATTTTCCTACTCAGTTACTTTGATCAAGTCACTTAATTCAGTAACACCTTTGTGGTGTGGAATATCACAGCTCTAGCAGCCTACATATATCTTGTATTCCAGAGAATTTCCTGAAAAATAAACATCGAAAAGAATTAGATAAACAACTATAAATATTTTGTGAACAATAAACGTTATTAAACTGCACAAATATCATTATCAATAAGTATTCTTCACAGTGATAATAGTCAGTACGTACATATACTTTTCTATAAATACTGAACTATATTATAATGCACACAACCCCCAAACTGCATTTTTTGTGAAGTTTTATAAACAAATGTTCACATCTTCAAAACTGTACCAAACAGACATATATTGTTACAACATTTTTGTTAACCAGACATAAGTAATTGTATGACAACAAGAAATTCCTCTATGAGTGCATGTTTATTCAGATATTTAAGCAAACATGCTTAATACTGGTTATTTATTTTAATTTATTTTGTTTACTGGGGCAGTGTACTGATCTTAATGGACCATTTGCAGGCACAGCTTGGCTGGAAAAGATCACATAAGAAATAAAAAAATGTATTTACAGGTAGTTGGATATGCTGTAAAACATATGCATATTTACAGTTGCAAAAATATGCTGCAATATTTAGTTAATATCTCCCAAAATATCCAATTTATGGTACAAATATCAAATATAGTTTTCTTCAATAACATCCAAGGTTTCATTTAATGTCATGCATCAGTTTGTAAGTCACTCGTTTTTTTGAAGTATTACATACAAATGGAAATATTGCTTATTGTCATAATTAGTATCAAACAACTAGTAATAGTTCCAGTACAGTGTGATATAAACCAGCATTGACAGTGAATTGTCCTGTCTTCGACAATGCTCTTTCATACCATACACTTCAATAACATGTAAGTCTTTCACTTATGAAAATATGAACACAAAATTGAAGATATGAATAATAAGTGGCAACACAGTTTAATGTGTCCATTGTAGGACATCCTAGACTAACAATCAGTGTCATTTTATTAATAACGCCTTGGTCTTTCTAATACTGTCTATTATTAGCTGGTAAGTCACTTCAGAAGTCCAGCCCTAAATTAATTCTTGACACCATAAGGCAGTATGAGTGTTTACTGGAAGTATACAAACAAGGTATTTTAGGCTTAGGTTCATAGATTAGTACTAGACTAACTGCTCTTGTAGGCCATTTTAAGCCTAATCAAGTACCCAATGTGAGAATTAAACTCTGCACCTTGTGTCTGCAAGGTAAACACCTTAACCATTATGCCAGCATCACAACCCAATGAGTTAAACCAGGCAGTGCTCCTTGATTAACCCTCTACCTCATTTAAAAGAGAGAAAAAAAAGAGGGTGTAAACATGAAACAAAATATTTACAGTTTCTGAGCAATGACAGCAGAGACAAATCATGGCCACATGGGGCCCTTGTTAGGGCAGTGGCCACCTCCCCTGATATCGCATTATTTGCCTATCTCTCCCCAAATACCATAAAACACTGTTCAAACCTTTTGGTGTGCACAGAGTTTGCAGAAATTTGGATTTAATTTTAATCTTTTATTTCACAATTTTCAGCAAAAACACTGGCAGCCATTTAATAAACAAAATAAAACACTCTCTCATTGAAAACAGTAAACCTCTCTTCCTTTGAAACTCACATTTATTGTACATGCATCTGGAAATCCATTAAACTACAAGAGACTTGCTGGATTCATATCACCATCAACAACCCCCTTTTTCCTATTTTCTATATGGGGTCCAGGTTTTGTGTCACCTGTTGCCATCTCTCTTGATTCAACAGCATTATCTTATCTTCCTTGACAGTCATACCTGACTGTTGCAGGTCTTTTCACTCACAATCCATCCATTTCTTTGCTGCACTCCCTAATTTCCTCTTGCCTTCCTGCTATGTGTCCCAAATGTTGTTCGCCAGATTGTTTTCTGCTTTCCTGCAAATGTAACCAAACCACCACAATCTGTTTTCTTTTATCTTCTCTGCAATTGGAGCTACTTGGGCTTCTGCTCTGATGTCCTCATTTCTTCATCTGTCCCACAGTATACATAATACTACCTTGTATCAGGCACTTCATCTCCATCCCCAATACCTTTATCAACTGTTCTGTGTACTAGTCACACTACTGTTTTGCACACTTGACTTTTCAGTTTCTTTGGTATTCTGTTATATACTACCCCTGCCACTCTGTGCCAGTTGGCTGTACCCCCTCTGATTCTAGCTTTGACCCTCTCATTCAGACCTCTCATCTCATCAACTATCCCTCCCTGGTACACTGACTCTTTGTCAATGATTTAAAACTGTATATCTCATCAGATTTTTTATTTATTATTTGTTAACCAGGAAAGTCAGTCTTGGAACAAAACCAATTTTTAGCAGAGGCCTGGAGAGAAACACTCCGGATGCATGTCTTTCTAATGTGGGAGGAAACTGGAGCACCCAGAGGGAACCCACACAAACACAGAGAAGACATGCAGACTCCACACAGAAGGCACCCCAGCCGAGAATCAAACCGGAGAACCTCTTGTTGTGAGATGACAACGCTACCGCTGCACCACTGCACCATCCACAAATGAGCAACTGAAAGGACACCTACAAGTAGTCAAAACTTTCTCAGATGATATAAAACTGTCATTTGGTCTTGATAAATGTGTAAAAGCAACATTTAAAGCAGGAAAACTGCAGCACCAAAAAAACATCAGTTTGGGATAAGAACGTGATATAAAGAACTTGAGGAAGAGGGAGTGTATAAATATTTGGGAACTGATGAAGGATCAACAATAAAACATGAACAACTGTGGTCTCCCTGCTCTGTTCTTGTATTATTCTTTATAAAGGAAAATATTTAAAAACAGATCACTTGTATCTATCTAGAACTTTCTCAAAAATGACTCAGGGAGACAGGTGGTTAGGCACGGGGTTTATGGTAAGGAGCATGGATGCCAGAATACGATTTATTACCACATTACACTTTCTGTCATATATAACAAATGTGTTTATTAACTGCACCGTCCCTAGTAGGGCTTTATTATTAGTTTATCCTAGCATATATCTACATTTTGAATCTAATTATGGTGATTAGTGTGAATTCCTGGAATGTAAATGGCCTAAAAGAAACCAAAAAAAAGAAACTAGTTATGCACCTGATTTTTCAGGATAAATCTAACATCGTCTTTTTACAGGAGACCCATATGACAAATGTTCAATGGGATAATATTAAAAAAAGAAATTGGATTAAACTTGGGATATCAGCAGGGAATAGTCTTGCATCAAAAGGCACTGTAATAATAATTAAAAAATCCTTTCCTGGCGAAGTGCTAAATACTAAATTTGACCTGAATGGTAGATGATGTTTTCCTGCTCATACCCTCAGGTAAAATCCCCTTTACTTTTCTTAAACCTATATAGCCCTTGTACAAACCAGCACTTATTCTTCTATGAAATACATAATCTACAACTTCAATTTCCAATCATCTTTTCATTATTGGTGGTGACTGGAATGTACTCATGGACCCCTTGAATGATAGTTCAAATAAAAACAGGAAACAGCCCTCGCAAGTAACTGCATCTATTCAGGATTTGATAAATAGCTTCAACTTAGTTGACCCTTTTTTAATATTTGTCCATGACAGAGAGCTAAATAAGTTCACGTTTTATTCGGCTTTGCACAAAGTCTGGTCCAGAATTGATTATTTTTTGGTCTCCGATATCTTTTCAAACAAAATTACAAACTTTGCCCTTGAGGCTAGATGTATATCCGACCACTCGAATGTCTCCCTCTGTATTAATCCCACTCACCACCTGAATCGCAATGGTAGTAGTCCCACTTGGTCACTAAAGAGTAACATTCTTACAAAAGAAGATGTTCTGCAGGAAATTAATGATTATCTGAAACAATTTGATGCAGAATCCTGTTTATCCACCATCCCCTTAGATATCCAATGGGCTACGGCCAAAGCGGTCATCAGAGGAATACTCATACAAAAATCATCTTATTATAAAAAAAAAAAAGAGAAATTGTACATCAATAACCTCAACAATGAGCAAAAGATGACTGATGCACAACTACAAAAGGATTTTTCTCCTGAACTAGAAAAAAAATTACATGAGATACAAAAAAAAAAAAATTACTCATTTCACTTACAAAATCAATCCTTGGTAGAACTCAAACTTATTCACAGATATTCGGAATGGGCCCAAACCCCCTCCAGAACACTAGCTGGACTCATAAACATCAAAGAGGGACCAAACTATATTAATGAAATAAAATACAAAGGGAAAAACTTATACAGTAATGAAGATATTGTTAACTCTTTTGTAAATATCTTCACTGAAATCTATAATCCCCAAAACCAGACCCCAAATGAAATGCACAAAAAATTCCTAAATGAACTATTTGTTCCAAAATTATCCTTTGCACAAAACACCCTTCTAAACAGCCCCATAACACTGAATGAAATAATGCTAGCTAATAAAAAACTTAACCAAATAAGGCGGCAGGTCCTGATGGTTTTACAGGAGAATTTTATAAAACTTTTAGTCGTCATCTTTCTAAAACTCTCCTTGCCATGTATAATTATATCATCTCGAAAGGGATTACTGATAAGTATATGAACAATTCAAAAACAATATTCATCCCAAAACCAAACTCTGACAAGTCCAATCCTCTCTGCTATAGGCCCATTGCCCTTATTAACATTGACCATTTTTGCTAATAGAATTCAGAAAGTTATAGCTACAGTCATTTCATCTGAGCAGTTGGGATTTATGAAACAGAGGCAGCTGTGTGACAATACTCTTACCTTAAACACATTAATGCTGTTTCTAAAAAGTGATAACCACCCGCGCTATGCACTCACACTAGATGCTACCAAAGCCTTTGATAACGTTGATCTAAACTTCCTTTACCTAACCATGAAATTCTTTAACTTTCCTGATCTGATTATCAACACTATTAAGATGCTTTATAATAATGTCTCTACTTCCCTGTATATAAATAAAACTTTATCACTCCCTATTAAAATTACCAATGGCACTAGGCAGGGTTGCCCACTCTCACCTTATCTTTATAATTTATATCTGGAACCTTTCCTTCTCTGGGTTAAACAAAAGACTTATCACCACATCCCAAAAGTCTTCAACAGTGATATAAATTATTCTGCATTTGCAGATGACCTAAACATCTATTTTGAGCTTCCCAACACCGATCTTCATAAAATTCGAAATTCTATTAATCTTTTTGCCGAGGCTGCTAATTATAAATTAAACCCTGCAAAATCATCTATGTTTCCATTAAACCCTGCAAACCATTTAGAATATTACTTCACCCTGTCTGCCATTCCTCTCAAATATACACTCAAATACCTAGGAATAAATTTCACACACCCTCACCAAGAACTAATAAAAGCAAACCTATATAGAGTCTGGGATCAGATAAATAACGATCTAACTAGATGGAAAAACATCAATCTTTCTTTGCTATCAAAATCTGCTATCATTAAAATGAATATTTTGCCTAGAATCCTTTTTCATCTTAACTCCATCTTCTTAAACGTTCCAAAAATGTTTTTCAGAAAAATCAAAACCACAATCTCAAAGTTTTTATGGTTCCCTAAATCAACCAGAATATCATACAGGAATCTGATTACCCCAAAGAACAAAGGTGGTTTAAGTCTCCCGGACTTTAATTTATATTACCACATCATTAATGCTAGCCTTCTAATTCAAATAGCCTGTTATGATCCCTCTGCTGAATCTTGGTACCCAACCTGGATCAAAATCTGGTGCAACTATATATATTCATTAAAGCTCAATCCATATGATGTCCCTTTTTTAGCACCTGATGGTGACTACAAATTCAAAATCTTGCCTACACTAAAGAACATAATTTGCATCTTTCAAACTCTGATGACCTCCTTAAAACTGCACAATATTATTCCCTTTCTCCAACCTATTCACCTAAACCCTAACTTAAAAATCAATAATAAAATGATCGATCTAACAAACTTCCCTATTGTTAAGAAAGCCATAGTTTGGCACTTTTATAACTCTAAAAATGTTGCCGAGGTCAAAACTTTATTTGGTGCTCCTAACAAATATGATCCTATCTTAAGACAAATTAGCTCACTTATAAAACAAAACTTCTCTAACTATAGAGTGAAGGAGCAAGACATTACAGTATCACAATCTATCATTAAATCACTTTCCCTATGGAACAAAATGATTTTGAATACCTATAAACTTGTGTCATGCATTAAGTACGATCATTCACTACTATTTTCCAAATATTGGGATGGTATACAAGGAGAAATTTCTACGGAGTCTAAGTGCGAAGCGATCAATAATACCCTGAATCTAACCCCCTTCAAAAACCTAATTTACACCCAGCTTATGATAAACAACATTTCCTACTACACCCCAGCAGTTTTACTGGAATTCATATACAACAAAAACCTAACCTGTCTGCTCTGTTCCCTCCCACATGTAGATATACTTCACATATTTTGGAGCTGTAAGAATATTTACAAACTTTGGTGTTCTCTCAGAACTCAGTTGGAAAAAATGGGATATGAAAAAAACACATTCTCTTGGCAAACCATGATTCTAAATATAATTCCTAAATCTCTTAAGGGTATCCATCGCCACATCTGTGTTACAGCCTGCGCCCTTCTCAGATATTTTATAGCCAAGAATTGGGTCAATCCCTCAACAATAACTTCGGAAAACTTTACATTAATGGCAATCAAATATATATCTATAAGTTATGCAATAATAACAAAAAGAAAAAAGAATATTTTCAGAATTACTGGTGTAGACTTTTTGACCTAATCCAAACTAAATAATCTTCCAAAATGTTGGTCACTAACACTACATTCCAGGAAATCCTCCATCAGTATCATATCTGGCCCTATAACCATTAGACATTGTTACCATCACACGGTAACTTTTGATTTTACAAAATATTTCGTTATATTATTTTGTTATCCTCTGGCATCCATGGTGTAAATATGTTGTAAATATGGTATAAATAGAAGTACATGATGTAAATAGTTGTTTTTTATGGCTATACACTCCTTACCGCTTTTCTTTCTTCTTAAGACAGTCATATATTCTTCCTTCCAAGCAACTTTCCATTTGTATCTCTAGACTTTGACTGTAATAGGTTATTGGGGGTCTTTACTGCTTATATTGGTCTCTAAGATGTAAGTTTCCCTGTAAGATAACTGCTGTTTTATAAATGCATAATTTTTGTACTAACTGTTACATATATACCTATACTTTACTGCTTCCTGTAATGACTTACAGTTTTTCCTTTGTATGTTTGAAAAGTTTGAAAAAATTCAATAAAAATATATTTGAAAAAAAAAAACATGAACAACTGTGAATAAAACTTAGTAAGTAATATTTTAGAAGACTTAAATTAATCCTGAAAACAGCTTTGACATCTAGGAACAAAATTCAAGCTATAAACCAATTTTCTCTTCCTGTCCTAACTTACAGTTTTGGAGTTACTGACCAGCCCCAAAAGGCGTTGGATAGATTAGATAGGTAAACAAGAAGGATGCTTCATGCTCATCAAATGATTTATAAAAATCAGTGCCTACCAAGATTATATATTCCCCCTTCTGAAGGAGGTATGGGCCTCCTTAAAAGTGATCACATGTAACATATCTGCTGGCCACACAAGACCCAAATGTACTGAAAGTTTTGAAACATGAGGAGAATAAATCTAAGATGACTTCCCTTCTTAGTTAGCAGAAGCATATTGGCATCAAGTGGGAATGGAAATCAAACCAGAAGTAGATAAAAATCAGGCAGCAACTGAATTTGACAAAAAACAAAAGAAAAAATATAAGGTGAAGGATCAGATGAGAAGGCAAGAAATGTGGAAAATGCATAAGTATAGTTGCAATTATAGAAAACTCCCGGAAGATCCTCATGTTGATCAGGATCGAACCCAGGAATGATTAAGGAGAAGCTAATTCAAACCAAAAGATGAGTCCAGGATAGTGGGCTACGTACACGCTGTTTTACAAGTCCATTGAACATGTGGGAGAAACAGACAAATGTAGGTTTTGTAAAACAGAACTGAAACAGTCGCACACCTCATTGCTGGTTGTGACATACTAATTGCAGAACGGCTATATACCGAAAGGCATAATAATGTGGCAAGACTGTTGCACTGGAGATTGTGCAAGCATTATGATACTGAAGTGGCTGAAAAACACTCGAAACATGAGCCACAAAGCATGATAGAAAATGATGAGATTTATATCACATGGGATCTCTCATTACCAACATTTCAAAAGATAGATGCAAGAAAACCGGATATAGTGTTCCATGAAAAGACAAAAGTAGCATTGATCATTGAAATCGCTACATCCAGTGATTAGAGTGTCTTGTGTACAAAGAGACACAAAGTCATAAAATATCAGGATCTACAGGCAGAAATAAGAGCAATGTGGAAGAAAGATACCCAGACAGTTCCAATAGTAGTAGGAGCAACTGATCTTATAAAATACAATCTAAACAGTGTAAGAAACTTCTCTGTGTGGAAGATTTTCAGTCCATATAGTTCTAGTTAATCACTGTATATTAATCAGATCAGACAATAGTAGTAGAAGTAACGAACTTAAACTCGTCTTAAGTCAAAACAAAACAAAAAATAATAATAGAAAATATATAATTGTACAGCATTACTAAGTATTCAAAAGTAATCCAAGCAAGGCAGGCAGTCTGTTTCCAGTCGAAAATCCTTTATTAGTCTGTGTACTTAATAAAGGATTTTCGACTGGAAACAGACTGCCTACCTTGCTTGAATTACTTTTGAATACTTAGCAATGCTTTACAATTATATATTTTCTATTATTATTTTTTGTTTTGTTTTGACTTAAGATGAGTTTAAGTTCGCTACTTCTACTACTATTGTCTGATCTGATTAATATACAGTGATTAACTAGAAATATATGGAAAGAAAATCTTCCACACAGAGAAGTTTCTTACACTGTTTTGTTTTTGGACCCACTACACATTAGTGGGTTGTTTTGAGACTTCGGGGATACCACAGAGATTACTTGTTTTTTATAAAATAGAATCTACAATCGTATTTAGATATGTTACTAATACATGTAACTCCCTACAAATTGCAGAAGGAGTTATTAGTGGACACATTGTGGATTCTGCGAAGAGCACGTCTGGCTGACATCAAAGATTGAAACAATACTAATTTCATGAACTTTAATTGTACTTTGACTTAGGAATGGGGGTCCATTCCCATCATGTATTAGATGCCCAAAAGACTTACAGATATTAAAAAAGGTACTTGAAGCTGTTAAGCTGTTCCAGTATTTTCCCTTCTATCGCAGTTCTCATCTTCTTCTGATTTGCTCCATTTGCTGTCATTACAACTGTCTTATCTATACTCATTTTCATCCCATTTGCCTTCAGTTTTAAATTCCATTCCCATCCTTTGCTGAAGTTCTTGGTCAGAGTCTGCCTGTAATTCCACCTCATCTGCATAATGCAACTTTGTTGATCTGTCCCCTTCGACCTGTTTGCTAATGTAATCCATCACCAGCATGTACAACAGTGGACTTAGAACTGAACTGCACACTCACTGCAACTGGGAACCCCTCTGTGAGTCCAAAAACTGTTTATCCTTGTGTCTCTGGGTCCTTGTACATAGCTTGCATTAATTCTACCAATGTTTCTGGGACGCTGAACCATCTCAGGACTGCTCAAATCAGCTTTCTTTGAACCCTGTCATATGCTTCTTCCAAGTCTAGGAATGTCCAGTTGGACCCTTTCCTCATTTCTAGCTTCTTCTCAACTGTCTCAGTGCAAACATCGAGTTGGTTGTGTTACATCCTGATCGAAATATGAAATGCTCATCTCCCATCATTACATTCGGGTTCCTATCAGTTTGTTGAAACTTCAGCAGTTCGAACACCATATGTTCGAACCGTGAAGTTCAAAAACTGATTATCACAAAGCTGCAGAACACCAAATTCTTTCCCAGGGAAAGAATTCTGTGGGCCGTTTCTGTGGCTTCGCGATTTTCAGCACTGTGGTGGAAAGTTACGGGTCGGGTTCAGGTAAGAGTGTGATTGTGTGGACGTTAGGGTTAGGGCGCAGGTTAGGTGAGTTAGGGTTAGGGAGCAGGTGAGGTGGGTGTGCGATAGTGATAGACTTTAGGGTTAAGGCGGGATAGGTGAGTTAGGGTTAGGGCGCGGATCAGGTGAATGTGCGACAGTGATGGACGTTAGGGTTAGGGTTAAGGTAAGTGGATAGATAGTGGTGTATGTACAGTTTAGTGTAGGGTTAGATGTAGGATTTTAAGTGTATGTGTGTGGACTGCTGTTTTTTTGGTGTGCTTGTGTTGTGTGTGTGTTTCTTGGAACAGCGATTTTTTTCACAGGGAAAACAAATCGCTGTTTTAAGCCTTCGTTGGTTTTGCGCTTCGAGGTTAGAAGTTCGAACATATGGTGTTCGAACTTCGGCCGTTTTGACGAAGTGATATAGACCCATTACTTTCTACTACTCTGCATATTTGTTTTTCAATTATCCTCTACAGAAGTGTGACAGGAGTTTGATAGTGCTATAATGTCCAAAGTTGTAAATGCCCCCTTTGCTCTTGAACCCAGGTACTGGTATGCTTATTCTCAAGTCATCTGGGATATACATTTCTCTCCATACTCCTATGATTACCCTCAGGAGTCATTTTCCCCATAAATCACCCAACATCTTGATCATATCTGCTGTGACCTCATCTGAGCATGTTGCTTCCCCTGACTTCATTTTCCTTAGTGTCATTCTTACTTGTTCTATGGTGGACTCTTCTTCTGTTTTCATAGTAGGCTGTCTGTATTAGTACAGCTTCTGTAGGGTTTTCTTCACTGAGAAACTGCTGTAAGTACTCCCTCCACCAACCTTTGATATGCTGTGATCTGTTGACCAGATTGCTGCTGGGATACCTTATTAATGATGACTGATGACTATCTTCTTTATCTTTCTGTCTTTGCCTTACAACCAGATAGAGTTTCTTTGTATTATTTTATTATTTATTTATTTATTTTACATTTGTTGACCGGGCTAGTCCAACTGGATACATGTCCATTTTCAGTGGAGGCCCGGGGAGAAAAGCTCTACATTCCAGAAAAAAAGATCACGATAACATAAGCACATTACAAGATTTAACAAGTTTAACTAGTAAATACATTTTAGCTTAAGAGTAAGGAAAAAGTATTCTACGCTAACAAATCATGTTTGGATATACATACAACCAAAAACAGTAGGTAAGTAACATTGAGCACTATTTGAACTTTCAGATGGTTTTACAGACAAAGATGTCAATAGAAAAGGAATAGCTAGTTTTGTGTGAGTGAGAAGAATAGGGTCAAGAGACAGTGGAGGAAGTTAGTCTGGGTTTGCACAGGGGCATAGCCAGTGTGATTTAAGGTACGGTATCATCTACTAACTCACTTTCCAGAAGCTGGTAGACTGCCTCTGATACCTTATTCTTTGCTGCTGCAATTGCCATCTTAGCCTCTTTGTTAGGCAACCAGTATTCTTTCTTAGCCTGGTTTAGATTCATAGATTGTTATTAGGCTAACAACCCTGAGGGCCTTTCTAAGCCTAGCCAAGTTTTCCTGAAAAAATAATGATGTCTTGTATCCAAATAGGACATCGAAGGCCAGGTATCTGTAAGCTACTTCTGTTTATAAGTGACATAGGTACCAGGCCCAGTGTAAATTTCCTGTTCTCTAACCACTGGTCTAGGTTTCACTTAAATTGGGTAATAGACAGCTCAGCTTCACATAGATAAGAAGCCTGTTTCATAGCAGGGGGCAGTCTCTGGGACACATATCTGTCTCTCCAGCATGTTCTGTTTAAGTATCAAACAAAATTTTGGTACCTAGACCTTGTATTTCTTGTACTGTTTGACTTACAAATATGCAGGAGATTCATAAGTGTGGGGTTTGCAGATGGCTTCTAAGACAGGCATAGATCACCCCTCAGCAATCTGCAGGAAACTGAAAGGGAAAGGGCTTTAAGGTGTTCTATGTAGGGCAGGTTTGTCTATAATGCCTCAGTGGGGTATTGTATCAAAAGCTTTGGCCAGATCGAGGTAAGCTGTGTGCCCAGTCATGCCCTCATCCATTACTTTGGTGACCCTTTCAAAGAAGTCCACCAGATTTAATAAGCATAACCTCTCTTAACAAAGCTGAACTATGATGAGGTCTTCCATTTGCAGGTTATCTATGTCCTCATTTATCATGTATGTGATGATTCTTTCCATGGCCTTACATATGAGGCTGGCCAGGCTTATGGGCCTGTTGTTACCTATATCAGTGGTTAGACCTCCTTTGTGCAGGGGAATGACTGTAGCCACCTTCCATTCCTTGGGCACAAAACCTGACTGTAGGTTCCAGCTGAAAAGTGATTCAAGTGGATCAGAGAGGTCATGTATCATGTTATTTAGTAAGCATCATGGGATGTTATTAGAGCCCATCAATGCAGTGTTTATGGCCTTGGAAAGTGCACTGTTGACCTGTTCCCTAGTAATGGTTGGGTGGATTGTGGAATGCAGTATTTCCTTTGGACTACTGGGGGTAGTAGGGGAAGGGATTTGAGCCGAACCTGTCAGCCAAAAGCTTGGTAATGGCCTTTGTTTAAGCTTGGGTGATGCCATTTACAATAAGTTCTGCGTATTGTTGCATATTTCCCTTGAGGTTATGGACCTAGCTGTAGAAAGCTAAGTGGTTTTACCTTGCCTGAGAAAGTTTTTTTCTTCAAATTTCGCCTTTGAAGTATTAATTAACCCTCATAGCTACCTGTCTAGACTGGTCAGGGGGCTTTTAGTATGTTGGGATTTTTTTTCCTGCTACACTTGACCAAGATTTTTTTTTCTTTTGTTGTTTAATTGATTGACATTGTGATATCACCAGGGTGGCTTTTCTTTTGAATTTGTCTTATGTTTAATACAAGCGGGCACAGCTCTACAGCTATCAATATGGCTGCACAGGGATTTTGTAAATAGCTCAGCATATGCTATGATGTTTACTGGGTTTGGGGGTGTTTGGAATTTAGCCAAGGTGTCGCTTAGTAGAGAGAGGTTAGCCTTGGAATAGTTTCTGAAGTATTTTAGTTTTGCTGGGTCCCTAGATTTAATTTTTATTTCAAGCAATACTGCCTTATGGTCAGGTCTGATGAGTGAGGACTTTACACTGAGTGAGGGACATTGCTCCCTCATGTTCATGAGTACAAGGTCAAGGATGTTTGTACTCCTGGTAGGAGAATGGACCAACTGTTCCAAGATGTCGGTATTAACAAAGTTTAGGAATTGTGCATTGGAAGTAGTGTAGAATTCCCAATCTATAGAGAGGTAGTTGAGCTCCCCCATGAAGTTTGAGTTGAATGGTGAGGTACTCTGATACATTGAGATGTATAGTATGGGTTACCTGGGACATGGAGGGGGACTTATAGGTTGCACGTATATAGTATGAGACCTTGTTTATGGTAAGTTGCAAATGTTTGAGTTCTAGTGGGCCATACACTTGAGCCTGGCTGTGATGTTTTTAATATAGACAGAGACCCCTCCACCTTTAGTTGCCTCCTGTGCAGCAACTTGTCTAAAGGTGTGAAAGGCATTGTAACTTGCACTGTTGGGGAATCTACAGGGAGAGGAACAGTTGTAGGGAGTAGAGTTTCTCTTTAGGACTTCTAGCATTGAGCAGTACTATTCTTCAGATATTCCTTCATAGGCTCAGTTATGTTGGGGGGTTTATCAGTTTGGCATTGCCTAAAAATGGCACTATGGGTGTGGAAAAGGTCTTTGCCAATATCTGAAAGGCTAGAGGGGATAAGTGCAGACCATCCCTGGCAAAGCAGTGTAGTCTGTCACCCATGTTTTCCCAGGCTGTCAGATATTGTATCCCCTTGGACTGACACCTGAAGCTAAGCCAGTTGTGTAAATCAATCATTTTCTGTTGGTAATATGGCATTATCTGTGGAGAAGGTAGTATGCTGCTCAGTGCTAGGCTCATATCTGCCTGAGACACATATTGATCGAGCTTGATCATGTCTCACTACATACAGTCAAGGGAGGTATGGCTCAGGTCCATATATTGGTATCTGTAGTTCAATGACCTGAATGTCTATGTGACTTGACAGATCCTAGCCCCTGAAAGGTAGCTAACCAAGACTCTCTCCTTACTCTGTCTTTTCTATTTCTTGCCTTTTCCTGCATTCCTCTTTTTGTTTTGATGACTTTATTGACTTCTCCATTCCACCACCAGCTTTGCTTATATACCTTATTTCTATATCTGTCTTAGCCACATATTTGTTCTATCGTTCTCATACATGCTGTTTTGAGGTGCTGGCATTCTTCTTAAACTCCAACTATTTCCTCTTCTTCCTTAGGTTCTAGTATTTCCAGGAACTGTTGTGCTTTTTCTCCTTTCAGTCAACTTCCAGGTTTTCAGCCTAGTCTCTGTTGACCTTAGAGCCTTCTCTGACCACTGTTTGTAGCTGACTGTGGCAACCAGTGGTTGATGCTGTGGGCTGACTCTTTCACTGGGGATGACTTTGCAATTGCGGATTCTACCCCAGTGCCCTTTCCTTACTAGAAGGAAGTCTACCTGAGTCACATGTTGGCCACTCTTGTATGAGATTCTGAGACTGTCTATCTTGCTAAACCATGTGTTGGCCACCTTCAATCCATTTTCCATACATAAGTCCAGAATGTCCTCTCCTCTTTTTTATTCATGTTGTCCCACTCATGTGGACCCAAACAATCTCATATCCTGTGTTGTTTGTCCCAATATGTGAATTCAGGTCCCCCATTATCAACACCAGTTCATGTTGTACTGTTTTATTTAGTAGGTGCTGCAACAGCTGCAGGGATATACTGTTTTCCACACTATCACAATCCTGCTGTAGGGCATAGACTGAGATTATGAATACTGCCTTGTCCTTTCACTGGAGTCTAACTGCCATGAATCTGGCACTAATTCTGATGACATCCCTCATTGTCTTCTGAAGCTTCTCCCACCACAATTCCCATACCATTTCTAGTTTGTCCTTCTACTGAGCAGCAGACTCTGTATCCCAAGCCAAATGGCTTTGCTACACTGCTTTATCATCTTTTTCTTTGGATACAGAGGGTGTCTAACTTCCTTCTTGCCATCATGGTATCCACTTCTAAGCTTGGTCCTGTAAGTGAACCTGTATTGAATACAGCAATCCTTAGTTCATGTTTGGCAGGTTGACTGGTTTTATGTCCAGCTTTTTCTCAAAAGAGCTATGCCAGATAACCCAAGCTGGGCAACTGGGCACCAGGGCTGTTGGGTTTTATTGTGGACACACACTGGCTGAGGTCATACTACAGTGGGGAAAAGGGCAAGTTCCCCAATCCCCACTGTACTGCGATCTCAGTCAGAATGGTTCAACAAACCAATTTGTCGACCATATGGTCTTAACCATATTGGTTCTGACAATTTGTTCCTTCTACGAATTTATGTAGACCCACGCACAACAGGCACTAAAAAGACTCAGCCTCACCCCCACCTTTAAGATATCCCTGACTGCACACTACACAAATCTGATTTACTATATAATATGCAGTTTATATCATTAAATGTTTTATACAAATACTGTTAAGAACAAAAATTGTTTTACTTACAATTGCTTTTTTCCCCTTTTAGTGTCCTTCTAAACATTAATGACATAACGTGTGGTATATGCTTTACAACCACCCACAAATTTAACAAAGTCAGCAGAAGTCCAGTCTTTCTCAACCACTTTTTCTTGTAAAGCCAGATTTCACATATGTGATTGATGCTGTATATTCTCACATTTATTTATGGATTTCATTGCTGCTGCTCTTCTTCCTGTACATCTCCATCTCCCGATCCCAGACTCTGGTTCAAGTTCATAGGTTCATAGGTAGGTGCTAGGCTATTGGCCCTAGGGCCTATATAAGTCTAGCCAAAAAAGTACCCTGGCTTTCACCACCCCAATAAAATTATTTTCCTGTGATCCCCGGGGTGAATTTCTTATTTCCCATCCAATCATCAAGATTTTTCTTGAAGAATGCTAATAAGAAGCTTTGTTTGATATAGATAGGTAGTTTGCTCCAGAGTATGGGAAGTCTCTGACACAGGAATCTATCCCTCTGGCATGTTCTGTTTATTGTGGTGATAAGGTTTAGGTCCCTAGAGCGTGTATCTCAGAGGGATTGGGATTTCTTTAAGTGGAGCATGTCCAACAGCTCTGGGTTTGACATAGCTTTGTATGTTAGGCAGAGATCGCCTCTGAGTAGGCGATATGCAATGGAGTAAAGCTGGAGTTTTTTGAGACAGTCTGTGTAGGGCATCTGTTATAGGCCGGTAATCCCCTTTGTGAGGTATTTCTGCGGCCTTTCCAGTTGTTGTAGATGTCTTGTGAGGTACATACCAAAAGGGGTGTTGTACTCCATATGATCCAAACAAAACAGTGTCAGACAGGTATTAAAAGTCCAAGGTACTCTCAATTTTTCTAGTCAACTTCTGTGCTTTTTTCTACTTCTCAAGCATTTTCCTTTGGAATATTGAAAAGGTTTCACTGGCAAAATATCTCTGTGAGCTTCATTGTCGGAAGAATGAGAATCAGAGTCCTCTTCTGTTTGATGGCTCACTTTCATTGAATAAACATTTGTAGTTCCTCCTTAGCCCATTCTGCATCAAAACATATTTGATCCTAAAATATTTTGAAGACAGATAGATACAGTAGTTTGAATCTCACACCAGCCTCGAGACATTCCCTGATTCCTAGGATACATTTTCTTCCCTTCTGCCTGGTCTACTCAAACACTCTACTGTCTCTAATTTGTAATACTTTGCCTATCTGACACTGTTTTGTTTAGATGAATGTCTTTTGCTTGTATGATTGCATCTCTACTAACACAGCTCGTGATTACTTTCTCATAGCCAGGTTTGAAGCATACACTCAGCGTTCCATTTTAATTAACAAATCCTGCTGTGGAATACCAGTCCACTTGCTTATTTGTGCTTTTATAAAATTAATACAGACTGTTTCTTGCAATTTCTCCAGTATAACAGAGAACTTCAGGTTTTCTCCGAATGCTCTGTCTTCTAATTCTACCATTTTTTTGAAACAACTCATCTTGAGAAGTCTCAAACTAAGCTAGCCATTTCTTCATTTGAACTCCTGATTTTTGCAGTTCTATCAGTTAATCTAAATAGCTAGTTAAAGTTTCTTCTAGTTCTTCCAGCCTTTTGTTTGAGTTGATAAACTCCAATGTTTCATTTATTTTAATCAGCCCTGAGCACATTTATTTATTTATTTATTTATTTATTTCCAGTTTGGTTACCGGGGAAGTCCACTGGGCTAACATGACCTGTTTTCAGTGGAGGCCCGGGGGGAAAAGCTCCAAGAAAGCATTTATTTTTCCTCTAAATTACTGGAAGCCATCTCTTCTACCAAAGCCAGAGCCTGAACTGCATTTTGCTGAACAGCTGCAAGATTTTTTCCCAGTCGGTGTTTTCTCTTCACGTTTTCTAGTTGATTTTCTTCCAGTTTCTATAAATGTCTTCTTTGCTGGTATCCAGGCAGTGTACTTGCTATCCAGTAACTGAATTTTACTCAAGCTGGAAGAATTACTAGCTCTTACTTCTCAGTTGTTTTTCACACTGGGAGAATTGAAATGAATCTGCTGCTCAGTGTGCGGCTATACTGGAAGTTAACATTAGTACTTGTTGAGGAATGTGGTCAGGGATGTCCAAATTTGTATTTTGTTCCATAACAGATAACTTACAGGTATACATTCAGTAACATCCCTAGCAGGTAATGGTGATAAAGCTGGTGAATTAATACCATCTAACATTCAGTAGAGACAACAAGAGAAGATGACAAGAAAACTAGGGAGAAAAGAGGGTAATACTCATGAAGGATCTTAATCACCTCACAGCAAACTGGGAAATTCAGAATTCCAAAATATAGAGGGAGATGGATAAGGTCTTTAACCATGAGGCATTTAGCCAGCTGATTCAGCACTGTACCAAAAAGGGTAGGATTCAGAAATGTCCCTAACCAGTGCAGAGAATGTTATTGATGTCTAGGTTAAGGTACTATTATTAAAATAGATCACATTTCTGTGTGGTTTAGTGTAGGGGAATTGTAAAAATAAAAAGTAAAAATCAAGGGTGATTGATATTAGATGACTAGATTATGTCTGTACTGAAGGAGGCAGTCAAGGATGAGTTAAGAAACTGGGAGTGAATCAAGGAGTAATTAAGGTATGGGAATGAGTTAGGGATGAAGTACAACTGTATGAAAAACAGTCAAAATGCAAAAAGAGAAAAGGTCATTGTGGCTACTTAGGTCTATGACGTTAGTGATTAGGACAAATGACAGGGCCAACAAGAGGTGTAATGCAAGGGGTAGGAAGGTAGAAGAGGAGCAGTAAAAGGAAAGAAAAAGGCAACAAAGATGGTAAGGGTGGCAAAAGATAAAGATGAAAGGAAAGTAGCAAAGGTACCAAAAAGGGAAGTAAAGGCAGAAAGAAGGAAGGGGCGGGGGGAGGTCAGGATTAGGCAGGCTGAGCAAAGGTAGGAGGCAGATCACAGAAGACTTGAAAAGGTAGAGGTACTGAATGCCTTGCTTCATTCTTCACAAACAAAAGCAACAGAGCCATGATTGGGGGGAAGCAGGACAAAATGGGGGAGCAGTGGACGAGTACTATAACAGAGAAGGAGGAGCTTTAGAAAGAACTGATTGTTTTTACAGAGCATCAAAAGAGCAGTCATACTGTACCTGGACCATAATAACCCTGGTGTGAAGGAATAGAACTGATGGCAATAGAGCAGAGAAGGTTATGGAGGTCTCAATCACACCAGGTCTTGAATTCTGTGTGAATGCAAAACTGCTATTCCAGTTGAATATAATGTTTTCAACTTTTGAAATATTAATTCCTATTTTTACCAAGCTCCTCATGTATATCTGTGTAGCAAAAGATGGATAGGGTTTGAAAATGTTACAAGATATGGCAAAAAAAAAATTAAAAATGATTAAACCCAATTATGTTTTCAATTTAGTAACATTTGTAGATGATGGATCCGTCACAACAGCTTAGCAAAAGATGGATGAGGTTTGAAAAGGTTACAAGATTTGTCAAAAAATTATAATTAATTAAACTTAATTAAACTCAATTATGTTTTTAGTTTAGTAAGATTTGCAGGAGATGGACCCATCACAACAGATTTTTCTTTATGCTGTACAGGACGTAAACTTTGTGTATTTTCATGTAGTAAGTATTGAATTTCTTCAAAAAAAATATATAGTTCTTTTGTTTGACACACAAACTAGTATCCTTCAGTCTTTTCAATGGTTTGTCAAATAAAAATGTTCCTCTACTCTGGTGGCATTAAATGGGAACACAGATGGGCACATGCCCTCTCTGTGAAACTGTGTGCCCCTGTAAGTCCCTAGAATACTTAAAAATATATACAATGTTTTTTTCTTTTTAAATATAACCATTCAATTTCCTGCAGAAAGTGTTTGTGCATTCTACTCATGCTCACCAGCTGACTTCTGCAGCTGAAAATCACAAGGGTAACCTTTTCCTGCTCTGCTCAAGTATTTCAAAGCACACATTGAGCAGAAGAGGAACACAGACTTACTGCTTTTGAGAAACGTGTGCGTGTGTGTGTGTGTGTGTGTGTGTGTGTGTGTGTGTGTGTGTGTATGTGTATATATATATATATATATATATATATATATATACAGGTTTACTATGAAAATGTCAAATGCAATACGGTCTAATGGTCATTTGGTCAAAATATAATGTCAAAAAGTCAAAAAGTCAAAACACTGAAAGTGAAAAATGTCGAAAATCATTTAATTGACAAAATAATTAGCCCATCTCTTCTATTTTGCAGGGGGGCTACACTCCCCCCTGCATTTCCCATGTGGGGGGCTGTGACCCCAGCACCTCCCCTACTTATATATACCAAGTCCGAGATTGCACTACAGTGAGGAAATGGGCAACTTGACATTATGAGTTTCGACTAAAACAGTTTCAACTTTTTAATTCCTGCAGATAGTGATTTCAACCAATTCATGTTCGCCTATTTAGCGTTAGACATTTTCATAGTAAACATATATGCATGTGTGTGTGTGTATGTGCGTGTGCATGCATGTGTGCGTGTGTGTGTGTGTGTGTGTGTGTGTGTGTGTGTGTGTGTGTGTGTGTGTGTGTGTGGGCTCCTGCATCCCAGAGTAGTTATGGTGTAAATGAATGAATCAACTGTAAACAGGAGCTTCATCAAATGAGCCATGTTCTTTGGGCACAATCCTTGGTTTCCTTGTTTTGTTGACTGTTGTCAATGTGTTTATTATTTAACTGCGAACAAACTGGACAGCATGAATCTGTGAGTTTAAAGTTAAAATATTAACTATGAATGCATTTTTATTTGAACTTGTTTTTTGCAGGCACACGAGTCTGAAGTGCACTGTGTTGGGCTACAGCAGCGTGTCTGGTACTTAGTAGGTCTGTAAAAGAGTTACTTGCTGTGCTGCTGAGTTTGATTCCCTTAGCCCTTGTTCGACTAGTGTGAGTCTGACCAAGTCACTTAATTAGACAGTGCTGCAGGACTGCCTCAAAAAAGGGACACGTGCTCAGTAGGCTGTCCCAAGCTGTTAACAAATGCATTACACATTTGTCTTTTGAATTCCTACACCCTTCAGAAAGATGCTAATTAGTGCTTCACTATATGCTATTTGACTATGAATCCCAGCACAGCTGGCATAATGGTTAAGGACTTTGCCTCCCATGCAGAAGGTACAAAGTTTGATCCTGTCAATGTCTGTATGGAGTATGCATGTTCTCCCTGTGTCCCTGTGGAGTTACTCCCTCCTGTCAAAAACAAGCTGAGTGTTTCCACCTCAAAATAACCCAAGAATGGAGTTGTGGGCAGCATCACTCTCGATGATGCCTATCGAGGGAGAAGGCCAAGCACTTTTGGCATTAACTGTGGTGCACAATATCCTCTAGATAAGAGAAGACAAATCACAGACTGCATGCAGTGTCAGGGCTAGCCACTTAATGGTGTAAAAATGTGCTCTAGGTGATTTGGTTGTGTTGACTAATGCACCAAAAATGGGCATGGGTATGGTATTTGCTAGTCATAAGTGGGTTGACGACCCAGCCTACTCCGAACTCTGCCAGGGACCCATGCTAACAGTATAATATTGGGGAGCAATAACTTCTTATCATGATGGCTATGCTATCCATATTATTTTGGAACATAATGGCCTTACAGGTATAAACAAAAAGGTAACAGTATTGAATTATGTTAATAAATGCAGAGTGGAAATAATAACACTGCAGAAAACATATCTGGAAAGAAATTAGCATGTGAAAGGATTTCAGGGTGGATATTCAGCAGAATATCAGGGACAATGGACAAGGGGAGTAATTATATTAATTGTCACAGGAGCTGCAACAGTGATAACAGAGGAAAAAATATAATGATGGTCGATTTGTTGTAAAAGGGACTACTGGCAAGGGAGGAGGATTATGCTGGCATGTATTTATATTCCACCAAAAACTGTTATTATGGAGCTCAAGACATTTTTGGGAGACATAATCTCAGCAGGGAATATTACTTACAGATGGGGACTGGAACTTCCTTTGCAACAGTGAGGATGCATCTGGAAATGTAGAAGAGAAAATATAACAAAAGGGGATGGATTTCTGAAGAAATGTTTGAGGGGTGAGAGGTTGGCATTGTAGTTAAGGTGTTTACCTTACAGACACAAGGTACAAGGTTTGATTCTCGCCGGGTTAATTGGCTAGGCTTAAAATGGCTCACGAGAGCAATTAGCCTAGTACCAATCTATGAAAATATTTGGTATGAGAGATGTAAATTCAGTAGTAGGAACTTGGGGAAAATTTACATATTATTCCCCAAGATACAATAACTGGGCTTGTCTAGATTTAAATTATATTTTGCAGGAACATGTGCATGTAACTAAAATCTTTGACTCACATCCAATAAGTATTTTACATTGTGTAATAATAAAAACTAAGATCAAAATGCAGGGTAATGAAGTAAAAATGAGACAGTGGCACTTTCCTGCCTACCTGTTAAAAAGAGTGTAATTTAAGAAATGGATATTAGAGATTATTAAAGAGTTATTAATTTAAAAATAGGATAGAAATATAAGAATATGAGATATGGTTAAGTAGTAATAGAAAATATTTAGAGGGTTGACAAAGGTTAAAGCATTGTAGAATAAGGGGAATCTCACAGAACAAGAAGAGATGTGACTACAAACCTAAAGGGAAAATAAGGTGTATCCAGGTAATATACATGCCTTTAGAAAAATTGCTGTTAAGAAACAGTTTTTTATAACTCCAGAGCATAAAAACTTTTAGTATAATGACTTAGACAGCAGAAAGTAGCAAGGGCTGTTGCCAAGCTAAGGAGACTATAACAAGGAAAAAAAATAGAGATACCATAGAGATATTAGAGATATTTTGGAAATTTTATAAAAATGTGTATAAAGAACGGGAATGTGGAAATCAAGAAAGAGCACAACTAGAAATATTTATAGATGACTTAACTATTTCAAGATTAGAGATAGATGATGCTAAACAATTAACAGCTAAGCTAATGGAGATGATAAAAACGTTGATGTATAATCAATCTACAAGAAAGTCTCCAGGAACAGATGAGATTCCTGTGGTTTGGAAGTCTTGAAGTTAGGAGGGAAAAAGTGATAAAGATCTGAAAGGTTTTGTTTAACAGTATTTTAAAAGGAGGGGAAGCACCAGCACCTTGGAAGAAAGCTGTGATGGTTGTAATACCTAAAGATGTTAAAGACCCATCAGACCCAGCTTCACACAGACCCATTCAATTTTCAAACTATGATTATACAGTGTTTATACTACCCTAACAAAAATAATGGCAAAGGAGTTGTCAGAACTGATAGATATGGATCAGTGTGGTTTTGTGGAAGGAAGGCAAACATTTGATAACATTAACAGAACAATGATGATCCAGAGGGAAGAAGAATTTGAGAAAATACCACTGTTGATGGTGGGTCATGATGCAGAGAAAGCATTCAACATAGTAAGCTGGGATTTTATAACTAGGGCAATGGGAAGCATTTGCATTTCGGATACAATAATAAGGTTAACCAGGAGAATATATGAGGCATCGGATGCACAAATTAATGTGGGAGGGTTCCTCACTGATAAGTTGTGTCTGAACAAAAGAACCAGGCAAGGGTGTCCTCTTTCCCATTTTTAATTTACTTTATATTTATAGACATTGGCAAAGAACATAAGGGACTGAGAAATTCAAGGATGTAATTGGTATGGTAATCAAGAAAAGTTAGCTTTATTTGTAGACAATATTATTTTGTAACTGAAAATTCCAGAAAATTACATCTGAGCGTTTTGAAACATTTTGAGACAGTTTCAAATTTTTTTGGGATATAAAATTAATGAACATAAAACAAAAGCTATAACCTTAAATTATATACCCACACATGAATTGGTTCAGCAGTACCCATATTTATGGGGATACAACAAGATAAGTATTTAGGAGAACTGATTAAAAAGGCTTCTGTTATGACAGTTAGGGATATGTAGGAAGAGACTAAACAAAAGATAATACAAAAACTGAGATGTAAGAAGCTGTTATTTATGGATATGGATAGTAAGATACAAGAAGTGAAAATGTTTTATTCCCTTTAGTTTTATATACAGGTCAGGCATATTTTTGTCAACCAGAGGAGAAGTTGTGGATAATAGTTAATAAAGAGTTGAAGTACTTTATCTGGGAGGGGAAGAGGGCAAGGGTTACATGGAATAAGCTGATTCTTTCAATAGAAAAAATTGGTTTAGGATTACCCGATTTAAAGGGATATTTTAGAGCTACACAATTAAGGCTCATATACATAAGACTAGCAGAAAGTTCTAATTCAAAGTGGAAAGAGGTAATAATAAAATGGGGAAAGATTTACAACATAAGGAGAGAGCGGGACTTTGGATGCAGATCTTTAAGGAGGATAACAACAGCCATGCAGGATATCATATTCATAAAGTAGCAAGACTATTCCAAGAACTGCCAACTAAGCAGGTACAAGTATGACTCAGTCATTGTCCACACTGGTGTCAACGACCTGAGACGTACCTCCTTGGACTACATGAAAAGAGACATTGAGGAGCTCTCTGATTATGTAGCCCAAGCAGGTATGACCCTGACCTTGAGCAGTATCCTACCTTCACCTAGAATGATGCCACAATACAGTGATAAGATGATCAGCTTTAATAATTGACTTAAATTCTGGTGTCATTCAAAGGGGATCCAATGTCTGTCTGCCTGGGATGACATGCTGGACAAGCCACGCTGCTTCGCAAGGGACGGCTTGCACCTGTCACCCCTGGGCTTCCGGATATTGGCAAAGGCTCTTGCCACCCCCATAGTGCCTTTTTTAGGCAAGGCTCAAATTCTAAACCTACCACCCTAGAACACAAAAAAGGAAAAAAACTAAGGATAATGCTGCTCAATGCCAGAAGTCTCAATCTCAAGATGCACGCACTCGAGGCCCTTCTCAGTATGGAGAACATCGATGTCTGTGCTGTGACAGAATCCTGGTTCAAGGCCTGAGAGCACCCCAGCACTATCAGGTTTCACCTCATATCATGCGTTCTGGCCCCAAAATCCGGACAACACCAAAAAAGGAGGGGGGGGGGTGTCCATATTCATAAAGGACACCCACACCTCAAGGTTGGTGGCAACGCACGATGCATCGGAGACCATCCAGGTGCAATTAACCATAGGCAAGACTGCTCTGCAATTTGTAGCATGTTACAGGACACCCTCTCAAACTCAGGAACCTCACATGGCCTTCCTGAAAACACTGGAGGGGATAAATGTATCTCCAAACACCATCATACTAGGTGACTTCAACTACCCTAATATAGACTGGGAACACTACTCAAGCCCAAACTCTCTAGCCCAAAGGTTCCTGGAGTTCATAAACTCAAATGCCATGGAACAACTAGTCACCATCCCCACAAGAGGAGAAAACATACTTGATCTCATCATCACAAACATGGGATCACAATGTTCAACACCGGAAGTATACCCCTCACTGGTGAGATCAGATCATAAACTAATCTCGCTGGAGGTCCTCATCCCGCCCCCACCTGAAAAAAAAAGACCACAGTGAAAAACTTCTCAAAAGCCGACTTCACACTTCTAAAAACTAGTGTGGTCTCCTTTAAGGCCCCTGAGCCAGTGGTAAACATTACTCAAACCGCTGAATCACTTACAAATGCCTTCTACCAGCACCTACAGGACTGCATGGATCAGGCAATCCCAAACAAAACTAAGACTCTTTGTACCAAAGGCAAGCATCCAGTCTGGTGGACTCCAGCCATAAACAAGCTCTACAACAAAAGGAGGAAGCTACTACAAGATAGAGCAAAATCCTTGAAAGGTAAGACACCTTTGATCATTATAAGTAAAAAACTAAGAGCTCTCATAAAATCATCCAAGGCTAATTTTGAGAGAAAAATCACCAAGGACACAAAAGACAATCATAAGGCCTTCTTTAGCTATGTTAGAAACCTAGGAGGAATCAGAATTAGTTCAAAATGATGTGAAGATTACTGAACCTACACACATTGCCAACATACTGGCTGACAGGTTCAGTGCAAACTCCCCCCCCCTCCCCCCCAAAAGGAGAGATATCTATACCAGAGGATTGTTGCCCACCAAACATCTCCAACGCCCAGGTGAGAACTGCTCTCTCCAAGGCAAAAAACACAGCATCCATGGGACCGGATGGTGTCCCCGGCTGTGTGCTCCACGAACTCAATGAGGAATTAAACCCACAGTTAGGACAGCTGTTTAATCTTAGCATCACCTCAGGATATGTACCCAAGGAGTGGCGCACGGCGACTGTGGTCCCACTTCACAAGGACGGTGCCTCCACCGACCCTGGAAATTACCGTCCCATTAGCTTGACAAGCCTTATCTGCAAAGACATGGAGAGGATCATAATGGAACTCATAAATAAAGACATAGGGAACTTGCAGACTTTGGATCCAACCCAGTTTGGCTTTGTCAAAGGCAGATCATGCCTTTTAAACTTGGTTGACTTTTTCAAAACAGTCACCAAGGCCATTGATGAGGGAAAGGCAGTCCATACAGCCTACCTTGACCTGGCAAAGGCCTTCGACACAATACCCCACTCAGGTATCATCGAAAAACTCATCAGCTTGAATGTAAACCCATACATCACAAGATGGGTTGCAAACTGGCTAAGTGACAGAACCCACAGGGTCAGAGTTGCTGGAGCCATGTCAGACTCAAAGCCTGTCACAAGTGGTGTCCCACAGGGCTCAGTCCTGGGTCCACTCTTGTTCGGCATCTACTTTTCTGAAGTACAAGCAAACACAGGAGGGTTATGGCTGACAAAGTTTGCAGATGACTGCAAACTGGGCGCCATAGTTGAAAACACTTCTGACACAGATATCCTTCAGAAGGGCCTCACAGAAATGGATAACTGGTGCCAGAGCCATGGCCTAAAGTTAAACGCCAAGAAATGCATAGTCATACCCTTCGGGAAAAACAAGGTTACCCCTAGCTACCATATAGGTGGCAATCCACTGAGCACAGAAGAAGTCATCAGGGACCTGGGGACCCAGGTTGACACTAGCCTTTCGTTTGACACTCATGTTGCTAAACTAGTCAGGAAAACCTTCTACATTGCCCACCTGATCATGAAGGGATTCACATCTAGATCAAGGGAGGTCATCGTCCCCCTGTACTCATCACTCATTAGACCTATGATTGAGTACAATGCCCCATTCGGAATGTATCTGACCCGACACCTGCAGCAGCTGGAAAGCCCCCAAAAGTTCCTCACCAAAAGGATAAAGGGTCTCAAAAATATGTCTTATGCTGCCCGACTGAAAGAACTCCAGCTCTATTCAGTCTCATACAGCTTGCTCAGAGGTGACCTGTGCCTGACATATAAGGCCATGTCAAACCCAGATTTGATGAATATGCTTCACCTCAAAAAAATCTAGATCCCTCAGAACCACAAGGGCGGGAGACTTAAACCTTGACACGGTTATTAATAGGACGTGCTGGAGGGACAGATTCATCACCCAGAGACTCCCTATGCTGTGGAACAAAATCCCGGTACATGTGAGGCAGAGCACCTCGCTGGCCTTGTTCAAGAGGAATCTTGACCAATGGATGGGAGATCGCAGATATACCCCAGGGATTACTTCAGTGTCACTGCTTGACAGAGGCACAGCAAAATAATAGGCATAGTTTTATTCAAACTAAAGGGGTGGCGAAAGCCACATAACTATGGGCTAGGCTTATAAATGCCCTTGGGCAGATAGCCTAGTATTAACCTATGAACCTATGAACCTATGAACACGAGAAAGGAGGTTTTGCTGTTTGGGATGACTGGAAGTAGAGGTACAGAGAATAAGCAAGTGGCTGGAATTTACTGGGGAAAACTGGCAAAAGAACCAAGGTATTGGGAGCAATTAATTAGAGAGGGAAAGGTAATATAATGGAATAAGGCCAAGAAGACATTTGGAATGAAGAGTAGAGACTCCTTTCCATACCGGGGGGGGGGGGGGTTGATATCAGAGAATAGGCAAAGAGAAAGTGTTAGGGGAATCCTAAGTGAAAGACCTGCTTTGGTAGAGTTTTTACTTGAATCTAGAACAGAAGCTGCTTTTAAAAATGACTAATTAGTGCAGCATATAAAATACTGCATAACTATAAGAACCAATCAGAGGAGGTTATAAAGGATTGGAGAGAGGGTTTGGATAAGCAACTCACAAAAAACAATGGGAGGATATATGTATGGCTCCCAAATATGAAACAAAATCTAGAAGGTTTAGGATTTTTGCTTGGAAGTGTATATGTAGGTATTTTTATACCCCAAGTAGACTGCAAAGAATTTTTCCTCAGGTACACAGCAAATGTTGGGGGTGTGACAGGGGAAAACGAGGCAATTGGGAACATATTTTCTGGGAGTGTAATGAGTTGGCAGACTTTAAAGATTCCCTGCAGACTACTCTGTCAAAGATACTGTGTGAGCAAATTAGTGTAACCAATGCAATGATTTTTTGAGCTATGATACAGAATTGAAATTGCCTAGACACAGTAAGGCCTTGCTGAGTCTAATTATGGTGACTGCCAAAAAGCAATTAGTAGAAAATGGAAATTAAAGTCTAAACCAACTGTACTAGAAGTAGTAGATATATGACCTTTAGAAAAGGGTACGAGAAAATTACATACAAAAAATGGAATTGTGGGAGCAGTACATGCTGAGGAGGACTGAGGTTTAAAAGAAGGAAGGATTTGAACAAGCTATGTAATGTTTGACTAACAATGACTGGATAGATTATAAGTGATGTATAATGTTTGCAACTAAAATTATGTCGATATGGTTTGTTTTCATTTATATAAATGTATGATTGCCTATGTCATATGTGATAATTTAGGATCATAGGATCATAGGAAGTTATAGGCTATTAGCCCTGAGGCCTGTACAAGCCTAGCCAAGAATTTAGCCCATGTTCTGACAAGTGAGCACATGATGCCCCTGTCCAGCAGGGACACAGGTGGAATCCCAGGGGTATATTTTCTGTTCCCCATCCAGTTATCCAGGTTGCGCTTAAAAAGGGTTAATGAGGTACTCTATTTGATGTGGAGATGGAGTCTATTGCACAGAAGGGGGAGTCTCTGGGACACAAACCTGTCCCGCCAACAAGTCCTATTGATGTCACAGACCAGGTCGAGTTCACGTGTGCAGATTACTTGAGTGGAGCTTGACTTGAGAATATGCAGCAGTCCCATCAAGGCAGGGTCAGATATTGCTTTGTATGCCAGACAGAGGTCAGCTCTGAGGAATCTGTATGAGACTGAGTAGAGAGAGATAGGCCTTTTAGCCTATCTGTGTAGGGTAGATATTTGACGCCATGGATTCTCCTGGTGAGAACCCTCTGTGGTCTCTCCAGCTGCTGCATGTGCTTTGTGAGGTACATGCTGAAAGGGGCATTGTACTCAATAATAGGTCTTATAAGGGAAGAATACAGAGATGTTATGACCACCTTGTCCCTGGATGAAATACCCTTACTCATGAGGTGGGCCATGTAGAAAGCTTTCCATACAATGGAGGCAACATGGTGGTCAAAAGTCAGTTTTCTATCAACCTGGGTGTCCAAGACCCTCATGACTGATTGCATGCTTAGGACCTTATTATTAATGTGATAACTTGTGGGGACATCACTCTCTCCAAAGGTGATGATGATGCATTTTTTTGGCATTCAGTTTGCAACCATGTTTCTGGCACAAGTCATTTGTTTGGGTGAGACCCTCTTGGTGGATGCCCACATCACTAGGGGAATTTATGACAGCACCCAGCTTGCAGTCATCTGCAAACTTGGTCAGCCATAGTCCACTGGTTTTGGCCTGCACTTCAAAAAAGTATATCCCAAACAACAGAGGCCCCAAAACCGATTCCTGGGGTACACTGCTCATTACGGGTCTACTGCTTGAGGTGGCTTCCCCTATTTTGACTAGGTGAGTTCTATCAGTAAGCCAGTTTGCTACCCATCTGGTAACATATGGATTTATGCCTAGTTGAGAGAGTTTATCTATTATACCCAAGTGAGGACTAGTGTCAAAGGCTTTGGTCAGGTCAAGGTAGGTAGTGTGCACTGTCTTCCCCTTGCCCATGGCTTTGGTGACTGTCTCAAAGAAGTCACCCAAATTTAACAGGCATGACCTCCCCTTGATGAAACCAAACTGGGTGGGATCAAGTGTTTGGAGGTTGCCAATGCCCTTGTTAATGAGGTCCATGATAATCCATTCCATGGCCTTGCAGATTAGGCTAGTTAGGCTGATAGGTCTGTAATTTCCTAGATCGGTGGACGCTCCACCTTTAAGAAAAGAGATGGCAGTGGCTGTCCTCCACTCAGCTAGGATGAAGCCAGTACTCAGGCTTTGGTTGAATAGGGTGCCTAATAATGCTGCAAGTTCCTGCCTGAGTTCATGTAGGATACAGCCTGATACGTTATTGGGTCCCATGGAGGCTATATTTTTTGCCTTTGAGAGGGCAGTGATGACTTGCTCCCTAGAGATAAGGGGAGAGGGGCAGGTGCTGGGGATGTCCTGATTTACTGATGGGGGGACAGAGGGGTGAAGTTTTCACTGAACCTGTCTGCCAGCAGGTTGGCTATAGCCACATGGTTTGTGGATGTGGTGTCCTTGACCACCAGTTTTGAGCAGATCTGGGTGCTTCCCTTGAGATTGCGGATATATGTGAAGAAAGCCTTACGACTTACTGTCTTTAGCAGATATAGCCAGTTTGAACCTGAAGTTTGCTTTGGAGGATTTCACTAGTGCTCTTATTTGCTTGTTCAGGCTAAGGAGAGAGAGCTTCCAATTAGATACCTGCTCCTACTTGGTCCTGGACAGCAAGTTTTTTCCATTTATTATAGAGTTTATTTATTGCATAAATAGAGTTTATTTATTGCATAAAGAGTTTATTTATTGTATAAAGATGTTTCTTGTTAAAAGAAAGATGCTGGACTTTATGAATCAAACATAGTTAAAAACTCACAGTATATACAGAATAATGATTGTGCTGGCAATCATAGCTGGCTTATTTTCTGTTGGAAACATAGATACCAATAAATTCACCTTGAGAGCAAATGGCTTCCATGTAAAGAGCACATAATTAAAGGTTATGATCGGAGAACTGGTCATAACTCTTTTTAGTGCACGGAGCTTTATCTACTTCATGTACTACTAGGCACAGGGGAAAAAATAAGGGTTTTACCGTCTTTCAAAACATAAAGCATTTCGTAAGTGCTGTCAGAAATACAGTGTAACACAGTCTGGTATGTTTATACTGAACTTGCCATTATGGTCAGCTGTCCAGATTTTCATACAACATCCAGATTTTTGCCTCATATGTTTGGTCTGTTGCTCATAAAATATGATTTTTTGTACATAGTACTGAGGACTGAATTCCCAAAATAAAGACAAACATTTGAGTTTCAGACTATGTTGCTTTCAGAAAATGCAGGTGAATATACATTTTGTTATTCTACCTACTTTCTAAGTTTATAAAAGGAATTCAGGGACATGTTACTGGTACTGGCAGGAGGCAGAAACAAATCTCTTTTTTTTTTATTCTGCCTCTGTTTTTGCTGGCTTGAACTGTGATATTTGACTACCTAGTGTGATACCTAACCACAGGGTGCTTAAAAAGAAGTTATGTACTTACCACAACATCTGTGTTGTCCATTTTCATTCTTCCTCAACTGATGGGTTCGGATACAATCCCGCAGATCCAACTTGGTCGTTGCTAAAGCTCATGGCAACCAAAAACTCTCTAGCTTCTCCCTTACCCATAACGCACCAGTCCCAAGTACCTCATATCTTGTTTGCAGACTTTACTAGAAAGGAAATATCTGCAGTCAAATAGCAAGAAGACTATATCTAGAGTGCAATATAAGGGACAGTGATGTCCTCTAACTACTCATTCTTCCAGGGGTTTTGGATGGGGGTTGGTGGGTGGGAAGTTGAGGAAGAATGAAAATGGACAACACAGATGGAACATTATGCTGAGTACATAACTTCTTTATCTGATGTTGTCAATTTTTATTCTATTCTCAATTGATGGGACTGAGTCACCAGTTACCTAAGATCCCGGGTGGACTCAAGGAAGGATATTCCTGAGCATAGTTGCACCAAATGATGCCCTACCACTGGAGACCAGATCCGATGTATAATGAGTAACAAAGATATGGGAGTAGTCTAAGTTGCTGCTGCACATATATCATCCATGGACATTCTAGACTGAAATACTTAAGAAGTTGCCAAGGATCTAGTAGAATGGGTCCATTTCTGTTTTGCTAAGGTAATGCCCAATTTGTTATAAATAAATGAAATACAATCGGTCAGACACCTGGCTAAAGTTACTTTGGCAACTAGCTTTCCCAGTTTTACTTCTGCAAATGAAACAGACAATTGGTCAGTTTTTCTGATGTATTTTGTTCTATGCAGGTAAAAATGTAATTGTCCGTGAATGTCCAATAAATGTAACATGTTAGCCCTCGTTAGCAAATTTAGGAAAGAATACTGGCAAATTAACGGACTGATTGATATTAGATTCTGACACCACCTTAGGAAGAAGCGATGCATTAGTTCATAATGTAGCTCTATCCTTGTGAAAAATTAAGTAAGGACGTTTTGAGGACAAGGTTTGAAGCTCAGAAATTCACCTGGCAGAAGTAATGGCTATCAGAAAAATAGTCTTCCAAGAAAGTTGTGCAAAGTCACACTTAGCTGTTGGTTCTTGGAGGAATGAATAATGGCTTGCAATACCAGATTCAGGTTCCATGAAAATGTAGGGCTTTTAAAGAGAGATCTTAAAAGAAGAGTGCATTGCAAAAAGGATTTGCAGAGATTATGAGAGGCAACAGAGGAACCCTCAAATCCAATGTGAAAATTTGGTACTGCTTCTAACTGAACCTTAACTGTACAGGAACTAGCTCCTTCCTTAAAAAACAGGGCCATAAATTCAAGGATGTTATGTATGGGAGCTGAAAAAGGGTCAACATTATTTTGATGAGCCCAGTGACCAAACCTTTTCAAATTATTGGAGCAGAGTTTTTGTGTAAAGGGTTTATGAGAAGATAAAAGTATATGTCAGACAGGTAACAAGAGCATAGGTTGTCTGGCTATTCATGTTATTGAAGAAGCCAGACTGTCAGCCTGAGGTTTGATGTGTCTGGATGCATCATGCCTGTCAGGTGAGACAGGAGGTCTGGAATCGGATCCAGAATCCAAGGTTGGTGAAGCAAGCGAAGCCAAAGGAAGAGAAACCAAATCTGTCGGGGCCAGTAAGGCGCAATGAGGACGACTTTGCTCTTCAATATGGCAGCTTTCTGTAGGAATTTCAGAATTATCAGAATTGATGGATAAGCATAAAGAAGACCGGGTGGCCAGTCATGAAGAAGAGCATCCATCAGTGATTCCCCCTGCAGGGGAATTAGGGCAAAGTAGCTGCTGCATTTGTTGTTTTAGGGAAAAGAAAAAAGATCACAGCAAGGCAGGCCTCACTGATGGAAAATGATTTCTGTTACATTCTTGTTGAGGGACCACTAGTGAGGTAGAAGAATGCACCTGTTCAGCTTCTGCTATCATGTTGGACTTTTCCGGAATGTGCAAGAAAGCAGTTGGAAGAGATTGCCTATTGCCATACTCTGAGAGCTTCTTGACACAAAGGATATGATCTGGTCCCTCCTTGTTTGTTGATGTACCAAACTACTGACATACAGCCTGTTTAAATTGCAATTATCCCTGAAGGGAGAGCCATCTTGAAGGGCTTGCAATGCTAAAAGCACTGCTTTCATCTCCAGGACATTGATATGCAAGTTGGCCTCTTTGGGGACCAAGTGCCTTGGACAGTTTTCTCCAGAAAATGCCTCCCCACCCCAAATGGGAAGCATTCGTGGTCACTATGGCCTTGGGCTGAGGGGGAATGAACGAATGGCCTTGTAGAACCTGGTCTGATCAAAATCACTACTGGAAATCCCTGTTGCATGTGTGGGGGATTCATATTGCTGTTGAAATTGGTTGGTAAAGTATCGACCACTGTGTTACTAGCATCCACTGTAGAATTTACATGTAAAATCTGGCTAAAGGTACTAGTGTTGTTGCCGCTGGCATTGATCCTAGAGCTTGAAGGGCCAAGCGAGGCAAAATCTTGGTACCACAGATTATTTTTCTGACCTGTGATGTTATAGTCTGAACTGAGACAGGCTTGGCAGGAATACAGACAAGGTTGTGATGATAAGCTGTGATTTTCATTTTGCCTTTAAGTTGTGCCAGCATCCATCATGTGGCATTCATTAGTTACATTTTGTCTCCTCCTGGGTTTTGCCAACTCTCAAAGCTTGTCATCTTCCTCCACCTGGTCACAGGATATAATCAACCACATTAACAAATTAAATACTACATGGAAGGCTGGACAAAACTTTTACAATGTGGATCAGAGTTATTTGAAGCGTCTGTGTGGTACAATTCTGCATGGTCCAAAATTGCCTTTAAAGACTTCCTATTCTGAAAAAGTGAAGCTTCCTGATAACTTTGATTCACAAACTCAGTGGCCCAATTGTCTAACAATCTGAGAGATTCGAGATCAGGGATCTTGTGGCACATGTTGGACATTTGGTGCTGTAGAGTCTATGTCTGACCATGTCTGCATCCACTCTGGGGGAAAGCAAAATGTGGAGGTATCTGCTGAAAATCTGCTTTCATGCTGCGACTTTGAGTGTGGAATGGGATGCAATGGTGGCTGTCCATCAGAAGCGTGGCAGTACTGGACTGAAAGTGGGTCGATGTCTGGGGGGCTGTATGGTTCTTGCATATGTTCCAGGCCATATACTATTCCTCCCTGTGAGCATCATGTGAATGGCTCACAGCCACCATGTTCTGGAGAAGGAGGTGACACACCACCCTGTGTGAAAAAGAGTGATGCTGGTTGTACTCCTTCATATGAAAAGGATAAGATTTACGGTGAATATGCTTATAGTGTCCCTTCCTCTAAGGAAAGCATAATGGAAGAAATTTATAAGAATGGACCCATGGAGAGGGGTATATGAGGACTTCCTGCTGTATAAATTATGTGTGTACCAGCATTATAGGTTCATAGTTTGGTACTAGGCTATTGGCCCTAAAGCCTATGCAAGCCTAGCCATAACAATTCCCTGGAAATTTCTTCCCACCATATTTACTTCTCTAGGCCCCTGACTAGCAGTGCGACTGACATGATCCCCGGGGTGAAGTTCCTATCTCCCATCCAATCATCAAGGTTCCTGTTGAAGAGGGCCAAGGAGGCACTCTGCTTGACATGTATGGGCAGTCTATTCCAGAGTATGGGGAGTCTCTGGGTCAGGAACCTATCCCTCCAGCATGTTTTGTTCATTGTGATGATAAGGTTTAGATCCCTGGAGCATGTGGCTCTGAGGGATTGGGATTTCTTTAAGTGGAGCATGTCCAACAGCTCAGGGTTTGACATGGCCTTGTATGTTAAGCAGAGATCGCCTCTGAGTAGAAGATATGTCACAGAGTATAGCTGGAGTTTTTTAGACGGTCAGCATATGGCATCTGCTTTAGCCCTGTGATTCTTTTAGTGAGGTATTTCACTGGAGAAGCAGTTGGGGGCCATGCTATTAAGATCTTGGGCTGGGGCATAGAAAACAACACTCCTTACTGGCTGGCTGCTAACTCATGGAATACAGACTGGGGTGATAATGGCTACTTCAAAATCCTCCGTGGGCAGGATCATTGTGGTATTGAGTCTGAGATTCAGGCTGGAATTCCAAAAAATGCAGCAGAGCTTTCTAACAGCATCCTCTTTTGAAAAGTACAAGAAGTGTTTTGCAGCAACACAGTCAGAGAGAAAACATTACTGAAAATCACTGCTTTTATTTTAAATTTAAGGACATAATTTTTAACTGTTATAATGAAAGCCAGTTCCAAATCATGCTTGCCTAAGTGCAATTAGGTTTTACATTTTAATTGTATTAGTTTTAGCCTTGGGTTTACATGAGTCTGCTTATAAGAATGATACCTTTTATAACTAACCATAAATTGAGAACCATGTTTTTTTTAATCAGTACATTCTAAGTGGGAGACTTTTTTGCCTAATTTGCATGTAAACTGTATTGTGTATTGCAGTCCCAAAGGCAAGGGGGGGGGGTGCAGGGGTTCTGCAGTAACTGACTTTAGTCCTGCTTATGAGAAGTGCCCACTGTCCTACTAGCAGTCTTGCTGATATTGGAACACTACAGATTTAGACATTCATAGGATATGGCATCATTTAGTTCAGGAAATGTTTAACGGGTGGCATGATACCAGGGTAATCCTATGGGCTAGGCTTGTAAATGCTCCAGGGTCATTAGCCTAGTACACACCTATGAACTTATGAACCTATAAGAGCAGATAGCCTGTTAATGACCTATAAAGCTATGAACCCTTGGCCGTGGCAGTGAGGTTATCTTTGGCCTTGTGTTGAACTGCGCTTCTATAAATTCCAAGTTTTGAGTTGGTTCCAGTGGAGACTTTTCATAGTTTATTGTTATCCTCAGATGAGAACATGTCTGGAGAACCTGATCTCTTGCCTTTATTAATAGATGCTTGTTTGAGGCAATAATGAGCCAGTCATCTAGATATGGAAACACCCAGAATCTCTGCAGTCTCAAGTGAGTTGCTACTATTGCCATATATTTGGTAAACACCCTGGAGGCTGTGGTGAGACCAAAGGGCAGAACTCTAAATTGGGAATGACTGGCACCCTGCCAGCAGACTAAAACACTTCTGGATCACATGTTCATTTTTATGTGATAGTATGCATTCTGAAAGTCTATCAAGCACATCCAGTTGTCCTTGCCCAGAAAGGGTAGAATGGACTGAACCGTGATTACCCAGAACTTGGTGCATCGAACTGACTTGTTTAAGTTACTGAGATCCAAAACTAGTCTCCAGTTCCCTGTTTTTTTTTTTTGGCACTAAAAAGAATCTCTAGTAAGTTCTGGATTCTAACTGGTCTAGTGGGACCTTTTGAATTACTATTTTTTTTTAGCAACTTTTGTACCTGAATTGCTGCTTGTTCCCTCTGATTGGATGGAACAGTGTGGATTTTTCTTGAAATTGGAGGAGGAAAGGAAAAGGTATTATATAACCTATGGAAATTATCCTCTGCACCCAAGTGTCTGTTGTTATTTCGAGCCAGGCTCTCTGGCACAGTAATATTTGTCCCCAGGAGGTAGACAGGCCTGTACCAAAAGCCTTCAGGAATACAGACTCCTCAGACAAAGGATTTCTGGACATCCAGCCACCTCTCCATATTAAAATTTCAAGGATGTCTCCAAATGAGATATCTTCAGGAGGTGACCGTGGGGACCCTTCACCCTCATTGAAGTCTGTATCTTCTGTGATAGACTCCTCTGCAGAGTCCAAGTGCTTCGTCTTGCATGTCTTACTCTTATGGATCTCCTCAATGGAATGCTCAGGGGAGGTATCAGAAGAAATTGGGATTCTCTGTTGGGAAGCCTGGGGTATCAGTACTGGCCATCTCTGGGGAAAGGAGGGATGAGAATCTGAGCACAGAGATGTCAAGGCTACAGACTGAGGATCCGAGGGGAATAAGAACTGTCTGTGTTGCTGAGGCAGACAATGCTCTCTCCATAGCCTCAAAGCCAGACCTTCCCACACAGGGAGGGGACCTCGGATCCAAAAAGGCAAGATTTTGGACAGTTGTACCTTCATACTCTGAAGACAACCCCCCAGGGCAGAAGCCAGAGCTTAGCTGACCCATGCTGAGGCTCCGAGATGCAGAGATGGCTTTGATAACTTTGGAGTCAACTCCAACACCTCGGACCCAGCAAGGAAGCCTTGGTTCTGAGAACTCTCCAGATCCCACTGAATCAAAGTGTTCAGCATGAACTTTGGATCCATGAATAAAGGTCTCCATGGATCTGAATCAGATGGAGCTGCATGGCTCAGATCCAAGGACTCTGAGACAGCAGAAAGAGACAAAGGAGGAACTGGTAAAGGGGGTGTAATGGATGATCGGACCACTTGACCTGAAGAAGAAGGAGCCGGAAAAACACCCATCACACTCTGTGCAGACATAATCCTTCTCAGCATGCTTTCCACACCTTCTTCTGTTAAACTCCTGGAAGAGCGAGTGAATATTACAGAAGGGGGGACCTTTGTTTCTCCAAAAAGGGAGAGGGAACCTAGAGAGATCTGGGTTCACCGAAGAGAAGTATCTGGTCCTTGGCAGGAAAATAAAGGTCAAAGGAGTAGCTGGATCAATTGTCTTTTTCACTGGACCTGAAGAAGTCAGATCCAACAAATTTGGATCTGATGTTGATGTCAGATTGGACAAATCCCTTTTTTTTCTGTTTTGGATGCAAGGTTGAGGTCTGATCCAATAATTTAGATTTTTTACTATTAGGATCTGATGGAGAGGTCAGATTGTATTGAGATCTTTTTTTTGACTGGTCCAAAACCTTAGAGAAAGAAGCAGAAGAGCTAGAAGAATGAGACTTAGATGTTTTAGATTTTGTTGGTGACATAGCTCCAGATAAAGCCACTCCAAAAGAGGAAGGAAGCAACTCTTTTAGAATTAGTTTATTTTTTCTTTCAGTCAGAGCTCTGAGATTAAGCCCATGACAAATAGTTCAGTCCTGTTGTAGATGAAGAGAACCAAGCAGTATACACATAAAGTGTGGGCGTCAGATAACTGAATTTTGTGCCCAGTCTTGAGACATTTTTTGAACCCAGTTGGGCCTTTCTCTTTCTCTACCATAGTGGAAACAAGACAGGAAGTTAAAGGGGAACACCAGACAGAAAATTATATATATATATTTATACTATTTTTTGTTTGGTTAAAGATACAAAGAAATACAGAAACTACCAACAATGGTGATGAAAGAGACTACACAAAGCAGAGAAGTGTGAAAAAAGTACTAAGAGTATTCAAGTGTACAGGCTGTACAGAAAAGGAAAGTGATAGAAATGTTGCTTTAGCTAGTAAAAGGGATAAAAAGTGAATCAATAAGGTAAATGTATAAAGAAAACTTAAGAATGTTAAAGATTAGCTAAGAAAAGACGAACACAACTTAAAACACCTATCTACTTGAGAGTAATGGTCACGTCTTTCAGGTAAAGTGGCAAACGAGATCTAAGACAGTTGGGGTTGGTGCATTATGGGTAAGGGAGACGCTGGAGAGATTTTGGTTGCCACGAGCTTTAGCAATGGCTGAGTCAGATCTCAGGGATCAGGTCCAAACCCATCAGTTGAGGAAAGAATGAAAACTGACATCATCACATCATATGTTAACATCAGGTTTCGTGTTGTAGTAGCACTTATTTGTCTTTAGCGCCTGGAACCTATGTACCTTTGACAGAGATTTTCATAATAAATTCAAAATATAACTATGTACTTTAATTGTATTTTGTTTTCTGTTACAAAAATGCTATGCATAGCCTTCATATCATTAGTTACTGAGAAAATGAGATTCTGCTCTTAAGTGAAATGAAGGCAGGTTAAACTGGGATGAGGGGACCACTTGATTCTACAAAGGTAGCTGACCATCCACCCCCCAAAAACAGCCCTTAGAGCTATTGAAATAGCCTTTTTTACCATATCAATGTTGTTGACCAAGTTAACTGCTTTCACAAAAGAAATTTTAAGCACACCTGTAGACAAATAAATAGATAGCTATATAACGTGCATGCAGTCTCACACACACACACACACACACACACACACACACACACACACACACACACACACACACACACACAAACACACACACACACACACACACACACACACACACACACACACATATTTATACACACACAGATATATATATATATATATATATATATATATATATAAAACATTTTAGTAAAGCCAGTCAAGCATAGCTAAGAGTATTATTTTCCCATCTTTCATTCATAAAATACTGAAGATACTAAAGAAACATAAATGAATAAAGACAGGATGCATACTGCTTTGTTGGTAGCACTCTCCAGAGGGATAATTCATGTTTCCCTTCAGAGCTTTGTTTCCTGTAGCTTTGCTTTCTTAGCATAAATAAAGCTTATCCATTATTGTTATCTGATGGTTTAATCTAAGAGGAAGGCAGAAATTTTGACAGCTCTGCCCTTCGCATTTATCTGAAATGATCTTGAAAAGTGTCATGTTCCTTTGAAGACTAGTTGACTAAGCTTTGGAATGCATATTTGTAACAGGTCTGATGTCTCGGAAAAACCCTTGTAGTATATACTTTCCCTGTTCCACATTCCACCCAGTGGTGATGGTGGTGACTTGGGGAAAGCTAGCAAAACAAGAAGTACAGAACATTTTGAGGTTAGAAAGTAAAGCAGCTTTTTGTTTTATTTTATTTGTGTATGTATATTTGGTGGCCAAGAAACTTCAGTTCAATGCAGACTCAGAGAAAATTTCCAAATGGCAAAGTGGAAAGAAATGTAATTTAATAGATACAGCTATTGCATTAGACAGAGCTGCATCCATTTTATCTAGTCTGATCAACAGCAGGCCTTTCATACCCTCCAGACATAGTTAAATCCTGATGGTCTTCTCCTCTGCATTAATAAAGTGAAGTACATGCTTTCACTTAAAAAAATTACAGAACTAATGACCCACATAAGCTGCACCCCATTAATGTTCTATGTTGCATTGTTTGATAATTCCATATGGAGGATAGAGGGGCTCTAATAGTGCATGCATAACTTCTGAGCCTTGGGTATTGGGTAGGTCAGTGTGTAAGACGTAATACCAAGCCCTACACAGCCATCAGGGTGGCATCATACTAGGTTGCCTGATCTCCTTTTTACCCTCTTCCTGGCATGAAGTTAACAGACTTCTTCAGAAACCACTACAAAATCAAATAACACATTGCCAAGCTTTTAAACTCATAGTACATTGGATAATTAATCAGCCGACCCAATAATACATCACAAAACACCATTTGTTGATCACATTTTACACAAAAATGTCATTATTTGCTGCATCGTGGTCCACGAAGGATAAGACAATCAGCTGCTGAGATGTCAAAACGTAAGATTGATGCAATATTAAGACACACCTGCTGGTCGTTGTCAGCAATGATAAATACATACATACATATATACATAAATTCTATTGTAAAAAATTTCCATCTCCACCAGCCTACTAGGATAACTTCCTAATAATCAACTTATATAGGATGAACATGTAAAACAGTCACATGTCCAATACATTAGAAATGGTATCACGAGTGTAACGCTAAGGCTTATTTATTTATTTTATTTTGCAGTTATTAACTGGGAGTGTCATGAGAACTAGAGGTGGATTATGGGAAGCCATCTTAGAATATAAGGAGTTGTTGTGGCAACTTATTTTGGATGCCACAAAACCCTTAGGCAATAATGATACAGCATCCATCATGAGTGTTCTTAAGTTAAGGGCAGCAAAATGCTGATTAATAGATTAATTCATTTGTTTTGTAGGCTTTAAATGTTTAGGCTGTTCAAATGCAGTTTTGTTATTATTTTTTAAATTTAAAATCCTCATTTGTATTTTTTTATTTATAGAAACATCTTTCTATGATTTTCAAATATGTATAACAAATGGTGTTATGTGATGTATTATTGGGTCAGCTGATTAATTATTCATTGTACTATGGATTTAAAAGATTGATATGTTACTTGATTTTGTATTGGTTTCTGAAGAAGTCAGTTACCTGAAAGATGAAAGTATTAAAACCTTGGGTTTTATATTGGATTAAACTGTTAACATCGTTTGTGAAACATTTTTCAGTGTGCAATTTTGCGCTTTTTTCAGTGTACTGTGAGTCTTTTATTTTGTTCTAAAATAAACAAAATTGTCATGCAAGGTTTAACCAAGACCATGCAACAGAAACTATAAAAAATGACAGAAAATGTATCCATGATTATATTTTAAAATAACATGTGGCTTCAAATCCACTATCTTTTAGATTTTAAATTCAGTTTAAATGCTAAGAACTATGTTTCCTCGCCAGCTAAAGAAGCCAGTCATCTGTTCCGACCATACCTGTCAACTGTACAGATTTCCACAGAATGTCCAGTTTTTTTTGCCTTATATGTTTGGTCCGTTTTTCATAAAATTGTGGCTGTCTGGCAAATTAGTGACAAATCATTAAAGATTGAAGTTAGAAAATAATGACAGACATTTGAGTTTTAGATTTCATACCCTTCAGAAAGTTCATGCTAATGCAAAACCTGTTATTCTATCAATGTTCTAAGTTTGTAAGATCAATATTTCAAAACTGTCCATATTTGTACCACTTTTTTTAAGGTTTTGTCCAGATTCCTTACTCTAAGGGGTCGAGAGTATGGTTCCGACATTTTTTTTACAGTGTCTTTAAAAATTGTTTCACACATATCATGGTTTCTACAGCGTGATTTTTTTCATGCACTTCTAAGTCCAGTAACTTACTTTTCATTCACCCAGTCAGGATGAAACAGATGCCACATGCTTCAGGGATCTAAATCTTGTCATCACAATAAACAAAACATGCTGGAGGGATAGGTTCCTGACCCAGAGACTCCCCAGACTCTGGAATAGACTGCCCATACATGTCAAGGAGAGTGCCTCTTTGGCCTTCATCAAAAGGAACCTTGACGATTGGATGGGAGATAGGAAATTCACCCCGGGGATTACGTCAGTCACCCTGCTAGACAGGGGTCCAGGGAAGTAAATATTGTGGGAAGAAATAGCCAGGGAATTGTTATGGCTAGGCTTGTATAGGCCCTAGGGCCGATAGCCTAGTACCAACCTATGAATCTATGAACCTATGAACATGCGTGGGTTCGGTTCAAGCAGCTTTATTATGTATAAACACATCACGACTGAGGCAAATAACTTTAACTTAGATAAACTTATAAACAGACTGACCATTTCTCTCATACATGTTCACTCTCTGGCTGCACTTTCAAAATGTCACTGAAGCTAGCACATGCTTGTAAATTATATGCACGTTCAGTCCTTGGAAATATTTCTTAAATGTACAATACACATAGATATTCTACACCCTTCCTCTTGAGAAATAAATCACATTTCAATAGAAAACATTGATTGGTGTGCAATAAATACAAGATAATTCTTTGATATGCAATTATACAGAATTAAATACATATAGACACTCGTGTCCAGGTTGCTGTGTATTTCACACTAGGTCTGGAGATGTGACCAAATCGTGTGACATAGAATTTAGAATCAGGTTTTGCAAATGGGGCAGTCTCTGCTGAATGCTCAACCTTAGGGACATCTGTAACATCATCAGGAATGGAAGTTGAAATTAAAATACGTTCTGGAACAGGAACATTATCTGGTTTGCTCTGAGATTTAGAGTCTGTGTCACAGAAACAATGCTGCGGTATCAGTTCTGCTACAGGAAGAATATGTGTGCGATTTCTCCTGTACTCCACACCCACAGATTGCATAAGATCTCAGCTCGGCACATATACCTTTTACTTGACCAATCCGTTCGAAACCTTTCACCGTCTGTATCCTCACTGTCTTTCCTTCTTTTAATGGACGAAGAAATCTGCTCTTTTTACCATAACTAGACTTCTGAAAAGAACACTTTCTGAATAGTTGGGCTTTAATTGCTCTGTTGTTCTTAGTTTTCGGCCTCATCAAACTGGAACTGATAGGCAGGGTAGTTCTAGTTTGCCTAGATAGAAGTCTTTGAGCAGGTGAGCCAAGTATATCATGTTTCTGAGATTAAGTAAGTTTAAAAAGACGTTGGTATTGTCACACTTTGACTTCTCTAGTAATTGCTTTGTACTCTGTACTGCACTTTCAGCTAGAATATTTGACTGTGGATATTCAGGACTACTGGTAACATGTAAAGTCCCATTCTTTTGCAAAAGTCTGAAACAATTGACTTGTAAATTGAGTGCCATTGTCAGAGATAAGCTTATGAGAACTACCATGGACTGAGAAATGACATTTCAACTTAGTAATAACAGTAGTGGACGTTAGGTTAGGCAACAAATCAATCTCAAACCAATTTTAATAAGAGTTGACCAACACCAAGTAATGCTGATTACTCCACTCGAATATGTCAGGGGCTACTATTTACCAAGGTAGTTCAGGAACTTGACTTAGCTAACGTGGCTCTTTTTGCAGATGCAGTCTAGTACTATTACATACTGAACAAGATGAAAGCATTTTGCCAATGTCTTGTGCTAGAGAAGGCCAAAATACTAGTCCCCTTGCTCTTCTTTTGGTAGCTTTGGAAACTGGATGACCAGGATGCAAAATCTGGATATATTCATGTTGCAAGGATGCAGGAACAACAACTTTAGGTCCTTTGAAAATAATGCCATCTTCCATCAACATCTCATCTCTGTAAGGAAAATAAGCTAGTACTTCAGATTGCTTATATTGCCATCCTACCTGGATGTAGTTGTTGAACTTTTGCAAAACAGGATCAGTCTTTGTAAGTTCTCTCAGGTCATCAAGTCATGTGGTCTAAAACTTACATTCTTCCATGAAATCAAAGTCAAAATTGTCTGCATCAAGCAGTTCCGTTGTATTTTTGAGTGATCTGGATAAGGTATCAGACAGATAAAGACATTTGCCTTTTGTATACACCATTTTGAAGTTGTACTTTTGTAACTCAAGCATCATTCTTTGTAGTCTTGTTGAAGTGGAATGCATAGACTTCTTTAAAATAGTAACTAGGGGTTGATGGTCCGTTTCAATCTGGATATCTCGACCATAAATATAATCATGAAACTTTGAACATGCAAACAAAATTGCCAAAAGTTCCTTCTCAGTCTGAGCATATTGCCTTTCAGTTTGGGTAAGAGTTCTAGATGCATAGGCTACTGGTCTGTCCTCTTGAAGAATAACTGCACCAAGACCAAGCTTTGAGGCTTCACAGGAAAGAGTAACCGCTTGATTGGCATCACAGTATCTTAGTGTAGGTGGTGCAGCAATGTTCTGCTTAAGATCATTGAATGCTCTCTGGTGCTGTTCTAGCCATGACCATGCAATATTTCTGCATGTCACCTCTCTTAAAGGTGCTGTCAGTTCATTGAAATCTGGTAGAAACATGCCCAAATAGTTAACCATACCAAACAAACGCTGTAGAGCTTGAACATTATCTGCTGTGGGCATCTCAAGAATAGGTGTTTGCTAGGTTGGGTCTGGTCATAACCCAGTACTAGTAAACAAATGACCTACATATGTGACGTCTGGTAGTCTGAATTTGCACTTAAGAGGGTTGAGCTTAAACTTCACTTTGCATGCTCTGTCTAGAACTTTCTTGAGGTTTCTGTCACGCTCTGCTTCACCATGGCCTCCGATCAATAAATCGTCTATTATTATTATGCCACAGGGATAACCTGAAAATATCTGTTCCATTGCACGCTGGAAGACTTCACTTGCAGAATTTATTCCAAATGGCATCCTTAGGAATCTATATCTTCCAAATGGGGTACTGAATGTAGTCAGTAATGAGGATTTGCGATCAAGCATCACTTGCCAAAATGAACTCTTTGCATCCAAGACAGAAAATACAATAGCATTCGGTATCAGGGCTGCGACTTTCTCGACTGTTTGCATGGGATGATGAGGTCTTTTCAATGCCTAATTCAAGTCTCTTGGGTTGATGCATATTCTAATCTCGTCTGAGCATTTGTTGTGAGCTGCTGCCATAGACGACACCCATTCAGTTGGTTCTGTGACTGCATAAATCACACCTTGCTGCACCATTTTATCCAACTGAACTTTAACTCTGCTCTGTATAGCTATTGGAACTCTTCTTGCTGGTCTAACCATTGGACTGACCTCCGGGTCTAACTTCATGGAATACACAACTGGAAGCTTGCCTAACTTGTCATTGAAAACATCAGAATATCCTGAGAAAATAGTTTCACTGATGCTGGAACTGGAACTGGGACTTGGTTATATGATGAACTTCTTTAGTAAAGGAAAGCAAGTCCATTCTCAAACTATCTCTGAAACCCAATAATGACTGCACAGGTCTTTGAACTATGTAAAACAACAACTTGTAACTGTTCCCAGCCAAATAACATGAAAGCACTACTGAACCTTCAGTTTGAATTTCTTCACCTCCATATGCAACAAGTCTCACACAACTAGCCACATTAAGTTGTTTACCAGCTATTACTTTAGCAAATGTTTCTGCTGACATGACATTACACTTTGAACCAGTGTCTAGTTTGAGCTCAGTTGGTTTGCCATGGATCAGGACAGTACAAAACACTTCACCCTTTGCCAATAAATCTACTGCATTAACCTTTTCACCAATTACTGATACACTGTCTACATAAAAAGTAGACTGCAGCCCTACTTGACCAATTTGCCTTTTTGAATGATCTTTCTTTGTAACTGAGCAAGGTTTACTTGGCTTGGAAAACCTTTGAAAATTATTCCATTTTTTACACTTGTGACATTGCTGACCAAATGGTAAACACTTTTCTCTTTTAGACTCATGGTTGGCACAACAATTATGATAGTTAATAATGAAGCTTGACTTGGGTTTTGCTGACTTACCCTTGTACTGTATTAGGTAACAGGGAAGTCACTTGGTTTTCTAGCAAGTTCTAAGACTAGTTCAGTTAAAGGAGCATGCTCAGTGCAGAACAAATGTTACCGTAACATTTGTTCTGCACTGAGCATGCTCCTTTAACTGAACTAGTCTTAGAACTTGCTAGAAAACATTTGTTCTGCAGTGAGCATGCTCCTTTAACTGAACTAGTCTTAGAACTTGCTAGAAAACCAAGTGACTTCCCTGGAGTACTCACAGGGGCTGTGGCTGCCATGTGCTTAGGCATGTTTCTGTTTGCCACATGCTGCATGTTACCTCCATTTGCTGTGACGCCTGCTGAAACCATGCTCTTGTCACTTGTAAGCATACTTGTGTGTCTTTCTGCAACTTCATGGCTCTGACAAATCTCAGTAGTCTTGCCCAACATTAAATCTCTGTCACGAAGCAAAATCTTTCTCACAGCAGCACTATTAATACCACACACAAGCCAGTCCTTTATTAGCTTGTCTTTTAAATTACCAAACATGCAAGTTTTAGCTTTGTTTCTCAAATCAGTAATGTAAGCTGCCAATGTTTCTCCTGGCCTTGGGTCTCTTGTGTAAAACAAATACCTCTTTAATGTAATATTGGTCTGGGGGGAGGGGTGGCACATTTCTCTGACTTTATGCTTCAAATGAGAAAACAAAATGGCAAACAGCTCCAACCGAAAAAACTCAGAAAACCGTAACCAGTGACACAAGTAAATATTAAAACCTTACTTTACTGAATATAAAACACAAATCCAAGTAACTTAAGCGCTTTTCGTCAGGTCTAGTGCCTGACTTCTTCAGAGTCTCACTCAATATAGCAACATTTACGTTTATATATTAATTACATAATTGGAAAATTTGAAAATTAGAAAATTACAAATTTGTAAGATGAGAACCTGCTTTACATCATTGTCTTTAAAATTTAAAGAGTAAGTAACCAAACTCAAAGTGTGGATAATAATTTTACATGTAAACATAGATATTATGTATATTTATAGTATACTTGATGAAGTGGGTCCACAAATCCTAATATGTAAAATAAAGTAAAATAAACATGATTATAGACCTTCAAATCCAAGCATGGTAATAATTTTGCAAAGTTGTAATAATGCAACAAAATGTCCTTTACCTTTGTAAACTCCTCAGTTTCAACAAACTAGAGATTGAGCAAGTGCCGTTTAAACCCGGGTAGCAGTATGCATACAACCTCACCTGCCAGCGTAATTCAGCTTCCTCTAACTGTAGAGATCTTGGGCCACCCCTCTGGTTAACTGGGATGTGATCAATAGCAGTAAATTTAAAATTGTGGTTTGAGTTAATAACAGTATGTTTTGCTAGAGCGTTTTCCATTTTTGATGTTTTAATCGCGTATAAATGTTCATATATACACTCTCTCATTCTTCTGATGGTTTTCCCAATATAGAATGCCGAGCATTGTTTACATCTAGCTAAGTAAACCACATAACAAGAATTACAATTTAATTTAGAATCTATTCTGTATGTATGGTTATTTATGCAGAATTGTGTACCCTCCTCAACATGCTTGCAGAAATTGCAATTCTGACACTTATGCATACCTACATTCGCCTTGTAGCGTGTTTCCTTGAATTCCAACATATTTTTTAAGTTCTTTCCTTTCTTATATACTATCTTGGGGCAAGAACCTATTTTTTCATAAATGTCAGGGTACGCTCTAAACAATTCCCAATTCTTAAATATAATATCTATGCATAATCCACTGCCTTTACTAAATGTTGTAATAAAAGTTGGTTTACAAGTCTCATCAGCCATTGTTACAAGTGGTAAAGTTGGATTTACTGGTATGTCATGCGTATCTATCACACCAAAATCATTAATCAAGTTGGTCCATGAATTGGTAAGAGAGCCCATAGAGATATTACTGATGTTGTTAGTAGTACTAGGCAATAGTGGAGAATAGATGTTTTGGCATCTTTTATCAGTGACCGCTTGTATTAATTCATCCAACAAATCAGTAGGATATCCATGGGCAAGAAACATATTTTTTTAAGGTTGAACATTCAATATGAAAATCACTGTCCAGCGAAACCATTCTAGCAGCATGGACCAGCTGTCCTTTGACAACTGATCTTTTTTGAAAAAATGGATGGCAGCTGGTAAAGTGTAAAAAGGTGTTTGAATATGTTTCTTTCCGGTGGATTTTAGCAGTGTAACAGTGAAGTGTTAAGTCCTTACATAACCTAACATCTAAGTAGGCAATGTTCTCAGTTGAGAATGTATGTGTGAACTGTAAAAAGGTGGTACATTGATTGAAATACTGGACCATCCTTTTTACCTCACTCTCACCTGCTTTCACAAGTACAAAGATGTCATCCAGGAACCTAGTATATAGTACAAAGGATTCAATGTGTGGGTTTAACTGTGAGAAAACATAATGGGACTCCCAGTAGGCCATAACCAAATTTGCTATGCTGCCACCACATGGGGATCCCATAGCTACACCCACTTTTTGTTTGTAAAATTCATCCCCAAAGATGAAAAAGTTGTACGACAGAATCAAGTCCCCTAACAGGGTGACTAGATAAATTTCCCTGTCTGGTGCATCATGCTTTTTCATCATGTAAGAAACCCACTCCAATGCTGTATCTTGGGGTATACTACTATACAAGTCCTTGACATCTATTGTTACAAAATTTGCCTCAGTGTCAAATTCGATGGCTCTCACTGCATCCAGAAATGACCAAGAGTCCTTACAAATATGATGTTCCATAAGGACATATTTTTGTAAGATATTGTCAATTAATTTTGCACATGTATAAGTAGGGGTACCCCTGCTATCCACTAAGAGTCTAAGTGGTGGATTGTCTATGCTTTTATGTATTTTCGGGATACCAAAGATGCATGCATACCTAGGGTAAGATGTGGATAGGTATGCATGTGTCTTAGAGTCAATTCTACTCTCTATCAGTAAATCCTCAATGGTGTCCTTAATTAATTTATAAGCTCCATTAACCTCTGACCTAGAACTAGGGTCATATCTGTTAGAATTCAATACATCATACATTCGCTTCTCATAGTCGTCCGTAGTGAACACTACTAATCCTCCCCCCTTATCCGGTTTGCAAAACCGCAAGTTTTGAGTGCCAAGGAATTGTATAAACTCCGTATCCTCCTTGTAAGTATTATTACTACCATACTTATGTGGTTTACCCGAGTTTAAGTGTCTCAGATCGAGTTCACAACACTTTTCAAATATTTCCAAGACAGGATGGAGTGGAGGATTAAAGGTACTTGGTATATACAATCTATTTGAACCAGTCGTGTCCAAGGAGTCCCCTATTAGTACTTTAAAATTTAATTTTCTAACAAAAAGTTTAACGTCCAATATTGTGTTAACAATGTTAATAGACTTAGTTGGCACGAAACTAAACCCCTTGGCCAGTAGTTCCACCATGCTAGTATCAAACTTAACATCACTAAAATTGTATAAGTTAAAATCACCTAGTTCATTTTTAACTATTTCTAATAAGGGTGAAGTTGCAGTTGTGTTACTCAATGACACCAAAGAATTGTCTTTAGTCAGTCCTACACCAGGCCCGTCAATATCACCCAATTCAATACACAAATCTAGAACTGGATAATCTGTAAAAGAAGATTCGTTAGGACATTGTACATCATCACACAAGTTAAAGTTTACTTGTTGTTTGTCCATCTCTGTCCAAATTTGTTTTGGTAATTGTTCTTGTTTTTTGGTCTTGCACCTAAAAAAGTAAACCTTTCAGTTGCATTGTTATTGATGTAACCCCCCACCCGGTGGTTATTCCCACTTCTTAGTCTTTGGCTCCATGGTGTACTAGTTGCCTCACCAAAATTGTCCAGGTTACCTACTCGCTCCGTGTCGTTAGGCCCTTTATTTGATCATCATTTTAAGAAACATTTCAAATAGCTGCACTGTGCGAATTAATTGGGTGGTAGAAGAAGCTCAGAGTAAGAAACATTTCGAAGTAACTGCACCTTGTGAATACACAGTACACAGTACACTGAAACACTTCCGAAATGGCTGTACTTTGCTAAATAACTCCTTACAGTGCAAGAAACAATCTGTAATGGTGGCTCTTCACGAGTAGACACACCCAGCACAAGAAACTTTTCGAAATGGCTGTATTTTGACTGCACTTCATGAAATAGTTGCACTTTGCACATAATAAACTCTTAGGAATAAAAGCACAGTAATAAACACATACTGTAATCATTTTTACATACTTTGTGATGGTTCAAATAGCTTTAGTTATGCTCTGGATAGCTTCAATCAATGTGAAATAACAGTTTACACCAAAAAAGTGTAATTTGCCAAAAACAAGTCACCTTTGCTTTATTTATACTTAATATACCCTTTTTGCCTTTTTATATTTGTTTTACCCGTTCAATTGCTTTTTACTCTAAACATGCTCGTTTTGCAATTCCGAGGTTACTCTGAACCCCCTATGTACTTTTTATCAATACTTTTCTGATAATTGTTTTATCAAATATCTTAATTTTGAACATTTCATTTGATTAGTAAACTTTTTATGCTTTTCATTTGCTTAATACACATTTATGTGCTATTTGTTTGCTTAGTAATGCATTCTGTGCCCTTGTAATTCTCCATTTTATCTTTTTTAATAAAATCATTGTGCAAGTTTTCATTACATCTAGATTGTTTCTAGCCCCTTTTTGCTCTTGTTTCTCTTATTCTGCCTTCACTGTGGGTTCTGCACCTCGTATCTCTGAAAAGCAGTCTTTGGAATCCCGGTTCTGATACCATGTCATTGAGTCAGTCAGGATGAAACAGATGAGCATACATGGCATAGATTCAAGTAGCTTTATTATGTACAAACACATCAGAACTGAGGCAAATAACTTTAACTTAGATAAACTTATAAACAGACTGACCATTTCTCTCATACATCTTCACTCTCTGGCTGCACTCTCAAAATGGCACTGAAGCTAGCACATGCTTGCTGTTATATGCACGTTCAGTCTTTGGAAATGCTTCTTAAAAATACAACACATGCACCTACACTACACTTCTCTTAGGGTTTATCAAGACACTAAGACTGCATCTGATGTACTGCATGCCAGACCCATGCATGCAATCATAACAGCCATGCTCATAAACAAGTGATATTGTCAGAAGTGACACTAAACACTGATACTATGCAGGTGGGTCAGTTTAACAGAATTCATTTGTTTATGAGAGCTAATGAATATCTGCAGGACTTTATGTTAATAGTTCTCTGCTGATTCTGTTGATGTGCTTACTTCTATAATATGGAGAGCAGTATGTCAACGCAAGTCAGTATTGGGACAGAATGGAATTCAGAGGTTTTTATGGTTAAGATTTAATTTTGTAGTTTTGCACATCTAGTGGGGTTTGGTTTTATTGGCCTGAATGTACCCATAAAACTTAAAATGTAAAACATTATGGGCATTCAGAAGCCTTGGAGATTGTTGCATGTCTCACATTCAGATGAGACACTGAGGCATGGAATGGGTTCAACTCATTTATTGCACATAAACAAAACTGGAGCTGTAACTGAAACATATACTTTGAACTACATACGCTTACTGACTGACTCATTACTTCTAACACACTCACATGTGCATCTCCATTCAAGCTTGCACTCGCACTTACTGACTATACAAAATGGCACTGATCTCGCACGTGCTCAGTAACTTATATGCACATGCTGTCTAGCTAGAGTGGCTGAATAGGTTCAATATACACACTGATCTACAGAGATGAAACACTGTATGGCTTTAGGTAGTAATTTGCATATTTCCCATGGGCCTTTATTACAGGAGTTTAAGGTATTACACAGTGAAAACTCTAATTTGGCTGAGTTTTATTTGCAGTTTTTACTGAATGGTTTGTCTTTGTGATGTTTTTACCCTTTGATTTGGATGTTATTTGGGGTATCTTGCAGGTACCTTAGTGTTTCAGACATCAGGCTTGATTTGGAGCCTTGTGTTTCTAAAGTATAGCCAAACAATCCACTTATACTGTGCTGATGAAGTCACTACAAAGGCTGCAACATGCACGTCCAGCTAGTGGGGTTTGGCTTCACTGGCCTGAATGTACATTAAAGACTTAAAAAGTAAAAAGTCGCAGGCTTTCAGAAGCCATGGAGCTGGAATAATGTATGTCCTTAAGATCTCGTTTTCATTTAGTTCATTGTTCTTCGTTACACGAGGATTGAGGTATCGCACAGTGAAAACTCTAGCTTGGCTGGGTTTTCTTGCAGTTTTTACTGAATGGTTTGTGTGTAACCTTTTTACCCTTTAGTTTATATATATATATATATATATATATATATATATATATATATATATATATATATATATATGAGATTATACTATATCATATGGTTAAATGTGTATGCAGATGAGATTTCTAATGCAACCTTGATCCCGGTAGTGACTGACATACACACACACACACACACACACACACACACACACACACACACACACACACACACACACACACAATCACCCACACACACTGAAAAATGGATAGAGGGCAGATCTGGCAAGACAGGAGGAATAGTCTAAAACATGGCAGTTTTAATTCAATACAAATGTAAAATAATGCATCTGAGAAGTACACACTTTTAAAGGAGTATGTTTATTTATTTATTTATTTATTTTACATTTGTTTATCTGGGAGGTCCAAATGGACAGAGCTGTACATTTTCAGAGGAGGCCAGGGGAGAAAAGCTCCAGAACAATTGCTAACATACTATACATAAGACATTTACATGAACATTGTGGTTTACACATTCACCTATAAAAATATTGCAGTAATGTAATCAGAGTGAATGCAGGAAGAACAACACAAACTCATATTACAAATACAACTAACCAGTAACAAACTGGAAATAAGGCTGACAGAGTGTTGTTTATGCTTGGTGAACGAAACAAAACAAAAAAAAAAACACAAACTGCTGCAACAGAAAAATCTGCAGTTTATCCAGAAACTATGGAAAGGGGCAAATTTGTTGGGCCAAGTGGTCCTTATCAGCTATCAAAATATGTGCTCCTATGAACCATTACTTTTGCAAACAAATAGGAAGTCAAATAGGACTGGGTCTTTTGTTGCTGAAAAAGAGAGACACAAGTCACCTTGGAGTAGGCTGTAAGCTGCCAACCATAAGGAGGGTTGTGGTAATCTAATGAGATAGTCGAAGGATTTTATGTCTTTCATTTTCTTGGTTATAAATCTTTGGAGTCTTTCCAGTTGACCAATATGCTTGGATTTGTACATACCAAAGGTGGCTCTGTAATCAGTAGATGGTTTGGTAAGAGAAGCGCACAGCGGTAGGATGACTTCTTTCACTATGGTGGAAATATGATGATCGAATGAGAGAGAGCTGTCTACATAAGTACCTATGTCTCTAATGGCTGACTCTGCCTGAGGGGGACTGCCATTTATAACATGTGAGATGGGATCAGCTTTTTTGCTAAACATTACATTGTTACACTTTTTTTGCATTTAACGTGGGACTGTTTTTGATACATCTGCTATGGGCATATTGCAGCCCTTGCTGGAATTCTTCAGTATTAATGGATGAGTAGATAACACAATGCTATCTGCTATGGAACAGTGATGCAGTAGGTAGCACTGTCACCTCACAGGAAGAGGGCCTCTGGTTCAAATCTTGACTGGGGTGCCTTTTCTGTGGAGTCTGCATGTCTTTCTTGTGTTACTGTGGATTTCCTCCAAGTGCTTCGGTTTCCTCCCACATTCCAAAGACATGCAATAGGTGGACTGGACTCTATAAATTGGCCAAAGGTGTGAATGTGTCATAAGGAAGAACAACAGCAGAAGGGCTAGCCACCTGGTGGTGTGAACTTTGGCTTTAGATGATTGCCATTGTTGAAGTGACACCCCAACTCCATGTACAAAAAAGGGAAAAGGGGTTATGGGTAGATGTACTGATATATATTATTATACAAACCTAACTTTCTCTATTCTGCTCACATATTAATTTAATTTGCTTTACTTGTTTTATATACTGTTGCTTATTTCTCAATAATCTGATAGTTTAGAATTATTATTAATTTCCGCACTTTCTAGTCCCTAATGAATTAATCAAGTAGCACTCCTACATTTTCTGACTTTAACATAAGTAAGTCACATCTGTTGTATAGATACTATTTAGTTTCAGCAATGTGATTACTTGTTTAGTCATGTGTAATACTTTAGGAAAAGGTAGAATAACTGTCTCCTCTAGTAATGCTGGCTGTAGTTTTCATGTTTTAAATAGTAAAAGTAGGGTTATTACTTATAATGCAACATTTCTCAAATGTTTAGGTGATATCTACACAATTATAACACTATTGTATATTTGGAATGTTAAATACTTAATCTTAACTTATTGACATTTGATGTAGAGGATTAAAGCTGTGAGTAGTTCCTGTGGTACAAAGTTTGATTCTCTCAGCCCTCATTTGCCTACTGTGTGACTTTAAGCAAGTCACTTAACCAGACATTGCTCCTGGGTCGTCCCATGGAAATGGATTCTGTGTCCAGTGGGCCTAGCCTACTTTGTTAGCAAATGGGTATTATTATTATTAACTTTATGCAGGATCATACAAAATATATACGGAAATAGCGAATATGTGCTTTAGGTTACAATTCAACAATAAAAAAGAAAATGATACTAAGCCAGATCTTGGTTAAGTAATCCAAGAATAATGTACAACACTAAATGTTAGTTAAACAGTAGAAAAGTGCAGTATGTGTGTGTGTGTGTGTGTGTGTGTGTGTGTGTGTGTGTGTGTGCATGCGTGTGTGCATGTGTGTGTGTGTGTGTGTGTGTGTGTGTGTGTGTGTGTGTGTGTGTGTGTGTGTGCATGTGTGTGTGTATGTATGTGTCTGTGTGCGTGCGTGCGTGCATGCGTGTGTGTGTTTATGTGTGTGTGTGTGCATGCGTGTGTGTGTGTGTGTGTGTGTGTGTGTGTGTGTGTGTGTGTGTGTGTGTGTGTGTGTGTGTGTGTGTGCATGCGTTCATGCGTGCATGTGCGTGTGGTATGTGCATGTGTGTATGTGAGTGTGTGTGTGCATGCGTGTGCGCGCGTGTGTGTGCGTGTGTGTAGACATGCGTCTATAAAGTGCAATGTCTGTCTGTATGAGGAAGAAGGTACTTTTCATGATACACAAGAGGGGTTCAAGGATGTTTTCTGTTGTTTTGAAGGAAGTAAAATATTAGAGATTCACAAAAGCTAAGTTATAGACAATTTAGTGTCAGCATTTTAAACAGCTTATAGATTTTTACTTTTAGTCAGCTTTAGCTAGCAGTATAGACTGGGTATTTAAAGTGTTAGGTTAGCTAAATAGAGGAAACAGAGATAGAGGACAGGATGGTGTTAAGTCATCTGGTTACACACAGCCCCTGTTTGCTAGTATTCTCGCTAATGGCATTCTGTCAGGATTTTAAACTTTTGTTGATTTTTTTGAAGAGGATTAAATCAGAATGTCAATTTTAACATTTCTGTATCTACAGAGTATTCTCATAGCATAGATAAATGATCTAAAATCATTCCTTATTTACTGACTTAAATATGTAAGCTGTTAACTGCCCCCGCATATTATTTGGGTACAGTGATATGATGAATCAATTGGTTAACAGATTATGTCACAACACCATACTGAGCAATAATGAACTGGCAGGCATATTAAAAGTGAGGAATCAAATGCTGGAACGAAAAAAATAAATGCAAACGTTATTTGCAAAAGAAAGGGAGGGAGCCGTCCTGTATATTTTTACTTATTTATAGCATCTCTTAGTTTCCCATAAATTAAGGAAAGGGAAATACTTTTTCTTTCACTTTTATTCAAAATGAAGTATTTTGTTTCTCTAACTTTTGGCAAGCTCTGCCACCAGTGAAAGCAGCTTTTAGGAAGCTGGTTGCCAAAAAAACTGTTTTGTAAATAATCCATCTCCTGAAACCCCCCCTTGCAGTAATAAGAATACATATTTACAGTCTGATGTCACAAACAGCTCATATTTTCTTGATACAAGAAATGTGAGCTTATCTTGTGATAAAGTGTGCAGTCCCTGCTGCAGCTGTTGCTTTGTATTCTGCATGTCATACTAATGTGCTGTTGACCTCCCAAACTATATACAGCTCTGCAACACTAACATCTGTCTTGGTGCAAGCCTGCTCTGACCTCCCAAACTATATATAGTTCTGCACCACTAACATCTGTCTTGGTGCAAGCCTGCTCAGTCCTCCCAAACTATATACAGCTCTGCACCACTAACATCTGTCTCAGTGCAAGCCTGCTCAGTCCTCCCAAACTATATACAGTTCTACACCACTAACATCTGTCTCAGTGTAAGCCTGCTCAGACCTCCCAAACTATATACAGCTCTGCACCACTAACATCTGTCTCAGTGCAAGCCTGCTCAGACCTCCCAAACTATATACACCTCTGCACCACTAACATCTGTCTTAGTGCAAGCCTGCTCCGACCTCCCAAACTATATACGCCTCTGCACCACTAACATCTGTCTTGGTGCAAGCCTGCTCCAACCTCCCAAACTATATACAGATCTGCACCACTAACATCTGTCTTGGTGCAAGCCTGCTCTGACCTCCCAAACTATATACAGCTCTGCACAGCTAAGATCTGTCTCGGTGAAAGCCTGCTCTGACCTCCCAAACTATATACACCTCTGCACCACTAACATCTGTCTCAGTGCAAGCCTGCTCAGACCTCCAAGCTATATACAGCTCTGTACCACTAACATCTGTCTCAGTGCAAGCCTGCTCAGACCTCCTAAACTATATACAGCTCTGCACCACTAACATCTGTCTTGGTGCAATCCTGCTCCGACCTCCCAAACTATATACAGCTCTGCACCACTAACATCTGTCTTGGTGTAAGCCTGCTCCAACCTCCCAATCTATATACACCTCTGCACCACTAACATCTGTCTCGGTGCAAACTTGCACCGACCTCCCAAACTATATACAGCTCTGCACCACTAACATCTGTCTTGGTGCAAGCCTGTTCTGACCTCCCAAACTATATACAGCTCTGCACCACTAACATCTGTTTTGGTGCAAGGCTTCTCCAACCTCCCAAACTGTATACACCTCTGCACCACCAACATCTGTCTTGGTGTAAGCCTGCTCTGACCTCCCAATCTATATACACCTCTGCACCACTAACATCTGTCTTGGTGCAAGCCTGCTCTGACTTCCCAATCTATATACAGCTCTGCACCACTAACATCTGTCTCGGTGCAAGCCTGCTCTGACCTCCCAAACTATATACACCTTTGCACCCCTAACATCTGTCTCAGTGCAAGCCTGCTCTGACCTCCCAAATGATATACACCTCTGCACCACTAACATATGTCTTGGTGCAAGCCTGCTCTGACCTCCCAAACTATATACACCTCTGCACCACTAACATCTGTCTTGGTGCAAGCCTGCTCAGACCTCCCAAACTATATACAGCTCTGCACCACTAACATCTGTCTTGGTGCAAGCCTGCTCCGACCTCACAAACTATATACAGCTCTGCACCACTAACATCTGTCTTGGTGCAAGCCTGCTCTGACCTCCCAAACTATATACAGCTCTGCACCACTAACATCTGTCTCAGTGCAAGCCTGCTCAGACCTCCCAAACTATATACATCTCTGCACCACTAACATCTGTCTCAGTGCAAGCCTGCTCAGACCTCCCAAACTATATACACCTCTGCACCACTAACATCTGTCTTGGTGCAAGCCTGCTCAGACCTCCCAAACTATATACAGCTCTGCACCACTAACATCTGTCTCAGTGCAAGCCTGCTCCAACCTCCCAAACTATATACACCTCTGCACCACTAACATCTGTTTTGGTGCAAGCCTGCTCCGACCTCCCAAACTATATACAGCTCTGCACCACTAACATCTGTCTCGGTGCAAGCCTGCTTCGACCTCCCAAACTATATACAGCTCTGCACCACTAACATCTGTCTCGGTGCAAGCCTGCTCTGATCTCCCAAACTATATACACCTCTGCACCACTAACATCTGTCTCAGTGCAAGCCTGCTCAGACCTCCCAAACTATATACACCTCTGCACCACTAACATCTGTCTTGGTGCAAGCCTGCTCCGACCTCCCAAAGTATATACAGCTCTGCACCACTAACATCTGTCTCAGTGCAAGCCTGCTCCGACCTCCCAAACTATATACAGCTCTGCACCACTAACATCTGTCTCAGTGCAAGCCTGCTCCGACCTCCCAAACTATATACAGCTCTGCACCACTAACATCTGTCTCAGTGCAAGCCTGCTCAGACCTCCCAAACTATATACAGCTCTGCACCACTGACAATTGTCTCAGTGCAAGCCTGCTCAGACCTCCCAACCTATATACAGCTCTGCACCACTAACATCTGTCTTGGTGCAAGCCTGCTCAGACCTTCCAAACTATATACAGCTCTGCACCACTAACATCTGTCTTGGTGCAAGCCTGCTCCAACCTCTCAAATTATATACACCTCTGCACCACTAACATCTGTCTTGGTGTAAGCCTGCTCCAACCTCCCAATCTATATACACCTCTGCACCACTAACATCTGTCTCGGTGCAAGCCTGCTCCGACCTCCCAAACTATATACAGCTCTGCACCACTAACATCTGTTTTGGTGCAAGGTGTCTCCAACCTCCCAAACTATATACACCTCTGCATCACTAACATCTGTCTTGGTGTAAGCCTGCTCTGACCTTCCAGTCTATATACACCTCTGCACCACTAACATCTGTCTCGGAGCAAGCCTGCTCTGATCTCCTAAACTATATACAGCTCTCCACCACTAACATCTGTCTTGGTGCAGGCCTGCTCAGACTTTCCAAACTATATACAGCTCTGCCCACTAACATCTGTCTTGGTGCAAGCCTGCTCAGACCTCCCAAACTACATACAGCTCTGCACCACTAACATCTGTCTTGGTGCAAGCCTGCTCAGACCTTCCAAATTATATACAGCTCTGCACCACTAACATCTGTCTTGGTGTAAGCCTGCTCCGACCTCCCAATCTATATACACCTCTGCACCACTAACATCTGTCTCGGTGCAAGCCTGCTCCGACCTCCCAAAATATATACAGCTCTGCACCACTAACATCTGTAAATTACTGCCTGCCACTACTGCATTAGCAAATATCTGCATGCCCCTTCCAAAGAGATAACAACTAACTCCACTGGCTGGATAATGATGACATGAAATGTAGTCTCTCATGTATGCATTGCATCCTTCAGACTTGTCTGATGCTCTAAGTACAAGCCTCTTTTACCACTGTTTGCAAGATAAAGGAAGTGAATTCAGCTACAGTGTGACTGCGCATGCATGAAAAATATGTCAACAGCTGCAAAAAAAAAAAATTATGTTTCTCATTATGATTACCTACAGCCAGCTAAGCAAAACTATATTGCTGATCTGGACAGTTTAAGCTCCACTCCTTGGTGTTGCCAACAGCTGGTTATTTATTCACAGATAAAGGAGTTCCTTCCTGGTTTGACTTAAAAGTTTTCCAAAAGGAACTTGTATAGTAAAGTCAAATTTGGCAATTATGCTTGTATCACTGGAATATAAGCACAGGGTTCGCTTTAAGGTTACATGAAGGCTGCACAGTTTCACAGTTTGATCACTTTATTTATAATTTGATGATCTGAGTAATGAACTTATCTAACTCGGGCCTGTTTCAGACAGGGAGCATCTGCGCCCGGCACAGACGTTATATGTTACACAAATGTGTGTCGACTAGAGCACGTTCTAATCAGAAATCTTGCCTGCAAACTATTGTCATGTCATAACTTCACAGTATAAGGCAATGAAATAAAAACTGCAATAACATTCTAAGTTTACAATACAATGTACCGAGTGTTATACATATGTGTAAATCAACACACTTGACAGAACTATCCATACATATTTTTATATTTAATGGTATTTCATCTTTGAGGATTTGCTGGTGGGTGGAGATGGATAAACAAAAGGAGGTAGGTAGAAATTCAAGTAATACATGAGTGGATGAGCCATTAACATTTGAATTTATCAAGAAGAAATTCTACTGTCTTTCAGCAAAAACTATTTTCCATCATAAATAGTTCTTAGGTAAAAGGACGTCATCCTTAGTTTTGAAGGACTATAAAATAGAAAGCACAGTTGGTTAATATGATGCTTGAGTCTGTTCTGTAGTTCTCTAAGTATAGCTGCATTAGTGGAACAGGATCTTAGTTGGTAGTGTGGGCTGGATTGGTTTATTTATGAGCCTAAGTCAGGTGGGTTTGCATTTTCATGTACATGAATGAGACAAGCAGAATCCCAGGATGTGCTTTTGTTGGTTGTCATTTTGTAGTTTTGAGGACTAAAAAGTGATGCTCAATTTGGAGTGCTAGAATGACAAATAAGCTCAGCTGATTGACTATAGTTTGGATGGTAGTTAAATGAATAACATTAATGAATTTGTCAGCAGTGTAAAATGTAAACAGAATGTCTGCTTATAATGACACAGCTGAAAGCAACATAACAGAAACATTGTAATTATGAATGTTATTGTTATATTATTGTATTATTTAGCAAAAACAGTTTTGTGAAGACATTGTACTTTACCAGAGAAAAAAAAAAACAGTATCTTCTCTTGTACTTTACAAGTCACAGCAAATCTTCAGATAATGTTCTCTGCCCACCAAGGTAACATATAATGTCAAGTCAAGTCTTTTCGGCTTTTCCCGATTAGGGGTTGCCACAGCGGAACTCCGGTCTGCTAATGATTGGCAGTAGATTTTTATTGTGCCGAGTTGCCAGCCTGACTCCCAACCTTCAGCGAAGGCACGCCTATTCACGCATGTCTTTCAAAGACCACTTGACCACGGGGAGAACATGCAGACTCCACACGGAGGGCACTCCAGCTGAGAATTGAACAGGAGAACCTCTTGCTGGGAGCCAACAATGCTACCGCTGTACCACCGTGGCTTGTAAGGTAACAAAAATGTGATCTATGGAAATGATAAAATCAGCAAATTCCTACAAAATGCCTTAGCTTTTCACCAAAGCAGATACTCAAGGTAAGTTGATTAGGATATTTACCAAAAGAACCATTTACCAAAGGACATACCTAAGACAAATTATAAATATTAGAAAGAACATTACTGATCTGAGAAACAAGATCACAATATTGTAAAATATTCCATAAACTACTATGACTTACTGAAAGCAAAAGATACTATCAACATTATTAGCTTGAAGGCTATCAATAACTTCTCTAATAATTAACAACATGATTTGTTATCTTGTCCTTTAACACCAAACAAACCTTTATGAAATTTAGAAAAGAAAAAAACCTTTCAGCCAACAACACAAAATCTTTAAAAAAAACTATTGTGATCTTATGAAATTATGTTATGAGAGTTCTTTGCGTTCTAAAGATATTACAGTCCATATTGAGAATGAAAGGAAATTGAAGTTTCTTAATGAAGGAAGAGCGAAGGAACCGTTAAAACATTAAAAATATGATGCAGCACAACCAACTACAGAGCTACCATGTAGCAGGTAAAGCAGCCAAACGAAGGATACTTCCAAATAGCAATCAGGCAGAATGGTACTCAGCTTCAATCCAACTTAGACAGATTTTAAAGATCCACACAGGAGCACAAAGACCAAAATAAAACTCAGGTTTATTAAAACAAGAGGTGAGCGCTTTCGCTATGAGCTTCTTCAGACCTAATAACATCTACATTCAAAATAACCAAGGTATATATAGTTTCCTTTGAGTCAATTAAAAAATCAATTAAGACATCAATTAGCTACTAGAACATCTTAAAGGTAGATATACACTATATTTAATTACTACAAGAATATATAAAAAACCTTTCCCATATACTGCATCCACATATAAAAATATGCATATAAAACCACATACTTATGCTACTATGATAAATTTACAAAAATAATAAAATATCACATATATATAAATACAGAAGTATATATAGGGAATATATGTATAAAAAGCAACACTAATGGATCATTTATGTAGCCTTCTTCTTTTCAAGGCAGGTTTAATGGATGCACGTTCATTCAAAGGTTTGAATGATCCATTAGTGTTGCTTTTTATACATATATTCCCTATATATACTTCTGTATTTATATATATGTGATATTTTATTATTTTTGTAAATTTATCATAGTAGCATAAGTATATGGTTTTATATGCATATTTTTATATGTGGATGCAGTATATGGGAAAGGTTTTTTATATATTCTTGTAGTAATTAAATATAGTGTATATCTACCTTTAAGATGTTCTAGTAGCTAATTGATGTCTTAATTGATTTTTTTAATTGACTCAAAGGAAACTATATATACCTTGGTTATTTTGAATGTAGATGTTATTAGGTCTGAAGAAGCTCATAGCGAAAGCGCTCACCTCTTGTTTTAATAAACCTGAGTTTTATTTTGGTCTTTGTGCTCCTGTGTAGATCTTTAAAATCTGTCTAAGTTGGATTGAAGCTGAGTACCATTCTGCCTGATTGTTATTTGGAAGTATCCTTCGTTTGGCTGCTTTACCTACTACATGGTTTGTGCTCCTGTGTGGATCTTTAAAATCTGTCTAAGTTGGATTGAAGCTGAGTACCATTCTGCCTGACTGTTATTTGGAAGTATCCTTCGTTTGGCTGCTTTACCTGCTACATGGTAGCTCTGTAGTTGGTTGTGCTACATATTTTTATCTGTTTATTTTTGTGACTACGGAGCTTTTATCCCCCGGTTTACTGACTATTTTGACTTTTATATTATTTATTAAAAATATGATCTTCAAGGTACTCAACAGGAAATATCTACTGTTATTTTATGAACTGTATTAAAGATAAGAAGGGTAAGTTAGTTACAACACAGATGGATATGTAAAAATAAAACATAGCTGGATATTGTATCGACTACTGAAGATCATTTTACTGGTGTTTTTTCACAACTGTCTGAAGCCTGATCAGAAGTCCTTCCAAAATGGCCAAATAACCATTAACCCCCAATTTCTACCTGTCTTTTTTGAAAAGGTTGTAAATTCATAATATCTAACAAATAGCATACACATATAATGTACAGCAATATTTCAAATTAGTAAGTCATTTATCTGCATTAGTTATACTGTTAACATTTAAGACTAAAAATAGAAACTATCCCCTTTTTTAACAACTTTTTCAATCCTTGCCTTAACATCCCCCGGGATTCATGAAGCTCAGCGCAAGGCCGGCGTTAGGCTTGCGCCAACCGTGCGGCATACAGATGGCTCAGTAGTGCCATATGCATATTAATGGAGGCGCACTGCCACCACAGCCACGTGCATAGGAAATGAGCGTGAGTGCATGGGGCGTGTCGAAGTGCCGCACGGAAGCGTGGAAATGTCAGCTGTTGACGTGCAACCTAAAATGCTTGAATATAACAATCTGCCTGCAATAGTAATCACACCTGTCAGTGTCTGTGAATACTGAAATGTATGCAAAGCATGCAAGACAGTTCTTGCGAACACAAAATTAAAAAGCAAACATAAATGCACGGTAGCGAATATCGAGTCTCCATCCCTTGAACAAATGACATTTAAAACTGTGTGCCCGTATTCTAACGCAGTGTAGATAGTTATACCAAGTGGAAGTGAAAAGCATCATGTTAGCGTGCCGCCAATAGCTACGTCTAGCCCAATGGTCAGGGTTACCACCTGAACCACATTGTGAGGGATAGTACACAGCTGGGCAGATGTGTCCATACCAAAACCATTATAAATGTAAAATATCCTGCGACCGTATGACATAATTATGTCCCACATCACATGTAATAGTCACATACAATAGTTATTTCCGTATGTAACATACCACATGTTACAAGAAATAGAATAAGCAAGAAAACGAAACAGAAGGAGCATATAAACTGCTACAACAATAAGCTAACATGTAGGCATAAAACAAAAGTATTATCCATAGTACTGATCGTGGGTATGTGTTGTCCTGTAAAATCTGATTTGTGTCCAGAATATATCCCATCCTGGCCATATGAAAAGGTGGCATCCCTACCAATGGTCAGAGCATTCGGCCAAAATCTGCCCATATGCAGTCCAAGCCGTTCTTGTTAGGATGTGTCAAAGTTGAACGGGTATTACCTGGGTGTACCTACCATGTCATGAAAGTTAAGTATGTGTGTGTACCTATGTGCGTGATGTACAGCATGTGGAAGGTGAAAAATGCCAGGGTAGTCCTCACAACCATACAGGTACCTGACGTATGTAGTGTATGCAATGTGTTCCCTTGACCGTGACATGGGCCATCATCCAAAGAAGGGATGGATGGAGTGTCAGGAATATATGTGTGGGGGGATGGGTAATGGTATAATCCACAAAGGCGAGACTGTGTTGGATGCACAATAGGTGAACTGGAGGTGTATGAGGGAGCAGCGGGTGAATCAGAAAGAAACACAAAGAACAAGCATACACATCCGCAATACAACCTGATAGGCCATACTGTAGAACACAATCACACAAACATATGAATATTAAAATGTGCGATACACATGTACAGAAAAGTCACCGGCACATACCCACAGAATGGTCTGGATGGAACTGGCCCATCCAAATGCAACACACCTGGATGCATAATTGAATACCCATCATCCCCTCCACAGCACACAACCTGCCCCCATTCCTGAACATCCACCAAATCCAGCCATACTCGGGCTACCAGCTTGGCACAGCCATATCTACACATAGTGACCACTACTCATATGTAGTAGGCAGTGTCACCCTAGGCAGTGTCAGGATTGCAAACTATGTATCCCTTGCATGTAAAACCCTAACACATTTTCGTAAATCCAAAAGAATGGACGGTATTTGGCTTGTTCAATTTTTGGATATCCCTCATGGGATAAGTATCCTGTGCAAACATCAGACTTGGTATCACGGCATGATGTCCAGTCCTGTAGACATCTGGACACAAGTTGTATGTGCAGTAGTGGTTCACGAGATTGTTCAGCCCCTAGACGGTCATGCAGAACCTACTACCCAGGATCAAACACCTGCCCGTGATGCACGTCTCCCCACATGAATTATCGAGAGAATATATTGTACACAGTCACATAGTGGCACTTGGAAATAGGGTGATTAAGGTGCTAATGTAAACAGGGTACCTCCTGACCCACTGTGTGAGGGACAGTCACTGTTTTGGTAGGTGTTTCCTGAACAAGAATGATACAATGGCAAATGTCCTGTGATTGTAGGAAATAACTATGTACCATACTTCATGTAACAGTTGCCTAAAGCAGTTATTTTTGGATGTAAAATACATAAATCGTACAAGAAACAGAATAAGCAACTAAAGTGCTACAGGAATAGGCTCTCATCTAGGAAAATAATGAATGTTCTAAACCCTGTACTGACCATGGGTATGCGTTGGCCTAAACAATCTGGTGTGTCCAGAATATATCCCATCCTGTACTTATGAAAATGTGGCAACCCAACCAATGGTCAGAGCATTTGCACAATAACTGGCCAGCCTCTTAATCACTCACAAAACCAGTAACCTTTGGAGGAAAGGTGTTGAATGACACTTGAATGACTAATGACAATAATTAAGAGTAATAGATGCTTTTAACTGCAGAAAATAAGTATTAATACATATGGCTCTGAATCTGTCAACACATTTCAAGTTAATAGTACTAATATTGTAGAAGTGTCCATGATTGTCCCTGATTTGTCATTGCCTTGACCCTGTCACTGTTGAAATTAGTCCCTGAGTATTACAGAGGTCCGTACACATATGTACACCAACCAACTGTCACATTTGTTGACAGTACTATTGCATAACTGTAGTGAATTCATAAGTGATGTCCAGAATAATATTCATCGTATATATGAATGAATGAAATAGAGAAATGTGAAGGGAAACACCAGTGGAAACACCCCCCACCCTGTATTATGTAGAGGAACCATCCCCACCCTATATTATGTAGTGCCAACCTAATAATGTGGTCAGAGGTGCCCAAACCCTTGCGTCTGTAAACACAGGTAGAAGGTTAAAAATGGGACCAACTCTGTCCATGTGCTACATCTGACATTTGAACAGGTACAAGGCAGTTCCAGTCACCAGTCGGACAAGCCTAAACCCAGACAACCACATTGAGTAAACATGCAGCATGGGTCCAGAGCAGTAGGGAATAGGGAATGTCACATGTGTAGTACTGTGGTTTTCCCAGCAGGAGAATGGATGCCTGCTGTGTAAGTGAAGCGGTGAGGTGTATGTTAGGGTAGCTATGAACCATGGGTATACATATAAATGAGGCAGAACACCAATAGTGCAGTGGTTAGAGCATCCACCTAACGTAAAGGCATTCCCGGTTCAAGTACGACTATAGCACATATCATTTTCTTGTGTAATGAATGCCTCTGTGCTGTAAAGCCAACATTTAAACATACTGCTACTAAACCAGCACAGCTCCTGATGCCAAACAGCAGGACTAAATGCCTTCCAAACACACGTATGCTTGTTCTGGAAGTCAAAGGCAAAAACAACAAGCTGCTACTAAGCCAACACAGTTCCTAATTCCAAGCGGCAGAACTAAACACCTCCAATAAGCACAGTCAGAGAGGTGAAACTCATCAAAGATAAACTCAGCCAGATAGCCAAACTCACTGAAGCAGGTCTTTTTAAATTCCAAAGGGATAAGCAAACAAGATGCCAATAAACGAACTACTTCAATTTTATTAAGCACCACGATACTGCTTTTCGTCGGCACCCTGCACCGACTTCTTCAGACTTTGAAAAATAACAACTCACGCTTAAGTGCTGCTACATTTAAAGCCATTGAAAGCAAAGTCTATTACAAAACACACCCTCCAATTACCTTAAAGGAACAGGCACAAGTAGCTTCAATCTAACTAAAATGTTCCTATCCCATAAACTCACAATATAAAAAGTTGCATACAGTATCGTGGTGCTTAATAAAACTGTGTAATAAAAATGTATGTTGTTTTGTACAGATGTAACTGTATGCATATATATATATATATATATATATATATATATATATATATATATATAGATATGTGTGTATAGATAAATATCCACAGGCATAAAATAACGAAATATATGAAATTATATATATATATATATATATATATATATATATATATACACATATATAAAATGAACGCCGAAAGAAGAAAGCATACACAAGGGTTGTAAAGGGAATCTAGAGCAACTAAGGTATTATATAGTGCTTGCAGCATATGTCAGATAAAGCTGCACAAGAGTGAGTAGAGCACCGCTATTCACACCAGAGGCAGGGTTATACCAGTGGCCATAATATCGTTGAACTGCTACGTCAACATTACACACAGACAGAATGTAGTTCATGTTGTGACCACCTACACTTGTAACTCGCAAATGTTCGTAATCCATAACACCAGGAAAGGCACGTATGTGCAAATATAAATGGAGGGAGACCCTGTGAATACACGAGGTGGTACAAAATGTGTGTAAGGCCCCTAACGCTCTGGAGAGGGCAATGTGTAAAGGTGTGTCATGGCTGTGATATCAGGTGGATAATGGCTGTTAGGCATGGAAACTCAACATGGGTGGGTTGGAGAAACTATGGCTATGTGATTATGGACACAGGAGTGCCAGGGTTGGTTGCACCAGTTGCAATGCAGCGGCCTGTGTAGGTCAGCTAGTACGTAGGTGCGATTCCCAGCTAGAGCGTCTTCTGCGTGGAGACATGCGTGAATGGGCATACCTTCATTGAAGGTTGTGCTTCAGGGCTGGCATCTCGGCATGTAAAACCTATCTGCCAATCATTAGCAGACAGGAGTTCTGCTGTGGTGACCCCTAACCGGAAAATGCCGAAAGACACAACAACATGCAGACATCAATATGTTGACGTACATTCTCTGTAACACATGCACTCCATTTATTAACATAAATAATATGAATGTGCACAGAAACAAATACAGTAGCAGGAATAATAGGCTGTGCAGATGAGGAATAGGTCAAATGACACTGTATCACATCACACTTATCAGCGGTACTCCATACATGAACAAAGTGTGACATTTGTCCGCTGTATAACATGCTGTATACTGATTACAAGTTAACCGGAGTGAAGTGTCGGTGTCATAATGACTAAGGCAATAGTATGCTGTTGAAGCAGAGATAAAACCCAATACGCATGTGTAAGTGTCTTTGTCCGGGAAATGTATTGGTCAACGGACACACAGATGTGTATATATATATATATATATATATATATATATATATATATATATATATATATATATATATATACACACACACACACACACACACACACACATACAACAGTTATTGCTATATACACACCAAAAAAATATATATGTCATTGTAGATATACACATGTACATAACTAGGTTACTTTACAGCAATCACGGGTAACATATGTTCAGACCGAGCATATGTTACTGGGAGGTCCAATAAACAAATGTTTACCTCCCACACCGCCCAGCTAGGCCAGTTAGACATACAGACAGGCAATAAAGATAAATACACCGCTGCTTTCCAAACCACCCGCAGGAAAGTACCAGTGGGAGAGATCTGCAAGGTCTACACTTTAAACATGGATAACGGGGTCCCTTGCGGGACACCAAAAATTCACTTTACATGTGAACCCTTGGTTATCGATGAAGCAGGATGTAGGTGTACATGGAACAGTAGGTTGTGCACGTGTAATAACACATGGGTTGACAAAACGTACGACATCTATCCCGAGAAGGGGAGAGTGGGCAATGTGTAGGGGTGTGTTCATACCCCAGCTGCGCTCACAGTAAGTATTTGTCATGAGTACTGTAGAGGGGTGTCAGGTAGGTGAATCATGGGTATGCAATAATGGGCCTAAGTGTGCAGGTGCTGGTTGGCAGAGATGTAGTAGGCCCACCCAGTGGAAGTAATTAATACTCCTATGTGGGCATAGCAGATGCCTATACCTCCCAAACCTGAAGAGCACATCTACTGGATAGTCCGTAAACCATTGGGGGAACACATAGGGACTATATCAGTGCCGTGTACTCGATTAGCATAGACATCCATATTTATGAATCAGAATGTAACAAAGACCAACTAAACACTTCCAGAACTAGTGATATTAGGTGGACAGGTGGCGGAATACAGGTAATGACTGATGACAACATGTATGAGTCATAAACAGCATGTACCTCGACAAACGTGAATGAATACATTTGCCCTGTGACTGTCAATGTGACAGGTTAATAGAACCAATCATCTAAATGTGTCCTTCAGGGTGTTATGCAGTGTCTCTGATACAGTGTTCATTCTCCCCCATTGGTATGTGAGGTCTGCAAGTGACGGAAAGCGCATATTCTGCCAACCACCTTAGGTAGATGATAGCATAATAGTTTTGGATTACCATCTGTTCGCCTTTGTGAGGGACACACCACTCTGGGCAGTTGTGTACTGCAAAATGAATGTTACGGCACATGGCCTGTGATTTCGGGAAAGGAGGTCATATATTGTGTGTAGTGGTGTCATAAAATGATTTTGTTGTATCAGAAACAGCTACATGTTATAGGAAACAGTATTAGCAACTATAATGCTACAAGAATAACCTTAACATATGCAAACCGGTCAAGTAGTCAGTTTACTACTGGCTGTGGGTATGTGTTGCTTTGCCAAATGTGACAGCTCTACATATAGGTCCTATAGGACTGCCACCTTTCCGAATGGCCAAAGTGGGACCTGCTCTGTAGAAATGTCAGACATACCAGATCAGAACATACCTACAGCCATGCATAGTACAGAAATATACATATTAGCACAAATCAAAGCTTAGTCTAGCAGCAGTCAAGTTGCTTATGCTACTTCACATAACATATCGACATGTCATGTATACAATAACCGTTACATGCAACTATTACAGACACATAGAATATAATAATGTCCTCTAATCAGGACAGTTGCTATGGCTAGAGTAGTCTCGCATGACACATATGCCTAATGAGGGACTGTCCCATGCAAAGTGGGAAAGGTGTTACTCCTAGAGTCTCACGTCAGCCAATCTAAAAGGTGGAAAACCTACAATAGGTATGTGGTAGCATGACCCGGCAGAGGGATTCATTTCTCAAAAAACATTTACATGTCAGCATTGCAGAGTATCGGTTCCCATGTATCAGCCAGATGGGAGCAGATTGTATGAGGAACACACATATAATATGATTATGTCACTGGACAGGCCGCCGGGTCCATACAGTCGAATGCCTGCCATCGCCTAATGGTTAGACATACCCGATACTGTAATCATGTAGTTGTAATAGGCATCACAAGGGATCGCTCCCACCCAGCGTGAGTGACAAATGTAAGCACAAATGTTGGTGCACGTGCAAGTGAGTGAGCGAGCGGGTGTAAGCGTGTTTGTCTACCAGTATGCCAGTATTGCACTGTTAAAGAAATGTGGAGTCTAAACAAGTATAAGGAGCTGTAACCAGAGGTCAGCAGTGCTTAACACCATGCAAACCCATGCACAATTGCTCCCACCTGCTGGAATGTGCCTTACCCACTCCATATTGAAAGGCATTGTTCTGGCCGCAAACAAAGAACCGTCCTTTGCACGTGTTGGTAGCAATACCCTGTGCACACAGCTCATGTGAATTACCAATACACCATGGCATATGTACAGACAATAGACAGTACCACACACATACCATACAGCACAGTCATCCAACAGTATAGCAATGTACTGGCAGATATGTCCAGACCACTGGTGTTTACAGACCTGGCCGTCCTGTGTTTCAGTGTGTGAGCATGCCCAGTATGACTGTTACGCATGTTGTTGACTGACATTACCGTCATACCTTCATGTGTTTGAGCATGCCAAGTATGGTCAACTGGATCGCATGTGTCACATGTCCAGATAGTCAGCACTGCGGTGCCGACCCCTGCGTTGTACACCGACAGGTGGCATGCTGTGTCTGCAGGGTAGCTAACGGTCATGTGGCATTGACTGTTGCTACATTTCTGCACAGCGTGGGGGGACATCCAACTGTATCCATAGTCCTACACAGCACCGGGGGTGGTGCACATGACTCTCACATGTGTACGTTGGAAGGGGGGCACAGATGCTGTTGTACACATTAGATACTACTGTACTGGTATGCCAGGTACTCCATTTCAGTGTGTGAACCTACCTAAATTGCTGGTTGGAGGCATACCAGTGTACGTCAGATCCTATCTTTAATTACCAGCATAGTGGTTTCAGATGGCCTAGCCTTCACAACCTACATCCAACTGCTTGGCCTGCTGTAGTCTGTGTGTGTGTCTGTGGGGGTTGGGGTCATTCATTGGGCATATCCAGAGGCCATTGTATAGAATTTGTCTGTATTGGTCTACACCTGTCCAGCTGTATGAGACTTGTGTGGGCTGTATGGACACACATGATGTTCAGCCCATAGCCTGCAGTGGGTTAGGACACCCTGTATACTACTGGCTACTACTGTGACCCCGGTATGCGCTACAGATGTCATGGTGCCACTATGGACATGTACTGTCTGCTGCCCTAACAGTCGGCCACCAAATTCCCTTGTATGCTCACATCCATACCATAGCTACAGGTAAATACACATTCTAATACAACTGCCAATTGGTAGGTCGATTGACTTACCTTGGGGGTGTTCCAGACCTGAGGATGGTGCTGGAGGGCTGCCTATGTCAGATGCACACAGTGCACTTCCTATACATGGCTGAGCACAGGTAGTGTCATGTTTGGCATCCATTGTACTGTCTGTGCGAGTCAGAGAGAGTGAAATCCATGGGTACCTACTGTGTCAGTGCATATGCCATGTGTTGCCTCTTTGCCAAGGGCAGGTCATACTGTGCATGCCCCTTTTGCCTACTGGGCCCAGCTCAAGTAGTTCCTCCTCCAAGTCACACTGTGCCTGTACAGGCCTTGGCATTGGTGGGGGGCTGTGTGGCCCTGACCCATGCTGTTCCTGCTGCAACTGTTACCGCAGGATCAGATTGTGTAGCATAGCACATACCATAACAATTTGGGTGCATGTAGCCGGTGAATACTGCAAGGCTCTACCGGATGTGTCCAGACACCAGAACCGTGACCTGAGCATCCCAAACACGTGCTCAGTTATATGTCTTGCCTGTGCGTCTGCCTCATTATGGTGTAGTTGTTCAGGTGTGTGTGCATTGCTGATGGGTGTCATCAGCCACGACTCTAGTGGTTACCCAGCATCACCACTAGGAGACTGTAGGGGATGTCCATATTGGCAAAGGTGTGGTACAGCTGCGTCAGATGCCATATATCGGAATCGTCATAGCTTCCAGGGCAGACAGCACACACATTTAGTTTAATGCCCTGGCCATCACATATGGCCTAGCTGTTGGAGCGTATGCCCCTGCAGTTAATGTAGCCCCTACCCCACTCACCGGGTGGTGCTTTGATGTGTACATGCATGCAGGCTATAGCACCCAGTACCCCAGGGTAGTCAGCCGTTTGGTGGAAGAGACGCATATTGCTGGTCAACAAATCACGTGTGTTGAGGACATGTACATGCTCATTGGCATGTGGTGACATGGCATATGTGAACTGGTGCAATACTCTGGATGCAGATGCCTGTGAGATCCCCATGATATCAACAGTTGTGCTTTGGGAGGTACCTGTGGCTAGTATACCTAGGCCAACACATACCTTGGTATCCACTGGGATGGGTTTCCCTTGGCCTGTTAGATGTGTCAGGTGTGGCCGGCACAGCTCAACAAGCTGCTGTAGGAGGTCTCTGTCCACACCATAGCGCTCCACTTCCTCCAGCTCATGTAGCCCCTGGTAGGTTACCCTGGGTCTGTAAAGTCTTATGTCACCTCACTAAGGGTTGTTCGGCAGCATTCACATCCTCACCACCCTCAGCCTCCTGCACATGTTGGTCTATGTTACCTGCTGCAGCCCTTCTCATTTGGTTGGACTGTGTTGAGAAATGTCCCCACATGTATACACCGGTGGTGTAGAGTGTGGAAGAAACCTGTGTGTATGGTGCTTGCTCACATTACCGTAGTATTCTAGGGCGGGCTGGCCATGTAATCTGCTGATTGTGCTGATTATCACCTGTTTGTGCAGCCTGTTCACCTTGACTACTCCACCACTGCTGTTGTCCCTCCCAATTTCACCAGGCAGGTATAGACACACCCCTAGCTTAGGCGTGCTAAGGCAGGAGCAATCCCGAGGCACAGGTCTCCAATGTACGTACAGTAAGCCTGACACCCCCCATGCTTTCACCTATATTCGAGCCCTGCACCCGGCTATCTACACACATACACTCTTGGGATCTGCATCACATCCTGGGGATAAACGGGATTCACTATTGTCAACCTCATTTACATAGTATAGTCTTTTAATGCATAGTTATATGACCCATACTGACCCTCCAAATTAATAACCACCACTTACTGTCACTCAGATCCTTACACAACTGGTTAAAGGTGCCTTACTATCACCGTATTCGATGTCCCTTGGTCTTCCCAGCAACAAAATAACCAGTCTCTACACGACTAGAACCCAGGACCCTGCACACCACAGACGAGGTACTTTACCACTACGCCATGGCAAATATACATACATCCAAGGTGATCATGTACAGATCATCCAGCACAAACATTCAATAGTGCTAATGTCCACATACATATATGTATATATCTATGTCTATCTATCTATCTATCTATATCTATATCTATGTATATTATATATATATATATATATATATATATATATATATATATATATATATATATAAAATGCACACACACACATATATATATACATACACACACACACACACATATACATATACACACACACACGTAGATATAGAATATATATCACAACAGTGGACCACATGACACCAAAGCATTAGACAAGAATGAAAAGGAAACCACATGTGCCACCTGCATTATGTAGTGGTGTTACTATCAAGGCAAGTGTGTTCCGTTGCATCACACGGGTCAGACTGTATTAAGGGTAAGAGTAGGGCTGCTGACATTTACTCATCAGACCTACTGGCGAATGTATGTGTTGACAACCCAGTGTCTTGGGCGATTATGACATTTGTGGACACTATATAGGAAAGCAACAAGACATACTCAACACATCCTGAAGCTAGCCACCCACAGATACCAACACATAGGATATGACTGCCAAACACACACACCTGTCATGCCTTGGAATAGAAAACCTACCTGTCTATTCTGTCGCACTACAGCATTACATAGTTACAGAACACGCTACTGAGATTACTGGATCACAGCACTCCCAGAGGCATACTTCTAGGTGGGTGACATCATCAGCAAAGGCAAAGACACCGATAGGGATTGTATGAAGAGTGAGCTGTCTAAAAGCATTACTCTGTCCCCAGGCAGCTGGAAATACACACACACACACGGCAGGGCTGGGATTAGAACATAGACCTAATTACCTTATCACACTATAGCATTACGCAGTTACAGAACATGCTACCAAAATTACTAGATCACTGCACTTCCAGAGGCATACTTCTAGGTGGGTGACATCATTAGCAAAGGCAAAGACACTGATAGGGATTGTATGGAGAGTGAGAAGTCTAAAAGCATTACTCTGTCCCAAGGCAGCTGGAAACACACACACACGGCAGGGCTGGGATTAGAACATAGACCTGACTACCTTATCGCACTACAGCATTACACAGTTACAAAACACACCACCGGGATTACTGGATCACAGCCCTCCCAGAGGCATACTTCTAGGTGGGTGACATCATCAGCAAAGGCAAAGACGCCGATAGGGATTGTATGGAGAGTGAGCAGTCTAAACGCATTACTCTATCCCCAGGCAGCTGGAAACACACACACAGCAGAGCTGGGATTAAAACATAGACCTGACTATCTTATCACACTACAGTATTATGCAGTTACAGAACGTGCTATCGAGATTAATGGATTACAGCACTCACAGAGGCATACGTCTAGGTGGGTGACATCATCAGCAAAGGCAAAGACGCCGATAGGGATTGTATGGAGAGTGAGCAGTCTAAAAGCATTACTCTGCCCCCAGGCAGGTGGAAACACACACACACGGCAGGGCTGGGATTAGAACATAGACCTGACTACCTTATCACACAACAGCATTACGCAGTTACAGAACACGCTACCAAGATTTCTGGTTCACAGCACTCCCAGAGGCATACTTCTAGGTGGGTGACATCATCAGCAAAGGCAAAGACGCTGATAGGGATTGTATGGAGAGTTAGCAGTCTAAAAGCATTACTCTGTCTCCAGGCAGCTGGAAACACACACACTTGTCAGGGCTGGGATTAGAACATAGACCTAACTACCTTCCCACACTACAGCATTACACAGTTACAGAATGCGCTACCAAGATTGCTAAATCACAGTACTCCCAGAGGCATACTTCTATGTGGGTGACATCATCAACAATGGAACAAATGCCGATAGGGATTGCATGGAGTATGAGCAGTCTAAAAGCATATTACTGTCCCAAGGCAGACGGAGACAAACACATGGCAGTGGTGTGAGCAGGACAACTGGCTATCTATGGAGAACTATTACAACACTACATAGATACGAGACGCGCCACAGACAGTACACCTTTCAAGCCAGTCAATATGACCTTCTAGGAATGTAGACATTGACATGAATGCTGGCAGTTACGGAGTACATACCTGTGAACCAGTGTGTTCAATGTAGGAATCCATCCTGAAGTGGGGTATGGCCATCTGTTGCCTGGATGACCACTATCGCTATACAGGATTACAATGGTCATGCCCATACACAGAGACACATAACCGACACAAAGTGTCACTGGGCATGCTCACACACTTAGTAGCACACGTCAGTTTGGAATGCACTATGTGTCCATCTACACAACGGCGTACTGGGCATGCTCACACACTTAGTAGCGAAGGGCTGTCTTGTATGCACACAGATTCTAAACACGGAAGGGCACAGTGTGTTGATAGTCATCATAGTTAGCATGAACGCTGCACTACATATGTCTGACACCGGTCTTCTACACAACGTCTGCTGCTGTCCATCACCTTAGCTGTACCAATCTAAACCTGGCACACTAATACCACCCGTGGTGTTGTCCTGGCAGGAGTGGGTACTTCGCACATGTAGTACCATACATAGATGAAGAATGTGAGACCAGGTAAACACCCTGACACCTACAGGACAACTGCATTGTATGTGTATGCTAAACAGTGCTAGATGTGTAGCGTTCGTAATCATAGCTGCCAATCTAGATCCAACAATGGGGAATACTGACATCTGTGCAGTGAGGAACACCTGGCATAAGGCCCAGTTGTGCACAATAGCACTACCACTGTATACTTCAGATACAGATATGTGGGCCATAAGACCGTTACGGACCGCTCCAGGTGTTAGTGCCCCCACGTACATGAAGGCTACTCACATGTAGTGACCAGTGCACTCTCAAAAGCCATCACAGATGTGTCAGGTGCAGATCACAGTGGTAAATTGACTCTAGTATGTAGCCCTCACACATCACCATGTCCTTGGACCAGCAGCACACATCCATACATTAGGACAACACCATGTTACTCATGACCAGTGGACTGTATCTAGCTCTACAGCAACTGTGCAGACTACCCATGTACTGGCAGTGTTCCATCATGTGTTATGCAATGCACTGATACCACTATTCATAACCAGGTCGGCTGTACACATATCAGGGGCCCTGGGTCTTATACAGCTGTAACAGATAACTGTTGCTGTACACCAGACAACACACTCATGTTTGGATATGACATACATGTAACTGCCATGGATATGTACATGCCCCACACACACAACACATATGTACATAGCATAGCTATTGCTGTCCTTCATGCAGACACATGGCTAAAGCAATTACACGCATGCACAAGGAAGGTAGGTCCATGGCTGTTGAATGCTAACAGTACATAAGGTAGCAATGTTGACTGAGTTAACATTCCCTCTGTACTGGTTACCCATGACAACTATCATATCATACAACAGTCCATGTGTCATGTATGTCATCACACATGTTCACCAATTGCAATGCATACAAACATGGCTACATGACAGGAATGTAGGACCTATACACATGTACATGTAGTGGTGTGCATTCAGCTACCATGCATGTGCAGTAGCTGATGTTTGCAGTTCATCTGTGTCTTACTACAACATGCAGTTGCAATGCAGCCACATCATTGACACCTGTATAAGGTGAAATATTGACAGTACGGTAAGATGTACATCAGGTATGGATGGATGTGTGTACATAAAGTGGTGTGCCACCTTTGCAGATGGATGTTTGCTGAAGACAGCTCACAGGTGTGTCACAAGCCATCCTACCATAACGTGTGCAAGCAGTAAGCTATGTTTCTGTTAATTGAAGGTGAAGACATACAACCTACACAGTGGTCAGGGTGTCACTGACTCTAAATCACTTGACACCTGTAACACTTAAGTCCTCCTGTGTGCATATAGCAGCACAATTGCCGAAGGTAGCATCGGTACACATTGTAATGCTGGCAATACTGCTGCATGTCTGTTAGACATATCATACGATAGCAGGTGTTTGATTCACAGTACTGCCATGTGTGTTTGCTTGTGTGACCATATATGCCATGTATGATGGGGAATACATCCCAATTGTTACACACCCCTGTACACTGTTGTAGAGATCTGTACATACTGCAGTGTAGAAAGCAAGACATAGGCAGGGGTGGTGTGTGTATCACACACGTTAGCTATCTGTATGTGCATGACATTTGTGGACTCCAGTGTGTGTGTGTATGTATGTATGGCTGTCTGGTGCATGGAGTAAGGATGTATGCTACCATTGATAACAGATAGGGCCCCTAACCCCTCAAGGTGATGCAATCTACTACCCTGTTGATGCCGTCAGTCTTAGGCATTACTGACTACCTGTACATGTTCATTCTCTGTGTCGCGTCATGTGGGTGCACAGTACTGTAATGGTGATTACCACATAGGCAGGGGTCCTCACCTCAACACTATCAAGTGTGTGTTATAGTGTCATTGACCCCGTGAGTGTGGGCGTGTTACTGTGTGTGTCTGTGTATGTCTGTGTGTGTTCTCATCCTGTAATGTGAAAGTGTATTACTGCTACACAGTGAGGCCTCATGCTATCAACTGGCCCCTACCCTTGACATCAGCTAGACCGCTGTGTAAACCCCCCGCACCATGTAGCTGTACCTGTGATGTCACCCAGTATGGATGTCACGTCTCTAGCCACTCTAGCCTAGTGCACAGCTCACATGCTCCTGGATCAGTAGATGTGTAGAGATCTTTGGAATGTCAGCCTTTCTAACAGTGAGGTTGAGGCTACATATAGCATGCTGGTATTGCCATCCATGCCTGTGAGTACTCCACATTTACAAATGTGAAACTGCAAACACTGGTACTTAATGGCACATGCAATTAGACCTTAAGGAGGGAAGCAGGGCATCATTACCAACATGCTGTTACTGTTGTTACCAAGACACATACTGTGAACATAAAACAATGCATTCTAAACCTGTACTGCATGGTATATCTGCTGCGTGTCAACAGTACACAACAATTGTAATATACACTTATCTCACTATTCTGTTCACCCTGTGCATCAGACCATATGAGCATGTCCCTGCACCGATGGTGTGGATGACAGGGATACGGCACAGACATCATCATATGTGATAATGTTTGCCAGGGGCCTAGGCTGCACCAGTGGATGACATCATGTGTGTGGGTTAGGGCCTGTAATCTAATTGGACATGTGCGGTTGTTATGCATGTGGGTGTTGCGGTGCCCTACAGATGTTTCTGGTGTGTGCGTGCATGTGTGCACACAGTTCTGCCATGTATTCGGCCTACACAGGGGTATTATTGACAGCTCCAGATTGTACAGACCAGGATTTACAGCTCACTGTGTCCGGCCACGGCCATGTGACCTGTGCCTGCCAGGGGTTGCACAGGCACTACCAGACAGAGGTACGGATTGGGTACTGTCCGATGACACATGACCACTGGAACCGTATCCCCGCTGGGACCATCCAGGACCACGTCCACATGGCCTGCTGTGTCCTGGTGTGGACAGCACAGCACCAGCTGCACTGCTGCTGATACCGGCACTATGGGAGCGGGCATGTGAGGTAGCTCATTCACGTAGACCTGCACCAGGTGGTGTAGCTGGCCTACATCCACATGGCCTATGCCTCACTCCTACCAGATGTTCCAGCATAGACAGCTCACACTTGTGGATTGTCATGCCACGGTCAAGGATTCCAACCATGTCACCCAATCGCCTTTCCAAAACATCAGCAATCTGCTGTTGAGCATTTGCCAATGCCTGGATTTTTTCATTTAAAGAACGGATAGCAGCCCTCTGAAGCCTCTGCCCTTCTCTGTTCTGCTGTTCAGCACGTGTCTGTGCCACCATTACAGTCTGAAACATGTGTCTGGTGACACCAGCTGCTGCGCTCTGTCATGCAGGTGCATGTCGGCCAGAGGTCCTCCTATGAGCAGCACTGGCCACATGCCTGTGTGGCACATCTGCAGTCATTTCACTGACACCATGGTGTGAAGACACACCTTCCATAGCCACCACACATTCCTGTTCCAAGCTAACACACGGTAACTGTCCTTCCTCTATGGCCACTGGTGATGGGGTATGTGTTGGCATGAGAACTGTGTGCAGGGAAGAAGGGGATATAGGTGGGATGGCAACCAATGGCACAAATTCAGCCCCTGACAACCCTGCCTGTACCTCAAGCATATGTTCATCACTGCTAGAGTCTGTGGGGACACTAACATCAGATGGACCGCAGGAGGGCAACGCACCTACATCACCTGTGAAGGTAAACAAAGACTCTACATTACAATAGAGACACACACCACACACAGACACACACACAGACACACACACTACACACACAGACACACACAGACAACCATGCATGTGATATGACAGAAGGCATGCAGCATACATGTGATACAGCAGATGGCATGCAGCTCAGACATTAATAGTGTTAGTTAGCATACATCCCTGGGTTGCACACAACAGCAAGCATGTGTCATAGCAGAAGCCATGCATTTCACACAATCATGGTAGTAAGCATGCATCCCTGTGATACACCATGTGGACCAGCACAGGTTAACAGTACACATGGCTGATGTGAGGCATATATCCTTGACATTAACATGTAGTATGACATGTAATCTGCTGATGTGTGCAGTGACATGCATACATGTTTGACACAATGGTGTCCTGACACATGTAGAGTGGTGTAATGGTGTCACATTGCAGTGTTGTCTGTATTCTCTACAGATAGAATGCACTTTTAGCAGATGTGCATGACCATTGAAGGGTAGTATGAGGCATCTATATTGCTATACAGTGTGAAGTACAGACACAGTGCCATTGCATGGAATCATGAGGTGGCTCTATTGCTATACAGTGTGGAATACACATACAGTGCATAGCCATGACTGCGTGCATACACAATACATAAATACTGTGGTTTGTGACCCACGTCGCTGAGGTGTATACACACTAAACCATGCTGTGTCATGTGTGACAGGTCACCGGAAGACATACGGATGACACCCCTGCACAACTGCTAACATTTCTTAGCTGCCTGGCAACCGTGTCCACACATGGCAGACTGGTCAATACACCATGTCCCACATGACATTTATGTACCACACACACGAGGTGCACGGCTGACAGTGATGTCCAACAGCAGCAAGTGAAATGTACGGTATCTCTGGCCTGATGTGGTGTCTGTGTATGTATGTGGAAGCTGTACAGGTGACTACTTTCATGCTGTGACACAGTCATGATGTTCAACACATCTTATGTGGTCAAATTAAGTGACACCTCCACAAGTTGTGCACAGGCTGTTAGGATGTCCAGTGTTCCACATCTACTATATAACCATTCAACAAAGGCTATAGTTGGACCATGTGTAGACAATGTGCAACAGGGTGTACACACATACACATCACATCTACTGTGTGTTACTACATGTCTCTGGCCATCCTCCATGGCCATGTGTGAACATGTTTTGGCCAAATGTGTGTGATGGCCATCTATCTCACATGTCTGTGTTGTCCCATATGACATACACCCATAGATGTCAGATACTCCAGTGTCAACAGGGTTATGCAAACAAAGGGTTGTATGTTTGGTATGTGGGGTATGTTTTATGGGATAGTGAGACAATGTTGCAGCCGGACCACTACATGTCTGGGACATGTCAGATGGCACATCACAATGTCTACACTCATTGCAGGGGCACATTTCACAATGGTGAATCATGTGGGCTGCCCATATCCCAGCTCACTGTGTAGTACTGTTTGTGTACCCCACATGTGTTGTTCTGATGTATAGTACATATTCCTACATTGAACAATGCCTCCACCGTTGTATGCACAGCTGTCCACACATCTAGCAATGACAGTTACTGTGGTTTCATGTTGGTGTTTCATTTGATTTGTATATATTGCACATGGGTAGCCAATGTGATTGATGAAAGATGCAACCTGTATATCATGACTGGACCATACATTATGTGTACATGTGTTAACTGGCCACATGGCAAATAGATCTGTGCATTCACATGCCTGATACTGATAACTGTCTCACCTGCAATGGCCTGCTGTCTCTGCGGCATGCTAGAGGTACCTGTATAGGGGTGACACAGCAGTTTGATCATTGTACATGACTGTATCACAGCTACAGGGTGCACTGTGCATGTTAACACATTCGCCAGTACAATAGCATATACTATGGAGTATGCACATGTGTGCATACACAGGGTAGCATACTATAGTATGCGGCATGTGTGTAAACATACCTTGCATATGATATTACATTACATATTGTACAGTGACACATGCGACTAAATGGGATATAATATTTATATGTGCAATAGTAACTTACCAGGCAACTCCAGGCTCGGTGGTTGGGAGACACCCACCTCCACGATGGCAGCTCGAGTTTGTGGATGCTGTTCTGATGGGGTCCCAAGGCTGACCAGTAGCTCCTCGGTAGGTGTGAGTGGGGGCTGGGTTAGTGGCCCACCACCTGTTCTACCTTGTTCCCTGGCGATTGCATTGGCACGCTGTTTCACATGTCAGATCAGGTCTGTGCAGTGTCTGCGCACCTGCTGGTAGGTGCAGTTATGGCCACCCACATCATTAACCCTCCTGCGAAGTTCCTGCCACAGGTCATCATGCTGCTGGGCATGCTGTGGCACATGGCTGAACATTACCTCATAGTTATCCTGGAGGTATGGTATGAGGGCATCATGCTCCAAGCGGCTATATGCCAGCAGTCATGATCAAGGCATTATCTGGAAGACATAATGATAGAAACAGGTCACAGCATCTCAGAGATGCACAGAGATACAGCTGCACATACATGTGTATTACATTTAGTACTTATGAACAGTTGTCTTTGCAAATCGTCATGACACTGACATGACTGACATGTTTGTTTCACACACATGTAACACCCGATGGGGATTGGATATTATCACCATATATGTGTGTCACCTCATTACATTGCTCATACTCCATGTGAATGCTGCCTTGATGTGGGTATGTCTGTTTGCCTGTACTGGTGTTCTTACCTATCAGCACATACCTGGATGTGTGCACATTAATGCTGTTGACCTTGATACTGTGTATATGTCACATATCATCACATACACTGCCTTAACAGACATGGGCAGTGACAATGCAGACATGTGCACGGAAACCTTTGCATGCATGTGTTTTGCCATATACATCTACACGGCACTGTACAGCAGTTCAACATCCTGCCACGTATCGCCTGTGTTGCACATGTGATACACATGGGACAATGGCTAGTCGGATGGTATTCGCAGGGATGGTTATTAACTATAGCATGTACGGCCAAGATCATGTAGTAGTGTGTATGCCCTGGGCCATGTATGGGCATAGGATGTAAGGTTTTCTAGCTGTATCTGACAGCCATGTTCCCGCCGACAGGTGAATCAGTGCCACATTACTGATCCAGACAGTTAATGATACATCTACCATGCGGTCATCGCACCATGTATGACAGAGATGACATGTGCAGCTTTGCTGGACAGGGTTGCATGGTATGGCAGGAGTATGTAACATGTATGGCACAGGGATCTGTCCAGCATGTGGCGACCCTTGTACTAGGAAGGTGGCTGTCCATGATGTATGTCTTTCAGATCAGGATATGTACGTGTAGCATGTCCAACATCACAGTGTTGCACATGTCTTTATGCAGGGTAGGCAGCATGTTGCATAGTGGAGATGAGGATTGTGAAGGCTGGTGTCACCCATCCAAGCATGGCCAATACCCCTTAAAGGTGATATGTGATCCGAAATTGGTCACTTGAGTGCTGAGTATGGCTGTCCAACGATCTCCATGCTCATGGATGGCACCCTGTCATGACTTGGGTTACCTCTTATGACTACCTAATAGGCCTGGTGATGTCACTAGCTCAGGGAGGTAAACTGCACAGCACCATACCTTACACACAGTGTCCATAATGTTGACCGCTGCCTAGGTGGTAGTTAATGGGTACAGGGTTATTAACATAGTGGTGACAATGCAATAAGCAGCTGTCAGATTGTGCACATATGTCACGCACCTCACCCACAAAGCCCATTCTGTATGTTGTCCACAACACTGAGTCAGCTATTGCTCCTAGGTCATGGCCATACACATACTCACATATGCAGATGCCTCCCATTTGTCTGTGTGGTACGGGCTACAATGACGGGGGAGTACAAAACATTAACCCTGTTTTACTGTAGCTGCCACTGGTGTGATATGCACATGTCACTCAGACACCTTTTGTAGTGTTGCTTCTGTGAACAGGCCACTGGTAGAACACTCCTGTGACATACGAAGGTACATGTAGTATACTGAGTGTAGGTGGAACACAGTATGGGTGATGATGTCCTATGACCTGTCACAGGTATGCTATGCAGTGTGAATTCATCCGTACTGTCATCTACATCTGTACTGCTAACAACATCTACGTTGATTAAGGTTCATAGACTTTCAGACCATACTCAGCAGGGTAATAGTGCAGTGCCTCCCATTATGAGTGGCATCTCCACTTTGTGGGTTGTGATAACAGTTGGTGTGATCCATTCAGTGTTTTCACAGACTGACATGAACCTATGTTTTACATGGAAGTGTATGTGTAGAGCAAACTGTTTTGCCAAATGTGTATTATACGACCAGGGATTTGAACAGGTCACATGCAGCCTGAGTGCACCTTGTACCATCACAGTTATGGTTACAGGGGCTCTGCAGTGTTCATGGATATGTGATTGTGTACCTGTTGGGGGGGCAGTGAGTTTATGTTATCCAACACCCTATCTGTATTGCTTATTCATGCTCAGCACTTGTTCAGAACATGTAAGCACTTCATGAGCTACTAATTACTATAGCACTCAATCCTACTCATTTCCTACAGGTAAACACTGTTTGTCCTTACATTTCCAGCATGTTTACAGTACAACAGCTGTTGTACACACTTACCTCACATATCTTGTGAGAAATGGTTGAATATACAGGCATGTCCAAGTGTCGATTACCAGTGTTATTGCCTGTCTATATGATGAATATGGGCAACATGAGGCAATATAGCAATTGTCTCATGTACACAGTCAATGCTCACCTCCTAACATACGACACTACAGCCTGTGGGAGATGCACATATGTAGCCATGCTGGAGGTAATGCTCTCTCCAACCCAGACTTAACCTGACAATCATGTGGGGATGTTAAACATTTGCAGCACACCCCACTCATCACATAGTCTCACTAGATCTCCACCACCACAGGCCACACATAGTAAGACTACAACATTTGCGGAGCCTCTCCATACTACTCTGTGTAGGCAACAGAGGCAGCCCCCATCACCAAACACAACACCAATTACTTATAGCCCACAGACTCATGTGTGCTCATCAACTACAGCCAATAGGGTGTTATAACATACCCAACACACTAGTCATAGGTGACTCTGTAGGCGGTCACACTGATGTCCCGCTCAGCAGGCTACACAAGGCGATAGTCACTTTCATCTGCCTGTCGGGTAACAGGATCCACAACATAACCTATGCACTCAGGTCACTCCTCAACAGGTACAATATGACTGTCATTCTCCATGTTAGTGTGAATGCCCTGAGATGAAACTTCTTGGACTACATGTACAGGGACATGCAATAGCTCTCCAATCTTGTAGCTCAGGCAGGTATTGCCCAAGCCCTGAGAAGCATTCTGCATTAGTCCAGACTGATAACACAGTACAACGACAGACTTATTCACTTCAACAGTTGTCTATGCTTCTGGTGTCATTCCAAGGGTATCCAGTATCTGTCTGCTTTGAATGACATGGTCGACAAACCACAATACTTTGGCACAGATGACCTGCACCTGTCAGCCTTGAGATTATGGATAACATCTAAGGCTCTTGCTGTTCCTATACTGCCTGTTTTAGACACATTTCAAATAACATATTCACCACCAGAACAGGTACAGGCAAGCAAAATCTGAGGGTAATGTTACTCAATGCTTGATATCTTCATCTCAAACGCACTCAGCCGAGGCACTCCTTATCATGGACCACTTCGATATCTCTGCAGTGACTGTGACTTGCTTCTAGGCTCCGGAGAGCACCTCTGCACTGACAGGCTATTAAGCAGACCACACCTTTCAGTCATGTAACCAGGACCGGAACACCCACGGTGGAGGTGTGTCCATATTTCACAAAGATGTACACACCGCCATGCTGGTTGCTTAGCACAATGCATCAGAGGTAATCCAAGTGCAACTAACTGTGGCCAGAACTGCTATACAAATTATAGCTTGCTACGGATTCCACACCATACCCCATGGTTAACGGCCCTCATTTCTTGGTGTACTGGAAAGTAGGGTTCAAACAGGAACTACGGTTAGGCAGGAACATTACAGAACCAACTGATATTGGCAGCATCCTGGCAGATAGGTTCAATGCTAACTTTACACCCCTCTCACACCCTAAAGGGCCCAAATCTATACAGGAACAATGCAGAGTCCCTGCGGTCACAACTACGCAGTTCAAACCTACTCTCTCTAAAGCCTGGAACACAAACTCCATGTGACCGTCCAACATCCCAGGCTGTGATTTACACAAACCTCAGAATGACATGGCTCCCCACTTGGGCACAAAATTCACTAATAGCCTTGTATCAGGCATTGTGGACCCTGAATGGCGCACAGCAACAGTTATCACACTCCACAAAGGTGGTGCCACAATGGACCAGAGGAACTATTGCCCTATACGCCTGACTAGACTGTTCTGCAAGGCTATGGAGAACATCATCATGGAAGTCATTCACAGAGACATTGGTGGCCTCCAAACCTTTGATTCCACTCAGGTTGGATTTATTAGGGCCAGACCATGGCTCCTACATCTGGTGGAGTCATTTGAGACAGTTACCAAGGTAGTAGATGACGGTAAGAAGGTCCATACAGCCTACCTTGTCCTCTCATTGGCATTCAACACTGTTCACCATTCTGGTATTGTCAATATACACATCCACCTGCACAGCGACCCATACGTCTCGAGATGTTATGCAAAGTGGCTCACGGACAGGACACACGCAGTGAGGGTAGCATACCATAGTTCCTACTGTACATCAGTTACAATTGGCGTACCCCAGTCATCGGTCATAGGGCCCCTCATGTTCGGTATATGCTTCCCTGAGGTTCAGTCTAGCACAGAAGGACTTTCCCTAAATAGTTTCCAGATGACTGCAAACTAGGGGCCATGATTGATTCACCAGCTAATACAGACACCCTCCATAAGGGTGTCACTGTGACAGATACCTGGTGTCGGTAACATGGCCTCAAGCGGTATGCCACAAGGTGCATAGACATCCCCTTTGGATTACAGCAATCACCCACTGACTATCACATAGGTGGTAGTCCCCTATATACATAAGACATTATAAGGGTTCTTAGTACGCATGTAGATTGCACCCACTCCTTTGATAACCATATTGCCAAGGTGGCATGGATATCCTTCTACATGGCCACCCTAATCTGTAATGGGTTTGTAGCGGAACAAAGGCTGCCATTGTACCTCTATACTCCTGACTTATGAAACATGTTCAAGGGTACAACACCCCATTTGGGGTGTACCTTATGGAACAGCAACGGCTTTAAATACCACAACATTAACACACCAACAGTATTACTCACCTCCGAAGGATGACGTATGCAGCACAACCACAGAAACCCCAACTGTAGTCATTTGCATACTGCATACTCAGAGGTGACCTCTGCTGAACATACAAGGCCCATGTCCACAACAATATTGATGGATATGCTCCACATAAGCAACATAAGCAAAAGCCACTGAGAGCAACATGGTCTGGGATATGTACCCAAACACAACGATGAGTAGCAAGTGCTGGAGGGATACATTCCTGAAACGGACACTCACCATGCTTTGGAACATGATTCCTATGTACATCAGGCAGGGACCCTCACTAGCACTCTTCATGAGATACCTCAATGGGTGGATGGGGAAAAGACATGTATGCCAGGGATCACTGCAGTGGCTGTACTGTGCACAGGTGCAGGAAACAAATGGCTCTGCTGTTCACAGGCACAGGACACTAACCTAGGGAGGTGCCGCCAGTGAAAACACTGTATTTGGGCTTACAAATGGACTTGGCCAGACAGCATAGTACCTAACTATGAACCTATGAAGCTATTACATGTCCTTTGTGCATGGATAATTGAGTAGCTCTTCCATTTCAATTAGCTATCATGCTGTTACACTGTCTGGTGACTACAAGCCATATGTATCCTGTTATTGTGTATTGTACATTCCAATAGAAATACCTTATGTTTGCATAATATAACAGTAATGCTATGTAAAATATTTGACATATCTACCTACAATACTGTACATTTCACATTTTTGAAACCATATCCCATAATGCAAAGCATAATTGCACAGCAGGACCACCTTAGGCACGTTATTCTCGTTATATGCCCATACATATGCCTACTGTTACAGTATATCAACATATACTATCCTCTGTTATGGCATGTACTTGTTGGACAAACCCTACCACAGACAGCGGCTGGAGTGGAATTGTTATGTTTAAAGCCCTTATGTAGCATCCCTTGAGGTGTATGAGGTGTTTACCCTATGGCCCACAGCAGTACACACAATTTCTACAAGCGTTACTATGCTCAACAAGACATCACTACATAATACCTTTTCCCACTGTATGCATTGCGTACACTTTCATTAATACAGAACAGGCACTACATACACTAGCATACTGAGTGTTCTACATACCTTCTTAGTGGTCCGAGTTTACGATAATATCTGTATTACTCCTTTCCTGTTTAAACGGTTCTATGGTATGAGCATATGGTTTGAATGTATGGCAAGCCATCATTTTATACGTAGATACCTGTAACATGTGGTATCCTGCCAAAAATTGGTGTTCCGGAGTAAATTATTACATGCACATCAGCTGTGCAGCTACTCCATTGGCCAATTACACGGCAACAGTGGGGTATAATTGAATACCCACTTAGGCATTGTCCTTTTGCCCTACTTTCGAGGGAGACGGTCTGGATGTGTTTTATTGTGATGAATTGCAACTGCTATATGGAGAGACAAAGATATTTTGAATTCATGTCCCCCATGGATTGTGTGTGACGGCTAGAGTATGTAGTTCTACATGTGAGTGTAGCTGTTATCTCAACTGTCTGATACGAGACTATTGCAAACAAAACCTGTCACATCGGCATCTGTTCCATTGTACAACAGCAATGATTTCACATGGCGCCATTACAAGTGTGTCTCTCACAAGGTATGTTAACACTTCTGCAGATGTCATTGAGTGACTGGATGTTTGTGATGTTATTACAGTCTGTATTGCAATTGTTTCGGGTGTGGGGGAGATATAGGTGGGTGTACATAGCAGATAAAGGTTTGTGGGGACTGCATTTATACATATTCCATATGTGTGTGGGGGCTCCTTCCCTAATTGAAGACCTGTCATTTAGTAGACTAATACTATGGTTATTGCAGGCTTATTCATTAAGCCATTGTTAATTGGTTCCTATATAGCATGCAGGTGATGTTGATCCTTCAATCCCTCTGAAATACAGCGATATGTAATGAAATGTTGCTACATGAAAGCTGTCTCGTGTATTTCTGTCACAGATATTTGCACTCATTGCAGTTGTGTTGGTGACTGAACCTCTTTGGCTTGGGTTGCCACCTTTTTAAATGGCCATAGTGGGACATTTGCAGGACACACATCAGTGTTTAGAGGCCCACACATACCCACTGTCAGTACAAAGGACAGAACTTACTTTTGTCCTAAATAAAACCTTATTCTTGTAGCACTTTAGTTGCTTATTATGTTTCTTGTAACATTTACGTATTTTAGATACAGGAATAACTATTTAATGCAACTATTACATAATATATGGAACATAATTATGTACTACAATCTTGATACATTTGCCCTTTTTAATATTTTTTGTCAGGACACAACTGTCCAAAGAGGGACTGTCCCTCTCAAAGTGGGACAGGTGGTAACCGTATGCCTAAGGCTGGCTATGACCACACCTACTGTAATAATCTACCTCCGAGTTAGCATGAACAGAAACACGATGCAAACACACCACACACACACACACACACACACACACACACACACACACACACACACACACACACACACACATTACAGTCCCATGGAAACACACACCGCACTCTCAACACACACTTACACACACTACAGCAATCAGAACCACACTTAAACACAGTACCTACCTGGACCGCAGCACCAGCAGCAATAACTAAATGTCCCTTAACATCGTGATAATAGTACTCGCGGTTCTAGTGTTCCGGTACTGTGGTCTTTCGGTCTTTAAGCCTCGTGATTATGCGTGTCGGTATGTAAAGCATTCGGTAGTTGGCAGTATCCTATTTATTTGTACCTCCATGGTTGTGTACAAGTCATTCACCTGTCTATATATTTGCAGATATATGTATATCCGTATATATCGACATACATCTCTCTATCACCCTTTCTATCCCTATTTTATATATATATATATATATATATATATATATATATATATATATATATATATATATATATATATATATATAGACAGAGAGAGAGAGAGAGAGAGTGAACACACCTTTCGTTGGGTACATGGCGGTGTATACTGTTTCCTGAACTCTGCCCTTTTGTGTTTGAACCTGTCACAATACACACCTGCCATTGGTACATCTCGGGTAGCTTAGTGGTCGGTGATTGTGTACATGGTTGCGTGTTCTACTCCTGGCAGTGGTCGTTGTACCTCTCAGAGCAGGCACTATTAGTACAAGTGTGAATAATGCTGGTTTCACCTGCTCTGGACATCTCTGACCGTGATCTGCGCGGAATTCAGCAAAGCTTAGACCTGTTTTGTGCATATCCATGTAATCATGTTTAAATGACGTTTACCATCACTTGCCACCGCATAAACCCGCTAACATGTGCTTAAATGTGCTCTAATGACCTGCATCCAACATCCATTATTCGTGCCATCGGGATTACGTAACGGACCTTGCAGGACCTGAAACCGGGAACATGCACGACACAGTCAGTGGCTTTACCACTTGGTCATCTGGGATTTGTACAAGTGTTATGGTGTTTTGTATGTGGATTGTACTACGGCTGTTCCTCCATACTGCAATCAAATGTGTAACTCAGTTAGTTTACATATGGATGATACCTATTAATGGTATGTCCAAGTGATGTTTAATGGATGTGGTCCAGCATTGGGAATCTAAGTCACAGTGAGCCACACACTGTAATGTGCTACACCTTGACACAACCATAACTGGAGAATGCTGGGGTGGCAGATACCTGTCAAGGGTACTCCCCATGCTTTGGCACTACATCCCTGATTACATTATATGGAGGCCCTCATTAACACACCGGGGAATCCATGCAGAGTAGGTGGGGAACAGTGGTTACACACATGGATCCCACAATTGGCTCTGCTCCACAGAGGGACAGTTAGTTAATCGATGGGGTGGCGATAGCAGACACATTTTGCCTAGGCTGATGAATGGCCTCTGACAATCGGGCATGTACCTACTGATGTACCTAGGAACCTATACATACAGTATCAACATATGCTGTTAGCTTCGTTTACTGTTTAGGTGTTGACTTTCCTTGTTCCAATAGCTGTTGTGTGTGCAATAGCTGAGGACTGCCTATGTAGGATTCACACAGTAGACCACCTATACATTACAATTTACAGGTGGTCGTGTGTGTGTGCCATCTGTTTTACTGTGTGTGCAGGTGGAGAAGTGTGTCAGTCCATAGGGGCCTACACTGTCAGTGTATGTGCTATTCGTTCCCTCTTTGCCAAGACGTGGGCATATTGGGCACGCCTCCGTCTGCCTACTGGGGCTGGCACAGGGTGTTCATGGTCTGAATCCCTCTGTGCCTGTGATGGCCTTGGCAATTGCTGTGGACTGTGAGGGCCTTCACCATTATGTCCCTGCTGCAGCTGTTTCCGCAGGATCATATTATGTAGCATGGCACATACTATAAAGATGTGGGCACATGTGCCTGGAGAGTATTGCAAGGCTCCACCAGATATGTCCAGGCAATGGAACTGTGATTTCACCATCCCAAACACATGCTCTATGATGATTCTGGTTTGTGCGTGTGCCTCATTATGGCGTTCTTGCATGGGTGTGTGTGCATTTCTGATGGGAGTCATCATCCACGGCTCCAGTGCATAGCCAGCATCCCCCACAAGGTGGCCATATGGGATGTCCCCCCTGACAAATACCTGATACAGCTGTGAGGCATGCCAGATGTGGGAGTCATGGTAGCTTCCAGAGCTGCCAGCACACACATCCGTGATAATGCCCTGGGCATTGCACATGACCTGGCAGTTGATGGAGTGGTATCCCTTGCGGTTTATGTAGCACCTACCATGCTCACCAGGTGGTGACTTGATATGTATGTGCATGCAGTCTATTGCACCCAGTACCTCCGAGTAGTGTGCCACATGGTGGAAGAGATGCATATTGCTGGCCAACATCTCCTGAGTTTGGGGGAAGTATATATGCTCACTGGCATGTGGTAACATAGCATCCAGGAACTGGTGGAGTACACTGGATGCTGATGCCTGTGAGATCCCCATGATATCTCCAGTTGACCTTTGAAAGGTACCTGTGGCTAGTATTCTCAAGCTTACACATACCTTCTTGTCCACTGGGATGGGTTCCCCTCTGTTGTTTCTGGATCTCAGGCGTGGCTGGCACAGCTCAACTGTTTGCTGTATGATGTCCCTGTCCACCCTGTAACGCTCTACTATCTCCAGATCATGTAGCCCCTGGTAGGTTACCCTTTGTCTGAACACTGTTCGCCTCCTCCGGGGCCTGAGGTGGTTGTCAGCATCATCCTCCACAACACCTTCAGTCTCCAACACATGCTGATGAATCACAGCTATGGCAGCTCCCAACAAGTACATTGTAAAAGTTCCCCATCTGTTTACACCGATGGTGCAGTGTTTGGGAATACACAAGTGTGTGTGAGGTGCCTTCACACTTTATACTATTGTGCTTTGAACACTGATGATGTCATAGGGTGTGTATGTACATTCGGAGCTGTAGGGTATCTTATGTGTTTTACCACAGGTACTGCTATTGTGGTGCCTTTGGTGTTGAATTACATTTAGCTGCCATGGACTACCTCTTGCCCTTGTCTTAACTTTTCTTAACGATTCCCCTCCCATTGTCTGGCATGCATCCAGCAGCCTGCTTTCTTGTTTTGTACTTTTACGAACCAGGATTATCTTGCAAAATGTGTTCTATAGCCAATCTACTGCAGGTTTGCTTTGCTCTGTGGTTACAGTTCTCTTTTCTTTGCAATCCGACACCTCCCCTATCCTGTTCTGCAGGTTTCTGTTAGCAGCCTTGTTAGCTGCCGTCAATGGCCCACTGCGAGTTAATAGGTGTTAATTGCTCAGTTGTACTCCAATTAACCTACTGCGGCATTTCCTTATTGTCTTCCCCTAAACTTCCTTTGGGAGCTGTGCTGTGCGGTGCGTGCATCCGCTTACCGGGTTTCGGGCACGTTTTCATCCACGTACACATGTGCTTTCTGGCACCATGTGTGCTCTCAGCTAAGCAAAGCTATACCTACATCCACGCCCCTTTCCTGCGGCTTTGCTTAGCAATGGGCAGCTCAGATTTGCATTGCTCCAATGTGCTTACAGCTGCGGTGGCACACCTCACTGCTGATGTCATGTATTCCTCCAGACCACTCCTTGGTGTTGTAGTGCTGCGCCGTATGGTACATCCTTAGGCCAGCGGGATGTTTGTGATTCACTATTACTTGCCTCATTTGCATGGCATTGACTACTAATTCATAGTTACAGCGCCGAACATTGTCACAGGCCCTTAGCAACCCTTGCAGCTTGGTTGTGGTGTAGCATGCATACCATTGAATATTATGGTGAAATCATGATTTGTGTTACATTGCTATTTTATGACATTTGTATATATTTTCCTTGTGTTCCCATTTGCGCTTACATGCCCTGTGGTTGTACTTTGCGTTACTGTGGACATGACATTAAATGTTATTTTTTATGTGTTGTGCATCTTTCTTTATGCCATTGGCTGTATATTTAGCCATTGGTATATGTTAACTTTGTAATACAGGAGTCTGGTCCGCTTTCATGGCTCCGATGTTCTGTTTGGCAAAATGTAAACTGTTTTTTTTTGGTTTACATTTCTGTAGGCTTACGCTACGCCTACGCCACTTCATGAATCGCTATGCACCTTCATTTGCATGCTGCAGTACTGCGCATGGGGTGATTAGCATACCTGAGCCGAGAGCTGCACAGATCTGGCGTACGCTGGTAGTGCACTTGGAATTGGATCGTACCTGAATCGCTCGGCGGCCATATTTGGCGTTATACCGCAAGCTTCATGAATCCCGGGCATCCTCTTTTTAACCTTTTACCTGCAGTCATAGTGTTTTCCTCACCATCACTGGCTTTCACGCCATCATTACTTCCATTTCCTACCCATTTCTTTATATAGGGATCAAGGATTATCACGCACATCCTTTTCCCTTTCTCCCGTATCAGTAAGACCCACCAAGGAATCCATATGAATATTACCTTTAGTATGTTCACCTGTATCAGCCTCAGGCTTAATGGCACATTATCCTTAAGATCTTGCAGCTGCGAATAATCAAATCAGAAGTGCCCAAAGGTCTTAGATTTTCTATAAACCTTTTCACAGTTTGACTGTTCATGCTCCATTTTCCCACACTGAGGACATTTTTGTTTAGGAAAAATATGTATTAAATGATTGTACGGCCCACAGAAAACTCTATTATTATTAGTTTTATGCCAAACTGTTAATTTAACAGCTTGGTAATTATATCACACATTTGCAATTACCTATTCTAATACAGCATTATTAGAGCTGGAACATAGACTGACATAACTGGCCTCTGCCCTCCTGTGAATATTAATGCTGTAAACAAAACCTACTACATTTAGTCTTTCACGCTTGCAAGTAATATTTAAAAGTTGTTTGAAACAACTTTTGTTTTTTTTTTTATATAAAAAAGTGTTGAAGAGTGGAAATTCCCCAATGACAAGGCCCGATTTTACCTACTAGTAAAAAAGCCACCTTGGTTATTCACCTGAAAAGAGGCCACTAGCTTAGAAGGCCTAACCCAGTCAACAAAAGATATTTAAATAAATGACTAGTAGTCTCCTTACAATTCAAACAGGAACAAGTGAATCTGTATTTTTTCAAGTCTTTTGCCACTTCTGTTGAAAATTTGCCTTTTTACGTTTTTTATCAACACCACCAGTTTCCATTTTAATAAAACAGGGGAATAAAAATCAAAATAAGGAAAAGTGCAGATTGTTGTGATAAAAATGGTCGGTCATCTACCACAGTCTTTTAGTGTTTTATTAAATGTTTGATTGGATTTCCTTGAATAAGAAAAAGGCAGTGACTAGTTAAGCTCAAGGTTCTGTGCAGAATCAATTGTTGTGAAGCTAATGCAGGGTGTAAAACACAGAAAGTAGTACAAAGACATTAAAAAACTCCTTCTAAGAATACTGTTTTCATATAAGGGACTATATTAGTGCTTCATGCACAATTCCGGATCCTGTGGTGTGCTTGCTTGAGTGTAACTAGCAGTGATCATCACAAGGATTTAGGCACAGCTGATGAAATTTCTGACCAGGAAAGAATTATTTTATTTTTTGCCGTCACTGAAAGAAAGAAGGCACATAATGTGGGTAAAACCAAATGTTATGAATTATTGTTACAGTGTCACTGTCTGAAGAATATCTACTGTGTACTCAGAACATAAACCCAGTCTCCTAAAAAACATCTGCATCATTACATAACTTAACCACTAGTGCAAAATCCCTTCTTATTCTCTTATAGGTTCATGGGTAATTACTGGGCTGGCTACCCTTGGCGTCCATTTTTAGTCTAGCCAGTTTCCCTTTTTCTGCTTGAAATAACCTATTCCATTTGGTTATAGATTGGTCTTACCCATTCCATGGTCAATAATTATATATGACCCCTAATGAGAATAAATGGGACCATACCATATACAATCTGAGGGGACCCATGCGTGGGATAAATCATTTAGGAGCTGCCTATTTCCATTAGTCATATGGGGGGCAATCCTGGAGTATTTTTTTTGTTGTTGTTTCCTATGCATAGGTCTAAGATGCACTTGAAAATGGACAGGGATGAACATTTTATTATGTGGATATATTTTGTCAATAAAAAATCAGTCACACATTCTAACTCAAATAGCAATATATTTCAAGCCTGTATACCTGAGAATGTGTTCCTGTACAGTCCAGTGCAGCAGGAAAACAGTTTGTCTTTAAGAGTTCAAAATCCATTTCTTGTTGCTGAGTGAATGAAATTTTTTGCTGACACCACATTACACCTTTGCTTCCTGTTCGTTCCTGTTTTTACAAGATATTCTGGCTTGCCCATCAGATGTGGTACTCTGTCCACTTTGTGCCACCACACATCTGTTAATATACTTGCCTCCACCTTAGTTTGTTTAAGCATGGGCACTAACTATTGTTTACTTTCTTTTTCTTTGACTCCTAATGTCTCCTAATTGTGTACATGCCTACGTTTTAGGACCTCCTCAAAAGGGACACCATTTGTTAAACAATCATCTGTTTAATATATATTTAGTTAGGATCTTGCAGACTGAAACAGATGCACATAGTCACTCTGATACACCTTTTCCAGAAAAAAATGTTTTTGAAATCAGCATAGCCAGTCCCATTGAATTTTTCATCTGTTTCTATATGTATATGAATTCTTTTTATACTAAAGCTGGACAGTTTGTTTTTTAAAACTGACAGCAGTGGCAAAATTAATGGTTTTGATGTCTTTCACTTGTTCTTTCTTCACTAGGTCACCCAATCCATATCAAACTGTAAAATGATTTTCTCTGAATATCTTTTAATCGTGTAGCCCAAACAGTCAGGTCTCATCTCCCTGTAGAGTTTGACAACTTTTGCATGATAATCCCTCCATCTGTTATTTTTGCCCAAAATAAACAAGACAGCATTGATAATTCACTACCAAATAAGTGCCAGTCTCCTCAATACCTGAGTCACACAAAACTAATACTTCTGTTTACCTGAGTCACGCAAAACTAATCTGTTTACCTGAGTTACACAAAACTAATACTTCTGTTTATTTGTCTTGTACTTAATATTCCTCCTTAAACAAATTGACAACTTTCTTTAGTTCCTATTGTTTTTCTGCTGCTCTTCAATTGTTACCACCCTTTCTCTCTATTCATTCGCTGTTCACTGTTATGATTCACATTAACCTCTCCCATCCACTTTAACTGTTGTTAAATTTAATGACTCCTACTGCTTTTCCCATTGGATGATATTGTCAGTGTAAGTCAATTTCTGAGATATGACACCTGAGGCTCTTGTTCTCATTGGTTACTGCCTGATTCAGCCTGTCATTCAGTTTATTAACTGCATTAACAGATGTCATACAGAAAAGCTTTGTGTTGTAACCTGCCCTTTATGATCAGGGTTGCTCAGTGGCCTTTTTTGTTTGTTTAAACACCTTTATTAAATTATCACTTAAGACATAGTCAAAGATACAGTAAAAGAAAACAAACCATTTAACATGTTTCCATTTAAATACAATATATATCATATATAATTTATTTGCTGCTATTATCACTCGTATATTGCATTAATCGCTGAATTCCTGGTTTCTCTTAAACCTCACTCCGCCTCCTCCTGAACATTCTTATGCATGTATTGTTCTTACAACTTCCATTTACTTTCACATAGCATTGCTTATTGTCTGTTTCATCTCTTTGTTTAACTCAGTGCTATTCTTTTACTTTCTATTACTCATAATCTATTTGGTTCTTTATTACTTTCCCGCACAGGTTCTTTTACCACAGTCATCCCATTTTTATAAAGATTTCTTACTGGTATTCCTAAGCTATTGAGTATTTCTTCATCTGCCTAGTTGCTTTGATTCTTTGCCTGACACCTATGTCCCTATTAGAGAAAGAAAGCATGTAATGCTTGACCATGTTTGCCTAAGTTATACCCCCTATAAAATGAGTGGTATCATAACCTATCAACACATGTCAAAAGCCCATTGTACACTGCATATATGTGTACAGTATTAATAGTCTCATATCAAATGACATACAAGCGTAGTACATAAGGTTTAGCATGGCGAGGAGAGAATGTGCAGGGTGTACTGTATCAGTAGTGTGATGGATGAATGACGTACAGGCACAGTACATCAGGTGTAGCATGCTGAGTAGGGGATGTGCAGGGTGTACTGTATCAGTAGTGTGATGGATGAATGACGTACAGGCACAGTACATCAGGTGTAGCATGCTGAGTAGGGGATGTGCAGGGTGTACTGTATCACTGGTGTGATGGATGAATGACGTACAGGCACAGTACATCAGGTGTAGCATGCTGAGTAGGGGATGTGCAGGGTGTACTGTATCAGTAGTGTGATGGATGAATGATGTACAGGCACAGTACATCAGGTGTAGCATGTTGAGTAGGGGATGTGCAGGGTGTACTGTATCAGTGGTGTGATGGATGAATGACGTACAGGCACAGTACATCAGGAGTAGCATGTTGAGTAGGGGATGTGCAGGGTGTACTGTATCAGTAGTGTGATGGATGAATGATGTACAAGCACAGTACATCAGGAGTAGCATGCTGAGTAGGGGATGTGCAGGGTGTACTGTATCAGTAGTGTGATGGATGAATGATGTACAGGCACAGTACATCAGGAGTAGCATGCTGAGTAGGGGATGTGCAGGGTGTACTGTATCAGCGGTGTGATGGATGAATGACGTACAGGCACAGTACATCAGGTGTAGCATGGCGAGGAGAGAATGTGCAGGGAGTACTGTATCAGTAGTGTGATGGATGAATGATGTACAGGCACAGTACATCAGGTGTAGCATGCTGAGTAGGGGATGTGCAGGGTGTACTGTATCAGCGGTGTGATGGATGAATGACGTACAGGCACAGTACATCAGGAGTAGCATGTTGAGTAGGGGATGTGCAGGGTGTACTGTATCAGTAGTGTGATGGATGAATGACGTACAGGCACAGTACATCAGGAGTAGCATGCTGAGTAGGGGATGTGCAGGGTGTACTGTATCAGCGGTGTGATGGATGAATGACGTACAGGCACAGTACATCAGGAGTAGCATGTTGAGTAGGGGATGTGCAGGGTGTACTGTATCAGTAGTGTGATGGATGAATGACGTACAGGCACAGTACATCAGGAGTAGCATGTTGAGTAGGGGATGTGCAGGGTGTACTGTATCACTGGTGTGATGGATGAATGACGTACAGGCACAGTACATCAGGAGTAGCATGTTGAGTAGGGGATGTGCAGGGTGTACTGTATCAGTAGTGTGATGGATGAATGACGTACAGGCACAGTACATCAGGAGAAGCATGTTGAGTAGGGGATGTGCAGGGTGTACTGTATCAGTAGTGTGATGGATGAAGGACGTACAGGCACAGTACATCAGGAGCAGCATGTTGAGTAGGGGATGTGCAGGGTGTACTGTATCAGTGGTGTGATGGATGAATGACGTACAGGGACAGTACATCAGGAGTAGCATGTTGAGTAGGGGATGTGCAGGGTGTACTGTATCAGTAGTGTGATGGATGAATGACGTACAGGCACAGTACATCAGGAGTAGCATGTTGAGTAGGGGATGTGCAGGGTGTACTGTATCAGTAGTGTGATGGATGAATGACGTACAGGCACAGTACATCAGGTGTAGCATGCTGAGTAGGGGATGTGCAGGGTGTACTGTATCAGTGGTGTGATGGACGAATGATGTACAAGCACAGTACATCAGGAGTAGCATGTTGAGTAGGGGATGTACAGGGAGTACTGTATCAGTAGTGTGATGGATGAATGACGTACAGGCACAGTACATCAGGAGTAGCATGTTGAGTAGGGGATGTGCAGCGTGTACTGTATCAGTAGTGTGATGGATGAATGACGTACAGGCACAGTACATCAGGAGTAGCATGTTGAGTAGGGGATGTGCAGGGTGTACTGTATCAGTAGTGTGATGGATGAGTGACATACAGGCACAGTACATCAGGTGTAGCATGTTGAGTAGGGGATGTGCAGGGAGTACTGTATCAGTGGTGTGATGGATGAATGACATACAGGCACAGTACATCAGGTGTAGCATGTTGAGTAGGGGATGTGCAGGGTGTACTGTATCAGTAGGGTGATGGATGAATGACGTACAGGCACAGTACATCAGGTGTAGCATGCTGAGTAGGGGATGTGCAGGGTGTACTGTATCAGTAGTGTGATGGATGAATGACGTACAGGCACAGTACATCAGGAGTAGCATGTTGAGTAGGGGATGTGCAGGGTGTACTGTATCAGTAGTGTGATGGATGAATGATGTACAGGCACAGTACATCAGGAGTAGCATGTTGAGTAGGGGATGTGCAGGGAGTACTGTATCAGTAGTGTGATGGATGAATGACGTACAGGCACAGTACATCAGGTGTAGCATGCTGAGTAGAGGATGTGCAGGGTGTACTGTATCAGTAGTGTGATGGATGAATGACGTACAGGCACAGTACATCAGGTGTAGCATGTTGAGTAGGGGATATGCAGGGTGTACTGTATCAGTAGTGTGATGGATGAATGATGTACAGGCACAGTACATCAGGAGTAGCATGTTGAGTAGGGGATGTGCAGGGTGTACTGTATCAGTAGTGTGATGGATGAATGACATACAGGCACAGTACATCAGGAGTAGCATGTTGAGTAGGGGATGTGTAGGGAGTACTGTATCAGTAGTGTGATGGATGAATGACATACAGGCACAGTACATCAGGAGTAGCATGTTCAGTAGGGGATGTGCAGGGAGTACTGTATCAGTAGTGTGATGGATGAATGACATACAGGCACAGTACATCAGGTGTAGCATGTTGAGTAGGGGATGTGCAGGGTGTACTGTATCAGTGGTGTGATGGATGAATGATGTACAAGCACAGTACATCAGGAGTAGCATGTTGAGTAGGGGATGTGCAGGGTGTACTGTATCAGTAGTGTGATGGATGAATGACGTACAGGCACAGTACATCAGGAGTAGCATGTTGAGTAGGGGATGTGCAGGGTGTACTGTATCACTGGTGTGATGGATGAATGACATACAGGCACAGTACATCAGGAGTAGCATGTTGAGTAGGGGATGTGCAGGGTGTACTGTATCAGTAGTGTGATGGACGAATGACATACAGACACAGTACATCAGGAGTAGCATGTTGAGTAGGGGATGTGCAGGGTGTACTGTATCACTGGTGTGATGGATGAATGACATACAGGCACAGTACATCAGGAGTAGCATGTTGAGTAGGGGATGTGCAGGGTGTACTGTATCAGTAGTGTGATGGATGAATGACGTACAGGCACAGTACATCAGGAGTAGCATGTTGAGTAGGAGATGTGCAGGGTGTACTGTATCACTGGTGTGATGGATGAATGACGTACAGGCACAGTACATCAGGAGTAGCATGTTGAATAGGGGATGTGCAGGGTGTACTGTATCAGTAGTGTGATGGATGAATGACGTACAGGCACAGTACATCAGGTGTAGCATGTTGAGTAGGGGATGTGCAGGGTGTACTGTATCAGTGGTGTGATGGATGAATGACGTACAGGCACAGTACATCAGGAGTAGCATGTTGAGTAGGGGATGTGCAGGGTGTACTGTATCACTGGTGTGATGGATGAATGACATACAGGCACAGTACATCAGGTGTAGCATGTTGAGTAGGGGATGTGCAGGGTGTACTGTATCAGTAGTGTGATGGATGAATGACGTACAGGCACAGTACATCAGGTGTAGCATGCTGAGTAGGGGATGTGCAGGGTGTACTGTATCAGTGGTGTGATGGATGAATGACATACAGGCACAGTACATCAGGAGTAGCATGCTGAGTAGGGGATGTGCAGGGTGTACTGTATCAGTAGTGTGATGGATGAATGACGTACAGGCACAGTACATCAGGTGTAGCATGCTGAGTAGGGGATGTGCAGGGTGTACTGTATCAGTAGTGTGATGGATGAATGACGTACAGGCACAGTACATCAGGTGTAGCATGCTGAGTAGGGGATGTGCAGGGTGTACTGTGTCAGCGGTGTGATGGATGAATGACGTACAGGCACAGTACATCAGGAGTAGCATGTTGAGTAGGGGATGTGCAGGGTGTACTGTATCAGTAGTGTGATGGATGAATGACGTACAGGCACAGTACATCAGGTGTAGCATGCTGAGTAGGGGATGTGCAGGGTGTACTGTATCAGCGGTGTGATGGATGAATGACGTACAGGCACAGTACATCAGGAGTAGCATGTTGAGTAGGGATGCAGGGTGTACTGTATCAGTAGTGTGATGGATGAATGACGTACAGGCACAGTACATCAGGAGTAGCATGTTGAGTAGGAGATGTGCAGGGTGTACTGTATCAGTGGTGTGATGGACGAATGATGTACAAGCACAGTACATCAGGAGTAGCATGTTGAGTA
>NC_056740.1:427663882-427723882 GCF_019279795.1 Protopterus annectens | reverse complement strand
GAGGGGTGTGCACATTGGAAGGATAACAAGTACACACACAGTAAAGTACAATTTAACACCAGTGAGGGGCGTGCACACTGGGAAGGATAACAAGTACACACACAGTAAAGTACAATTTAACACCAGTGAGGGGCGTGCACATTGGGAAGGATAACATGTACACACACAGTAAAGTACAATTTAACACCAGTGAGATGCGTGCACATTGGGAAGGATAACAAGTACACACAGAGTAAAGTACATTTTAACACCAGTGAGGGGCATGTACATTGGGAAGGATAACAAGTACACACACAGTAAAGTACAATTTAACACCAGTGATGGGCGTGCACATTGGGAAGGATAACAAGTACACACACAGTAAAGAACAATTTAACACCAGTGAGGCGGCACATTGGGAAGGATAACAAGTACAAACACAGTAAAGTACAATTTAACACCAGTGAGGCGTGCACATTGGGAACGATAACAAGTACACACACAGTAAAGTACAATTTAACACCAGTGAGGGGTGTGCACATTGGAAGGATAACAAGTACACACACAGTAAAGTACAATTTAACACCAGTGAGGGGCGTGCACATTGGGAAGGATAAAAAGTACACACACAGTAAAGTACAATTTAACACCAGTGAGGGGCGTGCACATTGGGAAGGATAACAAGTACACACACAGTAAAGTACAATTTAACACCAGTGAGGGGCGTGCACATTGGGAAGGATAACAAGTACACACACAGTAAAGTACAATTTCCCTTAAGAACACACAGAGATCACAGTCAGTCTGGGGCTGGTTTCTCCCTTTCTCTCCAGATCCCCAATAAGACTCCCCACTGGCACAGCTATAGAGTTCAGATCACAGCCGAGTAGTCAAGTCAGAACCTCCAGTATCCTCTCTGTTCAACCAGTGCTTTGTGTCCCTGCCCAAGTAGCTGACACGCACACACTTTGAGATTTGGTTTATATACAAATGCACAGACACTCCTGGGGAAGGCTGGCACACGTTTTCCAGCTATGCCCCCTCCTGCCAGGCTATAGGTAGTAATCACTGCCACCAACTACTCTTATCAGCTGCTAAGGCCCTTCCCAAAGGGTGACCAATTTCATTGTGTAATATTACTGTTATCCAAATAGTGTGACTCAGGGCTAAAGGTATTGGAGTGGCTTGGACATTATCACTGAATACGTGCAATGTACTCTAAAAGCTTAAATTACCTTTACACAAAAGAGCCACAGTTGAAAGGTTTAAAAATATTTAATAATAAATAATAAAAACACAAGACAAATCTTATTACTTTAACATTATGACATTATGGAGTTCAGAAATCACAGGAAAATGCTTTAAAATAATATTGTAGAACAGTCTGACATAAATATAGATAACAGCTAGACTAATCTGGCTATTTCCATCTATCTATAAGATAAATCACTGTTCTAAATAAATATCTTACTTACAGACAGAGCAAGCAAATGCTAGTGAGTGGTGTTCTTCAGACAAAATCCAAAATGCCTAAAATGTTCTCTCTGAGAACGTCTTAAATTAATAAACCAATACAACTAATAAAAACAAAACAGAAAAAGAGAAAACCACTAGGCCACTGACCGCTCAAATAAAAAGATGTTTTAATAAAGACTTAGCGCCTCAGCTAGCAGCCTTCCAAGAGTAAAAAACACTTAAAAAACATTCCTTAAATATACAAGTCAATCATCCAATTAAGGTGATTATTACCAATTACAATTAAAACAGATTAATAACATACTTCCAGTTGCATTCCTTATTCAGGCCAAATGGTTCCAGTGTGTTATATTTTAAAATAAACAAAGTTTCCTTTTGTAACAATTTTATCTTCAGATCAGTACAGGCTCCCAGATATACCACCCTTAAGGCAGGCAGGATTAGAATCATGACATTCTAAAAAATGTGCCCCTAATGGGCTCTCTAACTTTTTATTCCTTATGTCCCTGATGTGTTCCTGAAAGCGTTTCTTAAAGGTGCGACCAGTTTCTCCTATACAGAACAAGTTACATGAGCATTTTAATGCATATATTACTGGTACTGTATTACAAGTGTAATTACCACTGAGTCTTTATTAAAATGTCTTTTTATTTGTGTGGTCAGTGGCCTAGTGGTTTTCTCTTAAATTGATAAACACCCAGTACTGCTGAGTCATTTCACATTACATCATTCTTAACAGTTCTGATTCATTTTCTCAGGTTAACAGAAACTCAGAATTTACATTTCTTTTTGTAATCTGCACCTGCAGGAAGCCACAGCAATAAAAGACATTTTACATATAAAATCTAGTAATTAACTCTTGTCCTAAGACAATAGAAAGACTTCCTTAGTCCAGACATCCTATTTCCAAGCTTGAGATCAGTCATACAATGCTTGACTTATCAGATTTCTTCCAGCAGGGTGCACTGTGGTTACATTTTTAAAGCTCAGTACAACATATAGTTTAATCATAACATATAGTTCTCTTTACATTTGTAAAACAGCCTGTGGATTACATTAATATTTATAAATGACATAGAATTATGTACAGAATTCTATCTAGCTATGCTGGCAGCCTTCACATATCTCCCCACCCCTAGAGAAGTCAAGCTAGTTTTCCAGGTGACCCTTTAGAAATGTTGCTTGAGAGTGTTAGGTCTATCTGAATATAGCTTACCCCATTTCCTCTCTTGAGATCACATCTGTGTTGGCATTGTTAACCCCACAGGGTACAGCACTGACATACCGTATGCTTGCAACTCCAGGCTCCATCTTAGCAACTTGGTATTTTGCGGGTTGGCTCAGTGTAACCATGTTAGGGGATTGTGATCTGTAACTACAGTGAATTTTCTTCCAATCAGATAAGGCTGAAGTTTCTGCAGTGCCCATACTATAGCTAGACATTCCTTTTCTACAGCTGCACAGTATTCCTCCCTGGGTTGGAGCCTATGACTGAGATAAACCACTGGGTGCTGTTCTCCCTTTGAAGAAATCTGGCTAAGTGCAGCCTCCACCCCATGGTTCAAAGCATCCACCTGCACAACAAATTATTTGCTGCAATCTGGACTGGCTAACACAGGGTGTCCTTCCAAAGCTTCTTTAAGCTTCTGGAATGCCTTCTCACATGCTGTAGTCCACACTAACTTATCTGGTCTGTTTTTCTTTGTCAGATCTGTGTGAGCGCAGCTATGGTACTATAACTGGGGACAAACTTTCTGTAGTACTCTGCTGTCCCTATGAATGCCCTCACCTGCTTTTTGGTAACAGGTGCAGGCCATGCCTGAATGGCTTCCACTTTGGCAGGTTCTGGCCTGATCTTACCACTCCCCACTCTATATCCCAGGTAGGAGACCTCTGCCATACCCACCTCACATATGCTCTCCTTAATGCTCAACCCTGCCCTCTGTAGTCTGCCCAGCACCTCCCTGACATGCTGAAGGTGCACTTGACATGAATGGCTGTAGATGGCAATATCATCTAGGTAAGCAAGGGCAAACCCTCCTGCTCCTACGAGGATATGACCTACTAGCCTCTCGTACGTTGCTGCTGCATTTTTCATCCCAAAGCTCATCTTTGTGAACTCATACAAGCCAAAAGGAGTCACAAAGGCTGACCTCTCTCTAGCACTGGGAGTCAAGGGCACCTGCCAGTAACCCTTAGCAAGATCAATGGTGGTGAGATATTTAGCCCCATCCAGCTGCTCTAGGGCTTCATCTGTCCTAGGCATGGGGTAAGCATCTGACTCTGTGTGACTATTTAATTTCCTGTAGTCCACATAGAACCTGATGCTGCCATCCTTCTTTGGCACCAGCACCACTGGGGAGGCCAAGCGACTGATGGACTTCTGAACTACTCCTAGTTCCATCATTTCCTGTATCTCCTCTCACAGAGTCTGTTTGACTCTCTTGGGCACCCTATAAGGGGCCTGACTAATAGGCCTTTGGGGTCCTTATCCACCTGGTGCTGCACCAGGTGGGTGCACCCTGGTTTCCCAGTGAATATGTCCTCAAACTCCTGTAACACTGCTCAGATTTTTTAAACCTGGGTAAGGAGATAGCTGCTGGGACATTGCTACCCCTTCGACTGAGGTGTCGGCTTGAGCCTCACTGAGGAGATCAATCACCAGATCTCCCTCAGACTCCTCCTGCAATCCACTGCAAAGGCTCAGCACAAGGGCCTCCCTATGATGGTAATGTTTCATCATGTTAACATGGTACAACTTTTGCTCCTGCCTCCTGCCTAGCAGTCATACCATGTAGTTAACATCACTGACCTTCCTTACCTACCTTGTAGGGTCCCTCCCAAGCTGCCTGCAGCTCATTGTGTCTGAAAGGAATGAGAACCATTACCTGCTGTCCTACAGCACACTCTCTAGCTTGAGCATTCCTGTCATATCAAACATTTTTCTGCTGTTGGGCTTCTGCCAGATTCTCCTGGGCCAACCCCATGAGTTCCCTGAGCCTTGTCCTGAGATTTAGGACATATGCCACTTGTGGGATTTACACTCACCTTCCCATTCATCTTGAATTAAATCTAGGGGTCCTCTCACCCTATGCCCATACAGCAACACAAAGGGTGAAAAACCCGTGGATTCCCAAGGAACCTCTCTGTAAGCAAACAACAGATGGGGCAGATATTTGTCCCACTCCCTCTTAAACTGGTCTGCAAATGCCCATAGCATGGACTTGATTGCAGAGTTTAACCCCTCAACAAGACCAGTAGTCTGGAGATGGTAGGGGATGGTCTTCAGGTGCTTTACCCCACAGTATTTCCACAGACAAGCCAGCAGGTCTGACATGAAATTGGCACTTCTGTCAGTCAGTATTTCTTTTGGGAAACCTACCCTGCTGAAAATCTCTAACAAAGCATTTGCTACATTTTCCGCCTCAGTGGAGGACACAGCCACTGCCTCAGGGTATTTTGTAGCATAATCTACTACCACTAGGATATACTTTTTCCCTGTGGAACTTGGGGTACTTAGAGGCCCCACGATATCCATAGCTACCCTCTGAAATGGCTCCTCAATCACAGGCAAAGGCATCAAAGGAGCTTTCACCTTGTCTCCTGCCTTGCCTACCTTTTGGCACTGCTCACAGGTCCTGCAGTACCCTGTTACATCTCTGGAAATCCCAGGCCAGCATAATACATCTCTTTGTACATTTTATGCCCATATGACCTGCAAAGGGAATATCATGGGCTATGGCTAGAAGCACCAGATGGTAGGCTGTAGGCACTACCAGCTGCTGTATTCTCTCACATTCTAGCCCTCCCTTAGGCGTCCACTCTCTACACAGTAACCCTTTGTCGCAGTATACAGATTCCCCCTTCCCTTGAGAATCAGGTGCCTCACTAGCTACCTGCCTCAGGCCTTGTAATGTAGGATCTGAGAGCTGAGCCTGTCTCAACTCTCTCTTAGTAATCCTTCCCAGCTCCCCTTCCACATGAAGTCTGGTATCCTCTGAGAGCGGTGCCTCACTGTCAGCCTGGGTACTACTACTCACCTCTACCTTTGCAGTCACTCTTTCCAAGGGATCAAAAGTGCCCACAAGCAGCTGTGGCTCACCTTCAGTCTCACTGCTACAGGGAAGTTCCCTCCCTAAAGAAACTACCTCACCAGTCCTGACTGCAAGTATGCACTCTGACTGGGTCTCCCCCAGGCTTCCAGACCCACATGCTCATCTCCTAGCCTGACTGCGTGTAACTTTATTAACACATGGTACTGCCTCATCAAAATCCTTCTCTATTGGGACATCTGTAGAATGGTAGTTTGGTACCCCTGTTGTCTCAAGACAACCTACTATTGGCATTTTGTCTTTCCCACTTTACTGGCTCCCTCACCTTTTGTTCCCCACCTTGCCTCTGTGGACATCTGTATGCCACATGGCCTCACTGGTTGCATTCAAAACATTTAAGCCTAGGTCCTGGACATGTATCTGGACTAGTGGCTACCCTGCTATTGGCAGATTCTGTTGGGGCAGTCTGGGATGCCCACCATGAGTTTCTTTAGACCGATGAGCAGCACTGGGTATCCCTTTCCTGTGCACTGATTCCCTGCTTGTTAGGTATAGGTCTCCCTTCTTCCCCAACTAATCTGAAGTATTACATTGTCTATCAGCTAACCAGATCCTCATGTCCTCAGGCAAAGTGCTAAGGGCTTGTTCCCTCACCAAAAGGTCCGCCAGCCCTTCAAAAGTGGCAACCTGACATCCACTCACCCACCTATGAAAATAGGTGCTTAGTTCAGCAACATATTTACACACACTTTCATCTGCCTTGTGTCTCTGTTCATGAAACTTTTTTCTATAGGTTTCAGGTGTTAGCTAAATAATTCTAGCAAACAATTCTTTACAACATTATAGTTAAAACAGTCAATGTCAGATAATTTGGAAAGTACATTTACAGCTTTACCATGGAGTAAGGGGGTCAGGAACCGTACCCAGCGCCTTTCGTCAGAATCATACTGTTTACATACCCTCTCAAACATATGAATGAAACTATCAAAATTATCCCCATCTGTAAACTGTGAAAGAAATTTACTGACCGTTTGTGCTTCTGGGGTCCGGTTACTCCATTCCCCATTACCTCCATGACTCTGGTGAAAGGTCAGCATCTCCTTCTCATGCTGCCTCTGCCTCTCCTTTTCCACAGCTTCCATTTCCAAATGCCTGGCCTCCAACTCAAGCCTCTTTAGTTCCAGATGGATTTTTAATTCCTCTGCAGAAAGGTTGAGCTGTCCATTCTCTGAGTGTTGTACATCTCCACGGCCAGTCTGATCGTCTTCCTGATTGCTGTTTTCTAATACAGCTGTGACCAAAGCTGCAATCGTCTGCCTTAGTCAGATTTCCATGCACCAGTCCTTTAGCCTGGCACATCTCAGCCAACTGGCTCCTTGTCAGCTTGCCATACTCCTTTGCTGACATGCTTGCCTGCTCTCCCTGACTAACTAAGCTAACAAAAGAAATAAAACAATTGTGATCTGAAGTCTGAATATTCACTGTGTGGCTGATTTAGAGTACAAAAACAACTTCAGTGATCACTGTACACAAGCTACAGGAATTCACTATCCACACAACTACAAGCCAATTAGTATGTGATGTGCAACTAAACCAAAACTGTCAGTGTTATCCCTTAACCAGCAAAAAATGCGTAGTAAAAAGCAATAGGGAAAATGCCAGGCACAGGATTCCCAGGTACTCCAAAAGCACAGCAGTCCACTCAATGTATTTTAAAAATGAACAGTCTTTTATTCACATCAAGATCTCCATAAGATTTAGCGCTTTTGTCTACTGCACCATAGACTTCATCAGAATCAATTAAAACAACATTCTTCACTGATATTTATACCATTTTCAAGCCAATGGATTCATTAATAAGCAGCAACTACTTCATTAGCTTAAAGCAACAGTAACAAACTATCATATATGAGTCCCAGTTCTAAAATACTGCAAATGTAAAACACTAAAATAAATAAACTGTATGAAAAAAAACCTTGCTAGAATCTCCTTGGGTTCTGACTGAGTGTGTTTCTCGGCTGATAAGTATGTTTTTGGCACTTTTTAACTGTCCAGAGTTGCATAAAACAATAATTGAATTCAGTTCAGAATACAGTTTGAATAAATTGCACTTATTTAAACTGTACTTACTTGCACTGCACTTGAATTGTTTTAGTGCTGTTTTAGCTGCTTTTCTGTAAAAAAAAATTCTAAGCTTTTTTCCAGCCTTTCCTGTAACTAGTCTATTCCAGATACAGATTTACTGTATCCACTGTTTGTAAGCTTCTGAGCTCCCCAAGCCTTTCTGTGCTGGAGGGGAAGCCTTCTAGCTTATCAGTGGGAGTGGTAAGCACTAGGTAGCCTATCTACCACAAGAGGAGTGGTTTGTGGCCCAGAAATTGTAGGTTATTGGCTGTCTTGGCAGCTTTTCCATCTCTTTCAACTTTCTGGTCTAAAAGCCCGCATTTGTACTTGTTTCCCACCTTTCCTGTAGCTAGTCTAGTCCAGATACAATTTGCTGTATCCACGGCTGTTTGTAAGCTTCTGAGCACCCCCCTCAGCCTTTCTGTGTTGAGGGAAGCCTTCTAGCTTATCAGTGGGAGTGTTAAGCACTAGGTAGCCTATCTACCACAAGAGGAGTGGTTTCTGGCCCAGACATTGTAGTTTATTGGCTGTTTGGGCAGTTTTTTCCATCTCTTTCAACGTTCTGGTATAAAAGCCCATGTTTGCACTTTTCCCACCTTTCCTGTAACTAGTCTAGTCCAGATTACAGATTTGCTGTATCTAGGACTGTTTGTAACCTTTCCTATAACTAGGCTAGTTCAGTTACAGATTTGCTGTATCCAGGACTGTTTGTAAGCTTCTGACCTCCCCAAGCCTTTCTGTGTCAGAGGGAAGCCTTCTAGCTTGTTAGTGGGAGTGGTAAGCACTAGATAGCCTAACTACCACAAGAGGAGTGGTTTCTGGTCCAGAAATTGTAGTTTATTGGCCGTTTGGGCAGTTTTTTCCATCTCTTTTAATTTTCTGGTCTAAAAGCCCACATTTGCATTTTTCCCATCTTTCCTGTAACTAGTCTAGTTCAGATAAAGATTTGCTGTATCCAAGTCTGTATGTAAGCTTCTGATCCCCCCCAAGCCTTTCTGTGTTGGAGGGAAGCCTTCTAGCTTATCACTGGGAGTGGTAAGCACTAGGTATCCTATCTACCACAAGAGGAGTGATTTCTGGCCCATAATTTGTAGTTTATTGGCTGTTTGGGCAGTTTTTCCATCTCTTTCAACTTTCTGGTTTAAAAGCCGATGTTTGCACTTGTTTTCTGCCTTTCCTGTAACTAGTCTAGCCCAGATACAGATTTGCTGAATCCAGGACAGTTTGTAAGCTTCTGAGAGGTGCCAAAGTCTGCTCTTCAATTTTTCCCTTAGATCTGCTAGTTCTCTCCTCTCCTGCACTTTTACTAGTTTATTAGTCTATACCAGACTTTGTAGCAATTATCATAGCACACAAAAGTTCCACCAGCACTAAATGTTCTAAAAGGAAACAGCTCCAGTACTTATTATTAATGCCTACCCCGCCAGGCATGTCTAAAGGTCAGTTCCCTGTGCTTTCTCCTATTAACCTGGTGAACTTGGGCATCATGAGGCAACGTAGCAACTGCCTCATGTACACCAACAACCCTCTTCTCTTACCTCCCAACACTCAAACTTGAGAGAGATGCACTTATAAATCCAAATTGGAAGCCACGCACTCTCCAGCCAAGACTGGAATGGCTGGTCAAGAGGAGAAGGTTAACGCATGGAACACATAGCCCTCCAGAACACAAACCAGCACTGCCTTCACATAAAAACACAAACCACACACCCACCTTCATGGAGGCTCTCAATAAAAATCTACCCAAACAACAGAGACCTCCAAGGCAGCAATGCACTCAACCACTACAACACAACACTAATCACAGGGCACACAAGTCTCCTAAACAGTGTGCCACTCAAACAAAGCCCCTAAGGAAAAACAGCATGACCAGCACACTAGTCATAGGTGACTTGATAGTGAGGCACACTGATGTCCCACTCACTAGGTTGAATATGGAGAAAGTAACAGTCAGCTGCCTTTCAGGTGCCAGGATCCACCACATAATGCATGCACTCAGGTCCCTCAACAACAGGTACAAATATGACTTTGTCATTGTACATGTGGGTGTGAATGACCTGAGACATACCTCCCTGGACTACATGAAAAGAGACATGGAGGAGCTCTCGGATTATGTCGCCCAGGCAGGTATGACCCTAGCCCTGAGCAGCATCCTACCATCACCCAGAATGATACCACAGTACAAGCAGAAAATGATTGATTTCAACAATTGGCTAAGTTTCTGATGTCAGGAAAAAAATGTAAGGAAAAAGTGGTGATACATTTTAGGGGGAATGGCTCCATGTCATTATCTCTATCATTATTCACTATATCACCTAAATGGTCACCATCAACACCTACTGGATTTCCCACAACAGTCAGGGTGGTCACCCCTGACCCATCTAAAATGGGCTTAAACCATCCGGTGTTCGTCTTATTAATGACTTCAGACATGATTTCATCCACTAGGGTCACAGGGTAATCCCTTTTAATGAACATATCCGTCTCACATTCAACAATAAAATCTGTGTCAAGGCTAACCATTCTAGCAGCCCTCACCATTTGACCCTTAACTACACCCTTTTTCACATTGTGGATAATGACATGGAGCCATTCCCCCTAAAATGTATCATCACTTTTTCCTTAGATGCTTATTCCTTGAAAGAAATTATTGGTGAATATTGGGCAACATTAAAGGAGGACCCCATAACCCAACTTAGAGTACCTGATGAAATGGGGATGGTCTTCAGGTGGGTATAGGAACTTAAAAGCAATACTGGAGAGTAAATCATGTTGTCCTGCTTTTAATTCAGGCATGTGGAAATGTCATAGGTGTAATTTTTGTAAATTTATGGCCACCATTAGTTATTTTTACCTTGGCAGTAATATCTTTAAAATAAAGGGTAAATTCAACTGTGATAGTGTGGGAGTGGTCTATGTTGCTAAATGCCAAATGTGCCCCCTTTCTTATACTGGAAAGACCGAGAGACATTTTAAGCAGAGAGTCTATGAGCACCAGTATAGTATTACTAAACAAAATATGAATAATGCTTTAGCTAAGCATGCATTTGAAAACAACAGGCATCATTTTTTGTATTTTGTTAATGATCAAGTAAAGAAAGGACCTCGAGGGGGGCCATGGCAGTTATTATTAGAGGAGAGAGAACTCTGTTGGCAACTTAGACTTAATGCCTTTGTTTATCCCAGACTAAATGATTCTTGTTGTATCAAATGTGCATTGAAAATTAAGTCTTTAGAGAGGTGAATTGTTATTTACACCTTTATATTTTTATATTTTTAATATAAATGTGTGTGTGTATATATATATATATATATATATATATATATATATATATATATATATAAATACATGAAAAGGTAATGACATTTTATATGGTTTAAAGATTATATTATTAATTTTATTTTTATATCATTTTTGGTCTAGATTTTATATGTGGGACCTTTAAAATTTTAAAAGGGGTAGTGATGCCATAGAGGGAGTACTTATATATGTAATCATTTGTTACTTGTATTTTGTCTGATGAAGTTCACATATTGAATGTGTATGAAAGCACTAACTTTATTTGTTTTATAATGCAGTTTTGTTTGGAGTACTTTGTTGTTTTTTAGTTTGTCAGTGTTTTTTGCTATTTGCCTGGGATGACATAATTGACAGACCTTGCTGCTTTGCCAGAGATGGCCTGCATCTGTCACCCCTGGGCTTCCAGATACTGGCCAAGGCTCTTGCCACCCTTATAGTGCCATTTTTAGGCAGTGCTCCAAAGTCCAAATTATCACCGTAACAGCTACAAACAAATGCAATCTGAGGGTCATGCTGCTCAATGCTAGAAGTCTAAATCTCAAAATGCACTCACTGGAAGCACTCCTCAAACAGTAGAACATCAGCATTTGTGCTGTAACAGACCTGGTTCATTGCAGCAGAAAGCACCCCTGCACTACCAGGCTATAACTCATTCCCCACCTTTCAGCCCCAGAACTTGGACCGAAGCTCCAAAAGCGGTGGTGTTTCCATATTCATAAAGGATGTGCATACCTCCAGACTGGTAGCCAGACATAACATCAGAGATTCTTTAGGTGCAGCTAACATGGGGTAAGACAGTGATTCAGGTCGTAGCCTGTTATAGGTCCCCAACAATGTCCCAAGACTCACACTCCATGTTCCTAAGCACCCTGGAGAATATTAGTGTCCAACCTAAAACTCTCACACTGGGTGACTTCAACTACCCCTCCATTAACTGGGAAAATCACTCATGTACCAATACACTTGCCCAACATTTCCTGGAATTCATAAATTCCAATTCCCTAGACCAGCTCGTGCTTACCCCCACTAGCGGTAGCAACATCCTTGACCTGGTCATTACTAACATGGGCGACCGTTGCTCTACACCAACAGTCAACTCCTCTGTGGTTAGATCCGAGTACAAACTAATCACCTTGGAAATCCACATTCCTCACCCCCCCCACACACAAAGGGAACCACCATGAAAAACTTCTCCAAAGCTAACTGTGGGCTCCTAAAAACAAAGGTGGCTAACTTCATGGCACCCATGCAAATGGAGAATAGTTGCATGACCGCTGAATCATACTTCAGTGCATTGTATGAACACATACACAAGTGCATGGATCTCGCCATACCCAATAGAACCAAGATACTCTCCTCCAAAAAAAGTAAGCCAATCTGGTGGTCCCCTGCCATAAACAAACTCTACAACAAAAGGAGGAAACTGATGCGGAATAAGGTGAAGTCCCAAAACTGGAAAAACTCCCTTATTAGCCACAATAAAATGTTGAGATTCCTCATCAAATCCCCTAAAGCTAGCTATGAAAACAGAATTGCAGCAGATAGTAAAGACAACCACAAGACCTTCTATAGTTATGTAAAGAATCTCCATGGCAATACCCAGATTTGTTCTGAGCTACTGCACAATGGTACCTCCTATACCGAGCATTACCAATATACTGGCCGACAGATTCAATGCCAACTTTGCCCCCCCACCAAGGACCAATCATAATACCAGTAGATTGCCAGGCACCCAGTATTACTGTTGCATAGGTTAAAACAGCACTGTCCAAGGCCAAGAATACAGCTTTTATGGGACCTGACAATATCTCTGGCTGTGTTCTTTATGAACTACAGAGTGAACTGGCACCCCACCTGTGTGCCCTGCTCAATCATAGCCTCACCTCAGGCTTTGTGCCTACCAAATGGCACACTGTTACAGTCATCCCTCTCCACAAAGGAGGAATTAATACAGACCCTGGGAACTATCACCCCATTAGCCTGACAAGTCTGATATGCAAAGCTACAGAGCGCATCATCGTGCACCTAATAAACAAGGATATAGGGAATCTCCAAACTCTGGATCCCATACAGTTTGGTTTTTTTGAAGGGTAGCTCATGCCTGCTCAACTTGGTTGACTTCTTTGAGTCAGTCACCAGAGCTGTGGATGAATGCAAGGTGGTTCATACAGCCTACCTTGTTCTGGCCAAGGCCTTTGATACAATTCCCCACTCAGGAATCATAGAAAAACTCACTAAGCTAGACATCAACCCCTATATCACTGGGTGGGTTGCAAAGTGGCTCACAGATAGAACCCACAGTGTAAAATTAGCTGACTCCAAGTCAGACTGCCAACCAGTCATGAGTGGAGTCCCACAGGGATTGGTCCTGGGTCCTGTCCTGTTTAGTATCTACTTCTCAGAAGTCCAGGCCAACATGAAGGGAATCTGGCTGACAAAGTTTGCAGATGATTGCAAGTTGGGAGCCATTATTAACCCCCCAAGTGATGTTGACATCCTACGGAAAGGCCTCACTGAGACCAACAATTGCTCTCAGAACCATGGACTTAAGCTCAATGCCAAAAAATGTGTCATCATCCTCTTTGGGAAAAACCCAATTCCCAAGAATTATCACATCGATGGTAGTCCACTGAATACAGGAGGCATTATAAGAGATCTGGAAACACAGGTTGATGGGAACCTCTCATTTGACTACCATATTATTGCAATTGTCCTTAAACAATTTCAACCTGATATTATTATACAACTAATTTGTCTGTATCAGGATATAAAAGGGCCATTGGTTTTATGGGAGATTATAATTGTGGAACTAAAGGGGTGACTTGTATTGCCTCTTGTATATCCTTTGATTGCTTTTATGTGGGAAGACAGAACACCCACTCAGGCAAATAATTTATGAGTATAATTATAGTATAAAAAACAAAGATTCAACGAATGCCGTTAGCAAACATGCATAACAATGCACCAGTTTCAAAAAGTTCATATTGTTTGTATTGGAGCAAGTTCCTTATCCAGTACGAGATGGATACTGTGAAATATGATTTAATTCGGGGGTTGTTGTGGCGATTGAGCTTAAATTCTGGGATGTCTCCAGGTTTAAATGAAGACATATATATTAATTGTGTTTTAAAAATGAGAGTTCCTATTACGTGATCCTAGATGCATTCTGTTGAATGCGTCTTGATCGAACGTAAAAGAACGCAAAGGCAAAATAGCAAAGTGGCTTTTAAGTGAATTCTTTCCTTGGGAAAGAATTCACTTGGCCGCTTCTTTTACTTTGCCATTTTTGGCACTGTAGTGCAATCTTGAAGTTGGTATATTTAAGTAGGGTGGGTGTGGGGGGCCCCCAACATTATGTGATGTTTTAAAGTTGTTTTTTTTTTTTGAACAGCGATTTTTTTCCCTTGGTAAAAAATCACTGTTCTGAGGTTTCGACTTCGTAAGCTTTCGCTTACATGGGGTAGATTAATCATTGTTCGCTTTTTTAAGCGTTCAATGATATAATATAGACCCAAAAATGAGGGCTACCGAACTGTAAGAGCACTTTTTGTTTGGTACCTTTTTTTAATGTGTTTTTGTATATTTTATTTGGTATGTATGTTTAAGTGTTTAGTCACATGATTTCTTGGTCACATGACTTAGACCACATAGTATACATGGCTAGTTAAAGGTTTGTACAGCACCATGTGTTTGCATTGTGAAGTCTCTAATAAAAGTGAGATGAAAGTGCTGAATTTCGGGAAGACATCTGGTCAGCATTATTTCCATTTACAGTTCTTGTTTTTTAATTGTTTTGACCATTTTAAACATAAGAAAATCTGACTTAAATAAACTGGAGTCCTGCTATAATAAAATAGCCAGATTTGCAACTAATTATCCATCCAGATTACACCACTGCTTAGCAGTGCACCAACTTAAATAGTTGGAACTTCCGAATCCACTGACCTTTAACCAGCTAGCCCTAGTAAACTCTATCCTGCATCACCCAGACAACTGGCCAGCTCTTAGCAATCTAGTTCAACCCCATACCAGCTGCAGACCACTAAGATGTTCCCAGAAACTCCTATTGAAATTAACAAAATCCAATAATAGCCATGGAGAGTCCCTATACTCCAACAAAATATCAAAATCTTGGAATACTATGCTTCAGAATATAATCAATACAACCAACTCATCAAAATTCAGAATATTGCTTAAACAGCACCTGACTTTGTTCCTGCACTAAACCAGTCTAAACACCCTCCCTTCTTATCTGTTTAAAATGTTTTCTCTGCTACTACATTTCGTCATAATTCTCTTATTACATATCTCTACTTGTAGTTGTCATGCTATATATTTATATTTTCTTCTACACCTCGGTGCCATGTTCTACATTTGTAAACCTACCTCTGTTTTAAGTCATAACTTTTCCATATTATAACTCTGTTACCAGGGTATAATTCAATGTACCATCTTTGTATCATTGTTACCTTTTTATGTAATTTTGATTTCAAAATTATGCCTGTGAATATTCACCACTGTTGCTCATCTAGTCAGGATACAATAGACAAGACTTTGTGGGTTCTGTTCAAGCAGCTTTACTATGTACAAATGGATTCACTTTATAATGCCGAATTTCTGAAAGATTGGATTTCATATGGCCCAGACCATATGATTGAACTTTCGGAAACTTGACATCATAAAATAAATCCAAAAAAAACCCCAAAGAAAATCCTTTCTCACCATTATTGCAGGGGGGCAAGCCCCACGTGCATCCCCTACTTCGGGGACTGCACCCCCCCACTCCCACTACTTAAATATTCCAACTCCGAGATTGTACTACAGCGAGGAAAATGGAAATCTCTCGTTGCATGCTGTATGCAGATCTCTGTTCACAATGTCGAGATTCCAAAAGTTTGATCATATGGTCTTGGCCATATGAAATTCGATCTTTTGGGATTTCAGCATTGTGAAGTGTTCCCAAACAAACACATCAGGACTGAGGCTTAATAATTTTAGCATAGATAAACTTATACCAAATTAGCTACATGATCGCTCTCTAGCTGCACTTTCAAAAAAACACTGAAGCTAGTACTTGCTGACTATTTATATGCATGTTCAGTCTTTGAAACGGTTCGTAAAGATACATCACAAACACTCTATTCTACATCCTCCTTCTTTGAGAAATAAGACGTGCAATGTCGATGCCATTAATTGACATACAATCAATACAAATAATTATTTGTCATGCAATTATACTGAACTAAATACATATAGACAGTTATGTCCAGGTTGCTGTGTATTTCATACTAGGTCTGGAAATACAACCAGATCATGTGACACAGAAATTAGAATTAGGTCTACCAACTGGGACTGTCTCTGCTGAATGTTCAACTTTGGGGACATCAGAAACATCATCAGGAATGGAAGTAGAAGTTAAGACATGTTCTGCAACAGTAACACTGTCTGAATCACTCTGAGATCTAGATTCTGCAATATGGATTCTGGTACAGGAAGAAGGTGTCTGCAATTTTTCCTGTACTCCACACACTCAGATTCTATTGGCTAAGTACATATACCTGTTACTTGATCAATCTGGTTGAAACCTTTCACCATTTGTATCCTCACTGTCTTTCCTTCTTTTGATGGACGAAGAAATCTGCTTCATTTATCATAGCTGGACTTCTGGAAAGAAAGCTTTCTAAATAGTTGAGATCTAAATGTTCTGTTGCTCTTAGCTTTAGGCCTCAACAAACTGGAACTGATAGGCAATGTTGTTCTTGTTTGCCTAGATAGAAGTCTCTGAGCAGGCGAGCCAAGTATATCATCACAGGGTATGTTTTTGAGATTAAGTAAATTCAAAAAGACATCGGTATTGTCTCGGTTTGACCTCTCAAGTAATTGGTTTGCACACTGCACTACTTTCAGCTAGGCTATTTGACTGTGGATATTCTTTTGCAAATTTCTGAAACAACTGATTAGTAAATTGAGTACCATTGTCAGAAATGACTTTGTGTGGACTACCATGGACTGAGAAATGATGTTTCAACTTAGTAATAACAGCAGTGGACTTTAGGTTAGGTACTAAATCAATTTCAAACCAGTTTGAATAAGAGTCTACCAATACCAAGTAATGCTAATTGTTCCACTTGAATATATCATTTGCTACTGTTGACCAAGGAAGTTCAGGAACTTGACTTAGCTTTTTGCAAATGCAGTCTAGCACTATTGCATATTAAACAAGAAGAAAGTACTTTATCAAGGTCATTTGCTAGAGAAGGCCAAAATACTAGTCCTCTCACCCTTCTTTTGGTAGTTGCGGAACCTGGGTAACCACAAAACAAAATCTGGATATATTCATGTTGTAAGGAAGCAAGAACAACAGTTTTTAGGACCTTTGAAAATAATGTCATCTTCCATCAGCATCTCATCTCTGTAAGGAAAATAAGGTTGCATTTCAGGTGGTACACTAGATTGCTTTGATGGCCATCCAGCATTAATGTAGTGGCTGAGCTTCTGCAAAATTGGATCAGTCTTTGTATGATCTCTCAGCTCATCAAGTATCTTGGCAGAAATATTATGCACTTCCATAATGTCAAATTCATAATTCTGTGCATGAAGCTGTTCTGTTGTATTTCTGGGCAATCTTGATAAGATATCAGCTAGATAAAGACGTTTGCCTTTTGTGTAGACAATTTTGAAGTTGTACTTTTGCAATTTGAGCATCATTCTTTGTAATATTGCTGGAGATGAATGCATAGGCTTCTTTAAAATAGTAACTAGAGGGTGGTGATCAGTTTCAATCTGAATAGCTCGACCATAGATGTCTTCTTCTTTTTTTCTTTCAGCTGTTCCCATTAGGGGTCACCACAGTGGATCATGTGTTTCCATTTCTTCCTATCCTCTGCATCTTGCTCTGTCATCCCAACCACCTGCATGTCCTCCTTCACCACATCCATAAACCTTATCTTACGCCTTCCTCTTTTCCTCTTACCTGGCAGCTTCATCCTTAGCATCCTTTTCACAATATACCCAGCATCCCTCCTCAGCACATGTCCAAACCAACGTAATCTTGCCTCTCTGGCTTTGTCTCCAAACTGTCCAACCTGGGCTGATCTTCTAATATACTTATTCCTAATCCTGTCTACCCTCATCATACCCATTGCAAATCTTAACATCTCGACCATAGATGTAATCATGAAATTTTGAACATGCAAATACTATCACCAAAAGTTCTTTCTTGATTTGAGGATATTGCATTTCAGTTTGGGTAAGAGTTCTAGATGCATAGGCTACTGGTCTGCCTTCTTGAAGAATAACTGCACCAAGTCCAAATTTTGAAGCATCACAGGAAAGGGTTACTAGTTTGTTGACATCATAGTATCTTAATGTAGGTGGGGTGGCAATTTTCTGCTTAAGGTATTCAAATGCATTCTGGTGCTGTTCCAACCAAGACCATGTAACATTTTTGCATGTCAGCTCTCTCAAAGGTGCTGTCAACTCCCTGAAATCTGGTATAAACTTGCCTAAATAGTTGATCATGCCAAGAAAACATTGTAGAGCTTGAACATTATCTGGTGCTGGCATCTCAAGAATGGCTGCCTGTTTGGACATGTCTGGTTGCAATCCAGTGCTGGTAAATAAATGACAAACATATGTAGCTTCTGGTAGTTTGAATTTGCACTTTAGAGGATTGAGCTTCAAGTTCACTTCATACGCTCTGTCTAGAACTCTCTTAAAGTTTCTGTCACGCTCTGCTTCACCATTGCCTCCAACCAATAAATCATCTACTATTATGGCACAAGGATAACCTGAAGAAAATTGCTCCATTGCACACTGAAAGACTTCACTTGCAGAATTTATCCCAAATGGCATCCTTATAAATCTGCATCTGCCAATTGGGGTACTGAAAGTAGTCATTAATGAGGATTTGCAATCAAGCATCACTTGCCAAAATGAACTTTTTGCATCCAAGACAGCATTCGACATCAGGACTGCGAATTCTTCGTCTGTATGCATTAGATGATGTGGTCTCTTTAACGCTTTGTTCAAATCTCTTGGGTCAATACCTATTCTGGTTTCATCTGAGCCTTTTTTGTGGGCTGCTAACATGGGCGACACCCATTCAGGTGGTTTTGTAACTGGACAAATTACATCTTGCTGCACCATTTTCTCCAGCTGAGCTTTAACTCAGTCCTGCATAGCTATTGGAACTTTTCTCACTGGTCCGACCACTGGACTGACCTCTGGCTCTAACTTCATAGACTACACAACTGGAAGTTTGCCCAACTTGTCATTGAAATCATCAGCATACCCTGAGAAAATGGCTTTGGTAAAATTGGAACTAGGATGTGCTTATATGCTGAACTTCTTTTGTAAAGGAAAGCAGCTTCATTCATAAACTGTCTCTGAGACCCAGTAATGACTGCACAGGTTTTCGAACTACATAGAATAACAAGCTGTAACATTTCTTAACCAAATAACATGAAAGCACTACTGAGCCTTCAGTTTGAATTTCTTCAGAATTTCTTCACCACCATAAGCAACAAGTTTTGCACAACTAGCCACACTGGCTTCAAATCAAAGGGGGGCTGCAGGAGACAGCTGAATGTGTGGGGCCAATGGGAAGGGGGTGTGGCCAACTAGAAAGGGGTGGAGGTATGCAAAAAATCGCAAAAACTGGGACTTTAATTAAATACGCTGCCCTGCGTGCCACTGCCAAACCATCATTATGAGAGCCCAATCAAGACAAAATGAATTGTACAAGAAAAAAAAAATATTTCAATCCATTGGCTGCATGATAGCTTACTTAATATCTAGATGGAAACAAAAAGGTTGTGAGGCATGAAAAAATAAATTACTTTTTGAATACATTACTGGTATGCCAGTCAAAATCAAGTATAAAAAAACAAGCAGCACTCAACTCAAACCACTTCTCCTTGCACTGCAGGGGTCTATATTATAACTTCGAAGATGTAAAACTTCGAATGATATAATATCAAACCTACTACATCAAAGGATGAAAATAGTGAAGCCCCAGAACATCGAATTCTTACCTAGGGCAAGATTTTGGTGGGCCGTTCCGTGGCTTTGCTATTTACTCCACTGTGGTGTGAGAGTTACGGACCTTAGGGTTAGAGTGCGGGTTAAGGTAAGTGGATTGCTAGTAATGTATGTATGGTGCAGTGTAGGGTTGGATTTTGTTAACTGTATGTGTGTGTATTAATTAGTTTGTTCGTGTATAGTTTTGTAGGGTATGTGTGCGATAGTTAAGGACCTTAGAGTTGGGGTGCGGGTTAAGGTAAGTGGATAGTTAGTAATGTATTTATGGTGTAGTATAGGGCTGGGTTTTGTTAACTGTATGTGTGTGGTTTATTTATTTTGGTGTGCTTGTGTTGTGTGTATGTTTCTCGGAACAGCAAATTTTTTCCCTGGGAAAAAAATTTGCTATTCTGAGCGTTCAATGTTATCATAATTCGAAATTCCAAGTTCGAACTTATGGTGTTCGATATTTTGGAATTTTGAATATATAATATAGACCCCACTGCAGTTCTAATTATAATTTATATTCAGCTTTATAAAAGTGCCAAGTAACATGCTGAAAGTAGCAATACCCCCACTTGTAAAAATGTTTCTTATCCAGAAAAGACCTACTGCCTGACAACAACTACCTACTTATTTCATAGGGAAAACATGATCAAAGTAAAAAATGAACAGCAAACAAGAAACAAGCTCAAGATAAAATGCTTAAAGGATTACTGCACAGGTTATGGACCACACATGATAGATTGGCATTCTGTTTAGTTTACGGGTAAAGCCTGCAAAGATGACTGCAAGTCTCCAACAAATGTAATGAGCTTCTGAAAATACTGTAATCCTGTCCTTTATTACAAATACTATCATATGCATTTCAATACCTATGGTTATTTAGTTATGTAAACATTCTCTGTATGGCAATAACAAAAAGGCTTTCAATGTTGGTAATTCTTTAACTGTATGCAATACTGCGGTGGTGGTGCTGCAGTAGCATTGTCGCCTCACAGTAAGACGCTGTCCGGTTTGATTCTCAGCTAGAGCATCTTCTGTGTGGAGATATGCGTGAATGGGCGTACCTTCGTTGAAGGTTGTGCATCAGGGCTGGCAACTCGCCATGTAAAAATCTATTGCCAATCATTAGCGGACCGGAGTTCTGCTGTGGCGACCCCTAACCGGGAAAAGCCGAAAGAAACAACAACAACAACAACATGCTTATTAAAGCTTACTTGCATCTTACAATCACAGACAAGTTTACCTGATTGTCATTAAAGCATTGCTACTTAAACACTGAGCACCAGACACTGCAACAACATGCATTTTCTGAATAAGAAGAAGCATAAATCAACAGTATAAAAATATGACAGAAAACCAGAACATTCTGCAAAATGAAGGACAGATGAAAAGCCACTGTAGTACTTGTGTCTACCTTGGATGGGGGGATACTCTGCACACTTACACTGCATAACTGCTCCTTGCCTTGCTTGGATACATCCAGAGTCACTATCTGGGGGAGTGGGGTGCAACAAGTATGTTAAAATTTGAAATGTCTTTGGCTGATGGTGATGGCCCTGACACATATGTCATACCTCTCAACCTCAGAGCAAGAAATCTGGACAAAGCCATAAACAGAAGTGGGACAAAGGCCCAAAATAAGGACAATTTTTAAATATTGCTCTTATAAACTTAGAAAGATAATAGAATAGTAGGTCTTGCATTAGTATGAATTTTCTGAAGGGTATGAAATCTGAAACTCAAATGTCTGTCATATTTTTCTAACTTCAGTCTTTAATGATTTGCCACTAATTTGCCAGAAAACCTCAATTTTATGAAAAATGGACCAAAAATGTGATGTAAAAATATTAAATAGCCACACAATACAGCTGGGAACCTGTCAAAGAAGGGACACTTTTTTAATATTAGTACTGTTACTTTGAGCAGCTGACAAAATAAGAGAATCTACATGCATTTCTGAAATTGAAAGTAAGAACCAGAGTCCATAGATAGAGCAGTACATGTTCTGTATTAGAAAATAGTTTGATCTTTATTTTTAAAAATGGATAAGCACTGTCATCTCATCTTACATTAATAGAGACTTCATCAAATAAAATCGGGTCATTTATTCTTAGTTTAAATAAGAAAAAAGCAGTAACCTCATTTCCTCCTAATATTAAATTGTTAAAGTGGCAGCGTGTATATAAAAAACATCATACATACTTACAGAATCTGTAAGTATGATTTTTTTTATATATTCTGTAAGTATATATGATTTTTTATATACACGCTGCCACTTTAACAGTTTAATATTAGGAGGAAATAAGGTCACTGCTCTTTACTTATTTAAACTAAGAATAAATTACTCGATTTTATCTGATGAAGTCTCTATTAATGTAAGACAAGACAAAAGCACTTATCCATTTTTAAAATAAAGAACAAACTATTTTCTAATACAGAACATGTCCTGCTCTGACTATCTACGGACTCTGTTTCTTGGTTTTTGCTGTGTTGCCTTGTTTTTGGACTGAAATTAAAAGTAATCTATAACTCTGATCATTTCAATTATTTATTAATTGTAAATCCTCCATGTTTTCTTTCAAATTTGCCATTTTGTGGAGGGGATTATTAGGGGAGAGCAACATTTTGAGCCAAAATCAGAGACAGTTGAGAGGTTTGGATATACCTAATTCTATAAAGTGAATTATTTGCGCATACCTTTCATTTTTTAATGCAGGAAGTCTGGACAAGACCAAACATATTGGGGGAACATACAAATAGTACTAAAATTGCTCTTGTATAAACTTAGTCAGTTGATAGAACAACTGGTCTTGCTTTAGCATGCATTTTTCTGGAGTATGAAGTCTGAAACTCAAAGTCTGTCATTTATTTAGCAAAAATCTATTCATTCTGCAAAAATCTGGACAGTTAAGAGGTATAGTTCAGCTGGGGCTGTCTGTGTTTGCCGCCCTTCCCCCCTCATAAAATCATGGTCGAATGGAGCCTCCACCCTGCAGCTGTTCCAATGTCCCGTTACTTACTTGCACCCCATTTACCATAAACACTGTAATGTGCATACTGCTTTACTTCTACGATGATTTGCATGTCATTTAAAAGTTTTATTTTACATTTTACAGCAGAAACACAAATAGACATCTGCTAAACAAAGCAATGCAGTTTCACAATGAAAATAGACTTAGCATTAAAACTTCTCTGCCCTTGAAACTCACATTCATTGAAACACCATTGAAACCCCACATTCAAAGAAAATATATCTGTCCAGTGGCAGATAAAGATTAACTGTGGGCTGTTTTCAAATCATAGGCCCCTTGCAAAGGAAACATACATGTGTTCTTTGATACACCTTATATTCCTTGTCTAATACAGTACAGCTGTTAGGGGGCATTTTAAATTTTTTGTTTTGAACATTTTTCCAGTAAACAATTAAACAAAATGCATGTACCAATAATGACAAAACTGCCCAGTTCAGAACATTTCCATCATAAAAGTCTACTCAAACTTCTACACTCCACCAGTATCAGTAAATATGCACAATCTCTGCAGAAGTAAAAGTCATTAAATAATTCCACATTAAAGAGATCTGTAGCTAATGAAGAGATTGCTACTAGCAAACAACTTTATATTTCATTGTTTCTTCTGCAAATAATGTGCCTGTTGCTGCTGAGGAATAAATTGCCTATGTTACATTAAAAAAATGATAAGCTAGTAATATTGCAATAGGGAATAGATGGCAAACTGATAACACGTTCATCATTACTATGTATCTCTGCCAAAAAGGACATTCTCAGGACTCCAGCATCCACTCGCTTTAAATGTACAACACAGTACAGTATCAGCAATGCATCTATATACTGTGGGAGTATAACCCACAGCCTTCTGCATCAAAAGCAAGTACACTACCTGTTGTGCTATTAACAATATAAGCAGACTTAGCATAAGCAGCATTAAACTTCTCTTCAGGCTCTCAGCTCTTTGTAAAATCCACTTGACACTCTGCCTGTATCTCTCAACTTTGAAGCATAAAAATCTGGAAAAAAGACAAAAATTACTTGGTGGGAGACAAAAGTCCAAAAACTAGGGACACATTTTCAACATTGTTTGTATAATTTTGGAAAGTTGCTAGAATAAAATGCTGTATTACCACCATGAATTTCACTGCCAAGTCTTGAACCCTGGACCCTGTGCACTACAGTCAGAGAAACATACCACTATGCCAAAGCAGCTGTTTCTTGAATGACAGGTAGACTGAAACTTAAATGGCTATCATTTAGTGAATTCAGTTTTCACCATAGCTCTCAACCTCTTAGCACAAAACACTTAGACAAAGCCAGTAATGAGGAAATACAGCTTGCAAACATATTCAGTGAATTCAGTTCTCACCATAGCTCTCAACCTCTTAGCACAAAAACCTGTACAAAGCCAATAATAGGGGAAAACAGCCCCAAAAATAGGGACAAATTTCAAATATTGATCTTATGAACAGAAAAGTGCTAGAATAAAAGGTTTTGTGTTACCATTTACTTTCTGAAGAATATGAAGGCTGAAATTCAAATGCCTGTCAAAATCCAGAAAACCACAAATTTCACAAGAACAAACATATGAGGCAAAAATTTCACAAGTGGTGGTGGGTAGGGAATTCAAGCTCTTGCTACCTGCTCCCAAGGTACAGGGTTTGAGTCTGGCCACCAAGTATATTTTGTGAGTTCTCTCTAGCCACCAGGTATATTTAGCTGGGGCTTTACACACACACAAACACACACAAACACACACACACACACACACACACACACACACACACACACACACACACACATACACACACACCCTACCTGCTCCATTGCTGCAAAGTTAGTTTCCTTCCTGCAGTAAAAATCCAAGTTTGTTTGCCCATTACTGCAGTAAAGAAGTCTGCAAAAGCAAGTCCTTCCCTTTCCCACGAGAGCAGGCTGCTACCCAGCATGCAGATGTTGCAGTCTGATCCCCTTCCAGTCTATGTAACTGCATAGACTTCTGGGATCTCTGCTGTTGAATGCGGTCATCCTAATCCAGACTGTTGCATGCTCCGGACTGGTTCACCAGCAGTCCAGATATTGGAAATGCTGTGAGTGCGCATGCGTGAAGTTCCGTGACTCACATTTCTTTTACTTTTCTTTTTTCTTTTCTTTTTGTTTTTACAGCTGGGGGGGGGGCTGCAGTCCTGCAGCCCAATAGCATGAGCCACCCCTAGTAAGTTGTTCATTAGTTTTCACCTTAGCAAATGTGTCTGCTGACATAACATTACACTTTGAACCAGTGTTTACTTTAAGCTCAGTGGATTTACCATTGATTTGGACAATAAAAAATATTTTATTATTTGCCAACACTGCATCAACCTTTTCTGCAATTACTGATACACCATCTACGTAGAAAGTAGACTTCTGCAATTCTACTTGATCAGTTTGCTTTTTTGAGTGACCTTTCTTTATAACTGTGTCAGGTTTACTTGATTTGCAAAACTTTTGAAAATTATTAAATTTTTTACACTTGTGGCATTGCTGACCAAATGCTAAGCATTTCTCTCTTTAGACTCATGATAGGCACCACAATTGTGACAGTTAACAATAAAGCTGGATTTGGGTTTTGCTGACTCACTGTACTGCTCTGGGCATGCTCCTTTCTTAGAACTTACTGGAAAACTGTTTGGTTTCCCTGGTGAACCAGCAAGGGTTGTGGTTGCGATGTGCTTAGGCCTGCTTTTGCTTGCCACGTGCTGCATGCTGTCTACATTTGCCCTGGAGCCTGCTGAAACCATACTTCTATCACTTGCAAGCATACTTGTGTGCCTTTCTGTAACTTCATGGATCTGACAAATCTCAACAGCTTTGCTCAATGTTAAATCACTGTCACAAAGCAAAATCTTTCTCACAGCAGCACTATTAATACCACACATAAGCCTGTCCTTTATCAGCTCATCTTTTAAGTCACCAAACTGACACATTTTAGCTTTGTTACTCAAGTCAGTTATATAAGCTGTAAAGGTTTCCCCCGGTTTTTGATCTCTTGCATAAAACAAATGTCCCTCTAATGTAATATTTGTCTGGGCTTACACATTGCCCTGAATTTGCACCTCAAACACTCCGGGCCTTCCCTTGATTCAGTCTATATAGCAATATGTTGGTTTTCACCTTCTCCTTCATATACTGCTGGTGCATACACAAATGAACGCTCTCTTTTTATGGCTTCTGACCCAGCTAGGTTTAACAAAATGAATGCCCTAGTGTATGTGCATCTTTGTCAGAATAAGCTGTTTGTATAAAAATATCTTAGTCTTGCTCAAATATTCTACAATTCTCAGCAATGTTCTGATCAAATGCAAGTGGTGAGGGCTTTCCAAATCTGCCTGCCATATTAACACATACCAGTGAATGGTTTTGCAAATATGAACAAACATACACACGTATACATATGCCAGAGGTTTATACCAGTACTTGTATCTACGCCCAATACTACAACAAGCCTCTGTATAACTGAACTTTGCAAAGTAAGTCTTTTGGTCAGTGTAATACTCATGAAATCTCTGTACTGTAATAAATCACCTCTTAGCATAAGAAACATCTTGGAATAACTGCACTGTGCGAATGAACTGGGCAGAAGAATCTCAGAATAAGAAACATTTTGGATAATTGCACTTTGCGAATAAACAGTACACAGCACACTGAAACATCCCCAAAATGGCAGTACTTTGCTAAATAACTCTTTACAGTACAAGAAACACTCTGCATGGTGACACTTTTGAATACACACACCCAGGAGAAGAAACTTTTTGAAATGCCTTTATTTTGACTGCACTTTATGAAATAGTTGATGTATGCACACAAACAAACCCTTAGGAATGAATGCACAGTAATAAGCACACACTGTAAGCACTTTACGCACTTTGAGATACTTTGAATAACTCTAGTTGTGCCCTGAATACAATACGAAATAGTAGTTATGCCAAAACACAGCACTTTGCCAAAAAAGATCCAGTCACCTTGCTTTATTTACACTTAATGTGCCCTTTTTGCCCTTATTATATTTGTTCTGCTCATTTAATCTCTTTTTGTGCCCATTGTACTTTTCTTGTGCTTGTTTTATTCTAAACATGCCCGTTTGCTTCAAACATGCTCATTTTGCAATTCTGAGGTAATGTCTGACCCTTTATGTGCTTTTCTGACAATCGTTTTATCAAATATCTTAATCTTAAAATGTTGTTTAATTAATAAACCTTTTGTGCCTCTTGCTTGTTTAATAATGCAGTTTGCGCCCTTGTAATGCTCCATTTTAACTCTTTTATAAAATAAACTGTTTGTGCATGTTTTCATTACCTTTGGTTCTTTTCTTGGTCTTTTCATTTATTTAACCTTCACTGTTGTCTCTGCACATCATGGCTCTGAATATCAGTCTCTGGAATCCTGCTTCTGACACCATGTTGCTCATCTAGTCAGGATACAATAGACAAGACTTCATGGGTTCTGTTCAAGCAGCTTTATTATGTACAAACACATCAGGATTGAGGCTTAATAACTGTAACTTAGATAAAGTGATGAGCTATTACACTCATACATGCTCACTCTCTGGCTGTGCTCACAAAAATGACACTGAAGCTAGTAAGTGCTGACTATTAAATGCATGTTCAGTCCTTGAAACACTTATTAAAGATACAACACACATACTCTATTCTGCAGCCACTGTAATAATTGTTATTATTTTTTTTATTTTTACACATTACTGTGGAGCTTTTCTCTCTGAGCCTCTGCTGAAAATGGGCCAGCAACCCAGTCAAATGTCCCTGGGAATCAAATGTAAAATAAATAATAAATAATAAATTTATCTGAGCTTGGGTTTACTTTTTATTTGTATTATTGCAATTGCCCTTCAACAATTTCAACCTGACATTACAACATGCAAAATAACAAAATTGGTACTACTTTTAAATATCCCAATTTAGAAGCAGCTTCAGGTCTTCAAATCTGAAATGAACATTCAACTTGTTTAAAATAACAGAAGTATATTTCAGCATTTATGAAAGATGGAGAATTCCACAGCAACGTACCCTCTCCAAGATTTGGATGACTTGCAGCCAATCAGTTTTGCTGGAAAGCCATCTAAAATGCAAATCTTCAATAATGTTCAAAATAGCTGCATAACAATATCTTGGACTAAGAAGTGTTATAAAGTCTATCAAAAGACAGAATCAATCACAAGCCTTATGACTCAGGCACACAAAAAAGCATATCATTGTACTGATAAATGTGCTTTTAAAGAGCAATCAGACTCTAGTGCAAGGATAGGGCAGTACTCATTATTTCAGCCTATGCCCTACCAGCAATGCTGTGTAGCAAGGAAAATTGTGCATTCATCCAACAGTCACAGGACCTACTAGACAAACAGGACAACATGAGATGGTGATGGGGGATCCGAACGATTATATCAGGATAATTGGAATGGAATGGGATAGAAGCAATGCTTAGCCCCACATGGGTGGGGGGACATGAATAAAGAAGGAGGTTCTAGAGGTCTCTCTGGCAAATGGCTTGATGGTGAGCAGCACATGGTTCACCAAGAGAGACAGTGACAAGATTACATATGAGAGTGATCATCTTGCATCTCAGACTTTCTCCTAGTAAGGAAAAGGCACTGAGGCACAATCAGAGATTGCAAAGTTATCCCCAGTGAATCATTTGGATCACAGCATAAGCTACTTGCAGCCATATTCAGCTAGAAGTAGTGGTCAGAGAAGGGTCAGGGTCTAGGCTGAAGACCTGGAGGGTCACTGGAGTGAAAATACAGTAGTTCAAGGAACTACTAGGGACACTAGATACTCAGGAAGAAAAAGAAATAGGTGAATTTGAAGACAAATGGCAGCATTTCAAAACAGCATGCGTGAAACCTGTGGAAGAGATAATTGGCAGACGCAGGTATGGAAATAATGCACATAAGGAAAGTTGGTGGTGGAATGTTTGAGTACAGATCAGGAAGTTATGAATGGAAAGAAGAAGTGTAGGAAAAAGTGGGAGATAGAAAAGACAGATGAAGTTAAGAAGGAATACTGGTTGTCTAACAAAGAGGCTAAGAGAAGAACTGCAATAAGGGAGTTCCTTTGTGATCTAGTGGTAAGGATTTGGTAGGCTCACCACCATAGTCCAGGTTCAATTCCTGGCCAGTGAATATTTGTCTGACCGCACAGATAACTAAGGCTATGAGCTGCTAACAAGCTGCTTCTTGCCGTACATGGTTTGATTCCCTCAGCTTACATTTGCATATTGTGTGATCTTAATCAAGTCACATAACCAGATATTGCTATGGGGCAGTTGAGAAATTGGACTTAAGTCCTTTATAGTCTCCTGGTCTGCATGCAAAGTAATTAGCTATGAGCCTCTATGACTCCTGGGTGATTCACAAGTAGTTTTACTACTGTCTCAATCAAAGGTCTTAGCTCATAGAAGACAGTATCTACCTGCAGGCTGTGGGTAGGCACTTTTCACTGTGTTGCCTCTGGATAATGTATTGGCAGTGACCAAGTCTATGGGGCTATCATGGATGAGGTTTCAATGTCATTAGACTATATCTGTCTTCCATGCATTTGTACTGCTTTGCATTGCATTATTTGATCACTTTTATATTCTGTGCATTGTTTGGTTAGACCACTATGTCACATAATAAATCATCTGGACATATCCTTAGCTGTCTGTTATTTCACTGTGATGCATGTTTGGTGCTGCAGTATGTGCTCTACCACATATTGCCTCCATGTATTCACTATCATGTGGAATACAGGTTGTGGTTGTTCACCCCTAGACTACATGACATATCATAAGTTATTCTATCCTGTCACTGATGCTGTACAGAGGCCACTGATCTGCTCTGCATAGTACAGATAGCCAAATGGGATGGTTATTGTCTGGCAACATATCTTCCTTTAGATATGGCCATGCCTCTTGTCAGGAATGCAAATGTTTGTGTACTGTGCATACAGTACATGACTGTACCCCCAGTGATGCCTACCAGGTATATGTATGCCTACATATATGATATATAGTATATGTGGGAGCTGTATGGCTCAGCAACATGTCACATAATGTAGCTGGTATCTTACTGTGGTCCTTCCAGGCTTGTTTTCTGTGGTGGATGGTACAATTGGTGGTGCTGGTCATAAGCTCAGGCTACAGTTTGCCATGATTTATTTTATTTATTTATTTTATTTTACATTTGTTTACCGGGCTAGTCCAACTGGATATATGTCCATTTTCAGTGGAGGCCCGGGGAGAAAAGCTCCGCTATAAACTACTAAAACAAGTTAAGCTTAAACAAAAAAAATTAAAATAATGCAAAATTAAAAGAATATAAAACAGTATTTAAGAAGCGTAACATATCAAACTGCAAATTGTAAAAGCATCAGAGTACACAATGCGGCTTGGCGTAGAACAGAATAATGAGTATTAAATAGAAAACTGTATTTCAGAAATAAATAGACATAAAAAATTGAGATATGTATTTATTTGAAGAGGAATTTCAAGAGGGTAGAAAATGAGAACTAGAAATAAGGGGATAAAGGAATCAGAGGGCAAGTAAGACAAAAAGTTCAACTAGGGTTGGTACAAGAGCAGAGCCAGTGGTTGGAAAGGAAGAGTTTTAGTTTAGCTTTAAAAATTGGGAGTGAAGATATTGTAGTGAGGTATTGAGGTCATTGGTTCCATATTTTGCCAGCTGAGTTGGAGAATATGGAGTCACCTGCTAAGTTATTTGATTGGGAAATTTGGATCAGTGTTTTGTAAGAAGAGCATAGGTTCCTCAGATTATTGTAGGGTTGTATGAGAGAGGAGAGTGTTGGAGTGTTGTTAGGGTGATAAAGGGCTTTATGGGCAATAGTAAGTTGGTAGAATTGTATTAGGTTGGGTAATTCAAGCCAGCCTAGTTTTTTAAGATTTAGACAATGGTGAGTCCTATAAGGAGAAGCTATAGCGAATCTGGCTATGTTGTTGTAGGAAGAAGCTAGTTTATTGAGATTGTGCTTAGAAAGATTAGTGTAGATGGTGGAAGCATAAAGAAGGGTAGAGATTAAGTGGGTTCTAGCAATGGTAGTTCTGGTTTCGGGTTAGGTAAGCTTTGATTCTATAGAGAGAACCAATTTTTCTGTTAGTAGCCTTAATTGTAGAGTTGATATGAGTGTCAAATTTAAGTTGGTTGTCAATGGTAATACCCAAGAGTTTAGTGGTTTGGTCTGGGGAGATGAGGGTACCATTATTGGATGTAAGTGTGAAGTTAATAGAGGGGGATAGGTGAGTGGGTGTAAAGAGCAGGAGTTTGTTTTTTTTGGGATTGAGGAGTAGACAATGATTTGAGAACCATTGCTCTATAGTTGTGAAGGTATTTTGTGTGAGAGTGTGCAGCTCATTCTGAGTGGAGGCTGAGCAAATAATGGTTGTGTCGTCAGCGTATTGAATGCAAGTTGATTGAGGAGTGGCTAGATGATAGTATACAGTGTTGGTTATTGATGCAGGACAGCGGTGCACCACACAGAACCTGTGGTCCATACTGAGTATCAGTAACTGTGGTCCACACTGAGTATCAGTAACTGTGGTCTGCACTGAATATCAGTAACTGTGGTCTGAACTGAGTATCAGTAACTGTGGTCTGCACTGAGTATCAGTAACTGTGGTCTGCACTGAATATGAGTAAATGTGGTCTGCACTGAGTATCAGTAACTGTAGTTTGCACTGAGTATCAGTAACTGTGGTTTGCACTGAGTATCAGTAGCTATAGTTTGCAGTGAGTATCAGTAACTGTGGTCTGCACTGTGTATCAGTAACTGTGGCCTGCACTGAGTATCAGTAACTGTGGTCTGCACCGATTATCAGTAACTGTGGTCTGCACTGAGTATCAGTAACTGTGGTCTGCACTAAGTATCAGTAATCCTTGGGAGGGGTTCAAAGATGTTTGAGGTTTGGTCCTGTTGCACTTCTCATATGTTTTTCAAACTATGCCTGTGTTTGGTGGTGGATTATACAACTGCAACACACATTTGCTGAGTGATGTGGGTCATGTCTGTGAATCCCACTGCATATGTTTAATGCATATACTGCATCACTCTATAAAAATGAAGACAACATATCACCTGAAAAGTATAACTGTGACTGATACCTGAGGGCATTAATTCACAATACCTGAAATGCAAGAAACATGGAATGCCAGACTGCACACATCAAATAACACAATGCTTATCATAGCGGGTAAAGATGGTACGGTAGGAATTCTGATAAACTCATCACTAGTGTACACAGGCATTGGAACATTCTACAGTGTGATCTGAATTTAGCAAATATGCTACCAGATAGGTGTTCATTTTCTTTTCATAAAGGTAGGAACATTGCTTCTTTTTTTAGTCACTATAAACACTCACACTTAAGAACACCTGATCAGAAGATACAAACCACCATTTCAGGTGAAGAACTCACAGGATGCTTCCCATGCAGCCATTGCACTCACTGTAACAAAATATTTAAATCAAAACAATTTACTAGCAAAAATTGTGGTATTGTTTATGATGTAAAATTTTTCTGCAAATTGTAGTAGTGAATGGCTAATTTATTTAGCCACATGCAGTTGTGGCTCCTTTTACATTGGCCAAACATCACGCCCACTTAGGCTGAGGATCTCGGAGCATATGAGTGACATTAAAAATAAAAAATCTAGAAGTGCATTATATAAGCATTGTGTAACACATACATCTGCCAGTTTTATGTTTATGATAACTGACATAGTTAAAGGGAATAAATTAAACAAAACAGGGTTGCATTCCATTTTGGACTCTAAAGAGAAGAAATGGATTGTCAAGTTAGGTGGGTTGTTCCCACCTGGATTAAATGAACAATTTTAGAGCAACCAATGAGGAGTTGTATTGCATTGTATGCAGGTGTATAAGACAAATGGTTATGTATTTGACTTCACACTGATGAAGGCTGTGTTGCTTACCAGCCAAAATCGGTTTGGTTATTTGTTTTAATACTGAAATAATAAATATTATTTGATTCCAGTCTCACCGTTTTGCTGGCTCAATATTTTTCTGCCTGGAATTCATGTTGGTGGAGCCGTGCAATTGCTTTCCGTGCAGGAAGCCCCTTTTTGATGTTACACTCTTTATGGAAAGTTGCCATCTTTCTCTGTTTTTACTATCTTCCCTGTTTCTACAAAGGTGCATAGGTAAATACCGGCTAGCTATCCGTCTGGGTCATTTTAAGCCTAGCCAATGTTCCTTTTTGTGCCTGAAATAACCTATTCCATTTGGTTATAGATTGGTCTTACCAATTCCATGGTCAATAATTATATCTTACCCATAATGGGAATAACTGGGATCATACCACAGATAATCTGAGGGGACCCATGCATGGGATAATGCATTTAGAAGCTGCCTCTGACCATTAGTACTACAGGTGGCAGTCCTGGGATAAATGTTCTGTTTCCCATCCGTAGGTTGAAGTTGCACTTGAATATGGACAGGGATGATTAATGTGGATAGGGAGCATGTTCCACAGCAGTGGTATCCCCTGTGAGATAAACCTGTTCCTTCAAACCATTTTTTTGATGTTGCAGAAGCGGTTTAGATCCCTAGTGTCACTCGTCTGGTCAGGATAAAACAGTTGGACATTCGTGAGTTCAGTTCAAGCAGCTTTATTACACACAAACACATCAGGAATGAGTAAAAAACCAAAAAGGAGAGTCCAACTGTAGAAAACCCAACGCACTGTCCAACACAGAGTGTTAGAAAAATACACCAACAGCAGCCAAACAGTAAATCACAAGAGATTGTAGAAATCCAAAACACGTTTAATGAGCGCTGCTTGCACCAATGTGCAAACTTCATCAGAATAAATAAGAGGAGACAACAGTGTAGGTTTTATACATTCAACTTAATTGTTCTTAACAACATAATTGAAGACAATTAAAATAATTAACTTACAATGAATGTATTGCTGTTTAAGGTACCAAACCTTAAATACAAACCTTAAATACAAACACTACAAAGTCACAAAAACTCAACAATTATTAAAAATGTATACAATATATATAACTAAATATTATATAACATCTATAAAAGAGAACTAATGTTCAAATCAAACTATTATTCATAAATAACATTTAACTGAACCATGGACAAAACTGTCAATGCCCAAATAGTATGTACTAAAAAATAAATCAATAAAATTATCAATAAAATTATGTTACATACTATCTTTTAAGACTGAGAATACTTAAAAGGCAGGCTATAGAACATGCTTCATTAAGGCCAGGTGAATGATATGATTCTAACCGAATTTGCCACTGAAGTTCTAATGCTAGTAGTTTTAGCGCAGTAGGACCACCTCTAATGTCAGTGTATGCCTGATCAATTGCTATAAATTTAAAATGATGTGTAGGGAAATCCAAAATGTGCTTAGCCAGTGCGTTAGTGGTTTTTGCTTTCCTGATAGCGTATTGGTGTTCATATATGCTCCCTAAGCTTCCGTTCAGTTTTCCCCACATAGTGAGCTTGGCATAACTGACACTGTGCCAGATATACCACCATCTTTGAGTTGCACGTGAATCTATGCTTAAGTTTAAATGATTCATTACTAACCTCAAATCTATTGGATTCTACAATAAATCTACAATAGTTGCAGTTGTGGCATTTGAACATCCCTGGAGTCCTGGTTCGTAATTCTTTCTTCTCGAACCATGATTTAAGGTTCCTACCTTTTTTATACACTACCAGGGGAAAGGCTCCCAGTTTAGATGAAACTAATGAGTCTGTTTTAAATAAATGCCAGTTTTTCTTAACAATGGACCACAAAATGTGACTGTCTACTGCAAACGTGGTAATAAACCTGGGAAGGTGTTCTACTGTTTCACAATGGATGTCATAGTTTTGTTGGCCAAGAATCTTAATAGACGGTATTGCTTCATCAATCCCCTTCAACTGTAGTAAAGGTACATATGTCTTAAGGTTTCTTTTAGTTCCAATTTCACTTATAAGTTCTTCAACAAGTTGAATGGGGTACCCTCTACTTAGGAACATCTTTTTTAGTGTATCACATTCTACGTGAAACTCGTCGTCTTTACTAGTGATCCTTGCCGCTCTGACTAACTGGCCTTTCACTACGGCCCGTTTCTGCTTGAAAGGATGACAACTAGTGAAATGAAGGAATGTGTTGGAGTGGGTCGGTTTTCTATAGATTCTAGATGAAAAACAAGAATCAATCACATCTTTAGTTAAAAGGATGTCGAGATATGCTATTTGTGTGCTACTAAATGACGAAGTGAACTTCAAAAATTCAGTAGTGCCATTCAAAAGCTGATGAAAGAGGTTGCCTCTGCTTCATTTCCATTAAACAAAATGAAAATGTCGTCAAGGTAACGCGTATAGTAGACAAGGTGGCCAGCATACGCACACTCTTCAAAAATGAATTGTTGTTCCCAGTGTGCCATGACAAGATTGGCCACACTTGCACCATAGGGTGAACCCATTCCAACTCCGACTGTTTGCAAGTAGTAATTTTCACCGAACATGAAGAAGTTTTTAGGTAGTGTTAAATCAAGTAGTTCAACAACCAAAGAAATGTCACCACTCTTAGCTCCTCTAGTAGTTAGCCTTTCTTCAACCCACTCAATTGCTATGTCCTGAGGTATGCAGGTATACAGGTCCTTAACATCGATAGTAAGGAAGTTGAAACGTTCATCATACTTAAGCTCGTTGATCTTAGAAAGGAATGTCCATGAATCTTTACAGATGTGGGTCTCCAAAGAAATATATTTTTGCAAAATGCCATCTACTACTTTGGCACAAGCGTAAGTAGGTGATCCACGACTATCGATCAGTGGGCGCATAGGTGGGTTGATAACATTTTTATGTATCTTGGGTATCCCAAAGAAATATGGAACCTTAGGGTAAGAGGTGGTCATGTAGTTGAACATTTCTTGGCTGATCCTACCATCTATGTACATCTCTTCAATGTGATCTTGGATGATTTTGTACGCCTTAATGATCTCATTCTTAGAACTCAGAGTGTACGATGGACTATCAAGTAATGATGTCATCCGGTCAAAATAATCGTTGTTGTCAAAAATGACGACCCCACCGCCTTTGTCTGGTTTGCAAATACGTAAATTCTTCATACAAAGGTTCCGGACAATTTCCATTTCTTCCTTATATTCATTAGAAATAATATTTTTATTTTTATGTGACTTAATTTGGTTCCTAATGTCCAATTCACATATTAAATCAAACATAGACAGCAGTGGATGCAGTGGGGGATTGAATGTACTAGGAATGTGAAGGTGGGTGTTACTATCAACATATGCCCCTCCTCCCATCATGAGCCTAAAATTAAGTTTCCTAGTGAAAGTTTTAATGTCAGTGATCGCCTTCACAAAATCTATCTGATGATGAGGGACATAAGTTAGTCCTTTAGCCATAAGGTCCGCCATGTCCATGGAAACTTCAATATCAGAGAAATTATACACCTTAAAATCGCCTGATGAATTAGTACTAATGGTAGGCCCCTTGTACAAAATCTCCGAATTATCTTCAGTTTCATACAGTGTCATAGAAAGTGTGGAATCAATAGTGCTAAAGGGGGAAACCTGCTCCTCGTCACTGTAATGGATGTCAAAACTCAACGGTGGTTCCTCCTCTGATAAGTTTGATTCTGCCACTGACGTTGGACCTTGGGTCTTGCCCCTAAAAAACCTTCCTGGGAATTGAAATTGGGATTGTTAATCTTATTCTGAAGTCTTTCGCTCCTCTGAAGTTCAAAAGGGGGCCCACCCTCACCACTACCTTGTTCGTCATTCTGAGGGGCATCAATATTAATATTAGGGCAAGGAGTAGTGGAAGTGAAGTTATTTTCATTAGGTGTGTGCCGCTGGGGCCTATTGAGATTCGGTGCAACATTCCTCTTCCATACCTGGCCTGTAGGGGGTTTAGGATACGCAACCCCTTCCCTATAAGCCTTAAGGTCTCTGTCTAACTTCTTAAATTTAGTCAGTTTAGATTTCAAGATAAAGTCATCAATGTTTTTAAACAGTTTCATATAGTCAAGTGTATACCGTTCAAACATAGAGTCACTCCTGATAATATTATCTAATGAAATAACTTCTGCATTTAATTCTTCGATTTGCAAGGAATAATGTTTTATCATCAAATTCAACAATTCGAAACCATGTCTATCAAACATGCATAGTAACTCTTGGTGAAACAATGAATTTATCAGCAACCCAGTTGGGTATTGATAATGTCTTAAACCCTTAGGGACAATTTTCTTTGCTAAACATTCATTAAAATAAGCAACTTCAAGTTTCAATTTTTTGACTTTCAATAAGATGTTGTCCAGTGATTTTATATTCATAGAAATGTCAGGTTCACTGTGACTGTCTTTATCGGTTTTATCAGAAGGTGCATTGGAAAAACTGAGATTAACATTAATCCAATCTAGAATGTTAGCTGAATGAAAGTTGCTGGAACTCACCAAGTGTTGGTCTCTTTGTGTACCGTTAGAAGCTGCATCCATATTTAAAACCTGGTGACAATTTTGGAAATTGTTTCTTCCGAAGTGAATGTTTTCCGCTGGGTCGAAACCTGGTGGTTTCCGATTGTGGGCAGAAGCGCACACTTGTTGAAATTCAAGTGTAACAGTTTTGCCTGTAAGATGGACATTTTGATTATCGGGTTGAAAATCAAGTTGCAAACCGCTCGGTGATAACGGCTCCTCGGCGGCTGGAATTCTCCTCTGCCTAGCCTGGTTTGTCTCTACCAAGCCTGCTGTCGTATCGGTGTTAACTTCCGTGATGGGGGGTGTATTCCGTAAATTGGAAAATAGCTGTTCACCTCCATTAGCTTCGCGGACCTTAACAGCCGCAGAACCTGGCCCAAAGTCTTTGTTAATAAGACCGCTGGCATTACACATAGAGTCAGCGTGTGATACATTCATAGTGCCACATAGTTGGTTACAAAAGTTGGAAGCGGCATTGTTGCCGCAAATAGCGATGTTGTCTCTGTTAAGTGTGTTCACTGTACTACTCGCGGTAGACGAAACTCTGTGAGCCTTTTCAAGTAAATCTAGCCTAAAAAGGATAGAATCTAGTTTATTCAACAGTAAATCCACTTTTTCAGTACTGGATGTCCGTTCTTTGGATGGGGTAACTGCAGCATGTTGGTTAGGAGATATCGTTTGAATATTCAAACTCGGCTGATTAGCTTTCAATAGCTCAGGTGTAGCATTGGGGAAATCACTAGCTGTCTCACCAACAGACCCAGACGCCATACTCGGAAAATGAAACAAAAAAACGACTAAAAAACCAAAAAGGAGAGTCCAACTGTAGAAAACCCAACGCACTGTCCAACACAGAGTGTTAGAAAAATACACCAACAGCAGCCAAACAGTAAATCACAAGAGATTGTAGAAATCCAAAACACGTTTAATGAAGCGCTTTTCGTTTGCACCAATGTGCAAACTTCATCAGAATAAATAAGAGGAGACAACAGTGTAGGTTTTATACATTCAACTTAATTGTTCTTAACAACATAATTGAAGACAATTAAAATAATTAACTTACAATGAATGTATTGCTGTTTAAGGTACCAAACCTTAAATACAAACCTTAAATACAAACACTACAAAGTCACAAAAACTCAACAATTATTAAAAATGTATACAATATATATAACTAAATATTATATAACATCTATAAAAGAGAACTAATGTTCAAATCAAACTATTATTCATAAATAACATTTAACTGAACCATGGACAAAACTGTCAATGCCCAAATAGTATGTACTAAAAAAAGGGACCCATGCATGGGATAAAGCATTTAGAAGCTGCCTCTGACCATTAGTACTACAGGTGGCAGTCCTGGGATAAATTTTCTGTTTCCCATCCGTAGGTCGAAGTTGCACTTGAATATGGACAAGGATGATTAATGTGGATAGGGAGCATATTCCACAGCAGTGGTATCCCCTGTGAGATAAACCTGTTCCTTCAAACCATTCTTTTGATGTTGCAGAAGAGGTTTAGATCCCTAGTGTCACTCGTCTGGTCAGGATAAAACAGTTGAACATTCGTGAGTTCAGTTCAAGCAGCTTTATTACACACAAACACATCAGGAATGAGGCTTAGTAACTTAAACTTAAACTTATAAACAGACTGAGTATCACACTCATACATGTTAACACTCTGGGTGTTCTCTCAAAATGGTACTGCTGTCTGCACGTACTCACTATTTATATGCACGAGCTACATCTGGAAATGCTTCTTAAAGGTACATACACATGCTCTGATCTACATCCTCCCTCGTTGAGAAATAGTCCACATACAAAATGACAATATTCAATGACAAGCAACTTACAGAAATGATCTTTTGACATGCAGTTATACAGAACTAATTATTGACATGCAATCATACAAAATCAAACACATATAAAACAAGCATGTCCAGGTTGCGTTGTATTTTACACTAGGTCTGGAAATATGACCTGATGGTGTAACATAAAAATCAGAATTGGATCTAGCAATGGGAACTGTCTTCAAGGAATGTTCAACTTTGGGGACATCTGGGACATCATCAGGAATGGAAAAGGATACTGAGGCATGTTCTTCGGTATGAACATTGTCAGGGTTGCTCTGAGATCTAGAGTCTGTATCACAGGTATGATGCTGCAATATCATTTCTGATACAGAAAGAAGTTGTCTGTGGTTTCTCCTGTATTCTATCCCCTCAGATTCCACTAAGTAGGATCTTGGCTAGGCACATATATCTCTCACTTGACCAATTTGATCAAAGCCTTTCACTGTTTGCACCCTGACTGTCCTTCTTTTAACGGATGAAGAAATCTGCTTATTTTATCATAGCTGGACTTTTGAGAAGAACGCTTCTTAAAAAGTTGGGCTTTGATTACTTTGTTGTCTTTAGCATTTGGCACCAACAAACTGGAACTGATAGGCAAGGTTGTTTTGGTTTGACTAGATAGAAGTCTCTGAGCAGGTGAACCAAGTAAGTTGTCATGGAGTATATTTCTGAGATTAAGTAAATTCGAGAAGATATCAGTATTATCACACTTTGACCTCTCTAGTAATTGCTTTGCACTCTGTACTGCACATTCGGCAAGGCTGTTTGATTGTGGGTAATTAGGACTAGTAGTAACATGAATAAAGTCCCACTCTTTTGCAAATTTTTGAAACAATTGACTGGTCAACTGCGAACCGTTGTCAGAAGTAACCTTGTGTGGACTACAATGGACTGAGAAATTATGTTTCATCTTAGTAATAACAGCACTGGATGTTACATTAGGTAGCAAATCAATCTCAAACCAGTTCGAATAAGAGTCTTCCAACACTATGTAATGCTGATTGTTCCACTCAAATAAGTCAGTTGCTACTGTTGACCAAGGTATTTCAGGAATTTGGCTTAGCTGAAATGGCTCTTTTTGCAAATGCGGTTTAGTACTGTTGCACACTGAACAAGAAGAAAGCACTTTATCAATGTCGTTCAATAGAGAAGGCCAAAATACTTGTCCTCTCACCATTCTTTTGGTAGAGTCGGAACCTGGGTGGCCACGATGTAAAATCTGAATGTATTCATGTTGTAAGGAAGTAGGGACAACAACTTTGGGTCCTTTGAAAATGATACCATCTTCCATCAGCATCTCATCTCTGTATGGAAAGTAAGGCTGTACGTCTGGCGGTACACAGAATTCCTTTGACGGCCATCCTACATTGATGAAGGGGTTGAGCATTTGCAAAACTGGATCAGTCTTTGTATGATCTCTCAGCTCATCAAGTCTCTATGCAAAAAAATTACACACTTCCATGACATCAAAGTCAAAATTCTCTACATCAAGCTGTTCCGTGTTTTTTCTGGGTGATCTGGATTAGGTATCAGCCAGATGAAGAAGTTTGTCTTTTATATAGACGATTTTGAAATTGTACATTGGTAATTTTAGCATAATTCTTTGTAGTCTTGCTGGAACTGAATGCATAGGCTTCTTTAAAATAGTGACTAGAGGTTGATGGTCACTTTCTGTTTGGATAGCTCGGCCATAAATATAATCATGGAACTTCGAACATGTGAACACAATTGCCAAATGTTCCTTCTCAATTTGAGCATACTGCATCTCAGTTTGGGTAAGAGTTCTAAATGTGTAGGCAACAGGTCTGCCCTCCTGAAGAATAACTGCACCAAGACCGAACTTTGAAGCATCACAGGAAAAAACTTCTGGCTTGTGGACATCATAGTATCTTAATGTAGGCGGGTTAGTGATTTATTGTCTGAGGTTATCAAATGTTCTCTTGTGTTGTTCTAATCATGACCAGGCAACATTTTTGCATGTCAGCTCTTTCAAAGGCACTGATAACTCACTAATGTCAGGGATAAATTTACCCAAATAGTTAACCATACCCAGAAAACACTGAAGAGCTTGGACATTGTCTGGAGCTGGCTTCTCAAGAATTGCTGCCTGCTTAGAAGGAGCTGGTCATAAGCCTGTACTGGTAAATAAATGACATACATAAGTAATTTCTGGTAGTCTGAATTTGCACTTCAGAGGATTGAGCTTTAAATTCACTTCATGCACTCTGTCTAGAACTTTCCTGAGGTTTCTGTCATGCTCTGGTTCACCATTACCTCCAACCAGTAAATCAACTATTATTGGACATGGGTAGCCTGAAAAAATTTGCTCCATTGCATACTGAAAGACTTCATTGGCAGAATTTATTCCAAAAGGCAACCTGAGGAATCTGTATCTATCAAATGGAGTACTGAATGTAGTCAGTAGTTAAGATTTGCGATCAAGCATTACTTGCTAAAATTAACTCTGCAGAAAAGACAGAAAAAACAGTGGCATTTGGCATGAGGGTTGCAATACCCTTGACTGTACGCATAGGATGATGAACTCTTTTAAAGCCTTGTTCATGTCTCTTGGGTCAATGCATAATCTGATTTCATCTGAATTTTTCTTATGAGCAGCTACCATGGAAGATACCCACTCAGTTAGTTCTGTGACTGGAAAAATCACACCTTGCAGCACCATTTTGTCTAACTGGGTCTTGACTTTGTCCTGCATAGCTATTGGAACTCTCCTTACTGGTCTGACCACTGGACTGACCTCTGGGTCTACTTTCATGAAGTACACAACTGGAAGCTTGCCTAACTTGTCGTTGAAGACATCACCATACTCTGAGAAAATAGCATCACTGAAACTGGAACTGGGACATGTGCTTACATGATGTATTTCTTTGGTAAAAGAAAGCAGTTTAATTCTCAAACTGTCTCTGAGACCTAATAATGACTGCACAGGTCTTCAGACTTCATAAAATTGCAAGCAGTAACTGTTCCCAGCCGAATAGCATGAAAGCACTACTGAGCCTTCGGTTTGAATCTCTTCACCTCCATAAGCAATAACCTGTGTATAGTTCATCAAATTAAGTTGCTCACCAGCTCTCACTCTAGCAAATGTTTCGGCAGACATTATATTACACTTTGAACCAGTGTCTTCTTTAAGCTCTGTGGGTTTACCATTGAGCAGGACAATACAAAATACTTCATTCTTTGCCAACAAATTTACTGCATTAACCTTTTCACTGACCATTGATACACCATCTACATAGAAAGTAGGGTTGCAGCTCTCTATTTGATCAACTTGCTTTTTCGAGTGACCTTTCTTAACAACTGAATGAGGCTTACTTGATTTACAAAACATTTGAAAATAGTTCAATTTTTTACACTTGTGGCATTGCTGACCAAATGCTAAGCATTTTTCTCTTTTAGACTCATGATTGCCACCACAATTACAACAGTTAACAATAAGACTTGACTTGGGGTTTTGCTGACTCACCCTTATACTGTACTGAGCATGCCCTTTTTACTGAGCTAGTCTTGGAACTTGCTAGAAAGCTATGACTCCTCCCAGAAAACCCCACAGGGCCTGCATCTGCCATGTGCTTTGGCCTGTTCCTGCTTGCCACATGTTGCATGCTGTCTGTGTTTGCTCTAGAGGCCGTTGAAACCACACTCTTATCACATGCAAGCATATTTGTCTGTATTTCCATGAGCTCATGGATTTGGCAAATCTCTGTGGCTTTGCTTAATGTTAAATCACTGTCACGAAGCAAAATCTTTCTCATTGCAGCATTATTAACACCACACACAAGCCTGTCTTTTATTAACTCACCTTTCGAGCCACCAAATCTGCATGTTTTAGCTTTGTTTCTCAACTCAGTGATATAAGCTGCAAAAGTTTCACCTGGTTTTAGCCTCTTGTATAAAATAAGTACCTCTCTAATGTAACATTTGTCTGAGAGTTGCATATTTCTCTAAATTTATGTTTCAAGCAATCAGGGTCCCTCCATGACTCAGCCAGTCTCACAATATGGTGGTTCTCCCCCCCCTCTCCTGCATAACCTGCTTTTGCATACACAAATGAACATTCTCTTTCAATAGCCTCTGACCTGGCTAAGTTAAGCAAAATGAATGCCCTTGTATGTACATCTTTGTCAGAAAAAGCTGCTTGTATGAAAATATCGTATTCCTGCTTGAATACTCTCCAGTTCTCTGCTATATTATGATCAAACACAAGTGGACTTGGTCTGCGAAATGCCTCTGCCACATCAACACACAGTAGTGAAAGTGCTTGAAATTATGTACAAACATACCACACACAAATATATATGCCAGACCCTTATGCCAGTACTTGTAATTATGCCCAATAGCTCAACAAATTCTTTGAAATAACTGCACTTTGTCAAATAGGTCTCTGTTGCACAAGAATGCTTTAAAATCATTGTACTCTGTGAAACCACTAGAAGATGGGGGAATTCTAACCAGTGCAGAGTATTTAGGGCAAGGCAGTGATGTGTATTGTATGGAGAGTTTGTAATAAATGTAGCTTTCTCGTGGTAAATTTGTTGGAGTTTATTTAACATAGTAGTTTGGATGTTGGTGAGTACTGGGGCAGCATATAGAAGGGAGGGGAGGAGAAGAGCTTGTGCAAGGGAGTGTCTGGCATTTGCAGTTAGAATTTTTTTGTTGCAATACAGTAAACCAAGTTTCTGGTGAGTGTTTTTATGCTTTGGAGGATGTGCAAGTTGAATTTGAGTTCATCCTCTATGATGACCCCAAGGAGTTTAGTGTGAGCTTCAGGTTGGATAACAGTGTTATTAGAGGAAGTAACAGTAAAGGTGTATTTGAGGTGAGAGAGAGATCAGGGGAAAAAGAATAAGAGTGTGGTCTTTTTAGGGTTGAGAATGATTAGATTCCTGCACAACCACTGTTCAGTGGATAGGAAGGCCTGTTGAGTAAGAGTGTGGAGACTGGAGATATTGTCTGAGACAGAGATGAGAGTCGAGTCGTCTGCAAATTGGATGAGGGAGGATTGTTTACAAGAAGTATTGAGATCATTGGTAAAGACATTAAATAGGAGGGGACCCAGGATGGAACCTTGTGGTAGTCCGGTTGGGACAGGTATGAATGGAGAAGTGGAAGAGAGCCATTTAACAGATTGCTGCCTGCAGGATAAGTAACTGGAGAACCAGGTAAGGGAGGAAGAAGATAGAGTGAGGTCTGCAAGTTTAGATAGCAGTAGGGGATGGGAGACTGTATCAAAGGCTTTGGAAAGGTCAAGAAAGAGACATGATATGAGTTTGCTATTTTCTAGGGCCTCTGCAATTGTATATGTAAAGGAAAAGAGGGCAGTAGTCATGCTGTGGTTGGGATGGAAACCATGCTGAGTGGGAGTAAGGAGGTTATGCTGGAGGAGGTAGTTGAGTAGTTGTGAGTGGATACATTTTTCGAGAATCTTAGAGAGGGGAGATAGAATAGCTATAGGTCTGTAGTTAGATGGGTCTGTAGAGTTTCCACCTTTATGCAGGGGAATAGTGAAAAAGGATTTCCATAGGGTAGGGATGGTGGATTCCTGAATAGATCTATTGATTAGTATAGATACTGGATAGGCAATGGAGTTAGCAGCAAGTTTATTACACACAAACACATCAGAAATGAGGCTTTGTAACTTAAACTTAAATAAACTTATAAATAGACTGACTACCGCACTCATAAATGTCAACACTGTTGTCTCAAAATGGCACTGCTGCCTGCGTGTGCTCACTGTTTATATGCATGTGCTACATCTGGAAATGCTTCTTAAAGGTACATGCACATGCTCTGATCTACACCTAGACAGAATATTTCTGATGCCATCTGACTTGCTGATGTGCACTAAATCCATCAGTAATGCATCAGAGGATGCCTTGTCTGCAGGATACAAGTCACCTTTTAGCAGTCCGTAGGATACAGAGTCAGTCCATGTAGGGCATATTGTTTAGGCCTTATATCCTTTTAGTAAGGTATCTCTGTGGACATTCTAGTTGTTGCATGTGTCTGGACAGATACATGTCAAAAAGGGCATTATATTCAGTGACCGGCCTAATGAGGGCTGAGTAAAGGGGGGGGACAATTTATGAGGGATTAACTGTGTGTCTTTTATCCTGCTGGTATAAAAAAGTATATGTATATAAGCAAACCTCTCTGGTTTAAAGTCTTCTATAGGGAACACTCTCCATAGTATCCCACTGTTCACAGCTGCTGAAAGAGATGCCAGTCTTTACAGAGGGCAGTACCACTGCAGGTCATCTAACTGGAGCTGCTCAGCATTTGGTGACTTTTGCCAGAGGTCTGGAGAGATTCAGCTGAAATCCAAAGCATCCACTGCTAAACTGAAAAAATAAGCACTTTTTGAGTTTTCTTTACACTTTGCTGACTATTTTATTATTTTGCTGCCTCAGTTTTGCTGATTTTTACTGTATTTTTCTGCACTTTAAAAAATCTGTTCTGTTGCTTTAAGTAGCTCATACATAGCATAGACTAGAGTCAGATCTGCTGAATCTAGACTGTATTCTTACACTTGAGCACTATTCCAGCCATCTTACATTAGGAGGGCCCTGCCTGCACCCTTGTGGCAATATCGGTGGTCTGGGCCTCTTCTGAGTTGGAGATTACTGGGCTAAGCTCATTGTTTGCTTTCCCATTGGTAGTTTAGCTTAAAAGTATTTAATTTCACCTGTATTTAACCTCACATTTGCACGTAGCTGTGCACCACTCAATGGGGTTCAGCAGTTCCCTGTATAGATGCAGCACTTTGAAAGACAATTTTCTGCTAGACATCTGTTAGTGAGCCCTCCCAAGCTACCCTGCTGCATTACAGTTGTGTACTGAAAAGCATTGCCATAGTTTTCACCTATAGCCTTCAATAGAATAAGCCCCTTTGTTAATCCTAGAGCAAAATCCGGTCAAGCCAGCCCACTCCCAATAGCAGCTATGGTAAAAACCTGCATATTGGAGTGTCAGTTTCCAACTATTTCTCCAGCCAGCCTGACTGACATGGGGATCCTGAAGCAATGTAGTAATTGCCTCATGTATACTGACAACCATTTACTCCTACAGCAAACAAATACAATATGTGAGAGATGTAATTAAAATTTGGAATCAATTTTCTCACATAACAAACCAGACATCAAACAGGTTGTCAGCACACACACATCACCTTTCACATAAAACAAGGTCACAACACATAAACTCACATATGAGGAAGTACACAAAAGAAGCCTTCCAAAAAAATCATAGACCTCCCAAACGCAAACCACTTGCACACACTGCAAAGCAAATAGAATGTTGCAGCAAATAAGCCCTTAAGGCAAAACGCCTCAAAACCAAATGTCCTGGTCATAGGTGACTTCATAGTGAGACACACAGGTGGCCCCCTCAACAGGCTGGACAAGGAAAAGGTCACGGTCAGCTGCCTCTCAGGTGCCAGGAACGATCAAATCATGTATGCACTCATGTCACTTGGCAACAGTTACGGTTATGGCTCTGTCATAGTACATGTTGGGGTGAATGACTTGAAAAGTACCTCTCTGGACTATATGAAGAGAGACATGACTGAGTTCTCAGATTATGTGTCCCAGACAGGTGTATGCCTAGCCCCTAAGCAGCATTCTACTTTCACCCGGGATGATGCCGCAATATAGACAAAAAATGACCGACTTTAACAACTGGCTTCACTTCTAGTGTTAGTCCAGGGGATCTGGCATCTATCAGCCTGGGAAGACATGGTTGACAGACCACACTTCTTTGCCAGAGATGGTCTTCCATTGTTTCCTCGAGGATTTCTGATACTGGTAAAGGTGATTGCTTCCCCCATAGTGCCTTTTTTAGGCAATGTCAGCACAACAAAATTTCCAATGCTCCAAAATCCACTCGAGCAAACTCAAGGTTATGCAGGTCTATATCAGCATATCGAATGCTGATAACGCCAAATGCAATTTAATCGAACTGAAATGTTCGAAATCTCAGAAGAGCGAACTGACGGAACATCTATTTCTTTCCCAGGGAAAGAAATCGGTGTTCAAAAATTTCAATACTTTAAACACTGACAGAAGTAGGGCACTTCGCCCCCCCACACACCCCCAAACGTGGGGGGCTGTGCCCTCCTCCCACCCTATTTTAATATACCAACTCTGAGACTGCACCACAGTGGAGGAAATAGCAAACTCCGCTGATGGCCCACCGATTTCTTTCTCTGGGAAAGAATCAATGTTCCGTCAGTTCGCTCTTCTGAGAGATTTCAACATTTTCATTTCGATTTAAATTAAATTTGTTTTTTTCAGCATTTGATACTGATATAGAACCTGTTATGCTAATGCTAGTAACTAAACAACAGAAACAACTGACTGGCGGAACTCCTCCTCTCACCTTGGTGCAGGTCTGTGCTGTCACTGAGACATGGTTCAAGACTGCAGAGAGCAGGGAAGCACATGCCATGCAAGGCTGCTCCACAACATTTTCAGACCCCAAGGCAGTGAAACAAGGGTGAAGTAAGAAGGTGAAGATATAGAGCTAGAGCATTCTACCAAATCGAAAAAGCAAATGGTATGTGACCAGTCCTGAGCTACCCAGGTCCAACTAACTATAACTAACACCATAACACTAGCCATTTGCATCATGCAGAGGATACAGGCAAGAGACACACAAACACCTGCTGCATTTACTACTACTGCTCACTACACTCACTACACAACACTTTGGTCATGGGATATTTCAACTATCCCTCAATGAAAAACTACTCAATAAATAATAACTTTGCTTGCATGTTGCAATTAAGTGTGAATACATACAAATGGACAATAGTCTGCACCCTCTCAAGGGGCTCAAATGTCCCAGACATAGTGCCAACATGGGGATCACTGTACTACCCACTGTGTGTTGCCCTCCCTGGTAAGGTCAGACCATAAATCTGCATCTTTTGAAGTAACAATCTGACCTGACACCTCCAGAAAAAACAAAAAAAAAATGAAAAATTTCTCCAAAGCAAACTACAGCCTACTAGGTGATGGTATAAAAAGTTTAAAATCCCCTGTTAACACAGCCAACAATTCCTCCTATGCAGAGAAGTGCACAAATGTCCTTTATAACCACCTAAATAACTGCACAGACTCGGCTGTACCTGACCAAATCAAAACCAGGTCTTCTTGAAAAATCAGGCCACCCTGGTGGACCTCAAGTATAAATAGGTTATAAAACAAAAGGAAGAAACTGATGTCTAAGAACAACAGGGAACTTACTCAGCAGAAGAAGAATACCCTTCACTGCTTGAACAAGCAAATCAGATATCTTGTAAATTCCTCTAAAGCTAATTTTGAAGCTAAATTACATCCCTAGCTAAGGATAATCATAAGGCATTCTTTAGCTAGATCCAAAATCTAAAAGGGAAAGCCCAACTATGTGCCAAACTTATAGTGGACGGTACCTCTCATACTGAACCTGAGGAAACTGCCAACTTGCTATCTGACAGATATGGTGCAAACTTCACCCCCTGTCCCCACCAGTCATACCCCAAAGTATACCTGACACCAGTCCTCTACCTAGCATCTCCAAAGTGCAGGTCATATCCTCGCTCTCCAGGGCAAAAAGCATGGCCTCTATGGGACCAGATAACATCTCAGGCTAGTTATTAAACAATCTAAAACAAGACCTAGCAGAACCACTTGGCACTCAGCATGAGCAGTGGCTTTGTTACAGCAGACTAGAGAACAGCAACAGTAAAGCCCTTACACAAAGGAGGTCCATCAATCAACCCTGGGAACTATAGACTCATAAGCCTAACCAGCCTTACCTGCAAGGCCATGGAATGATTCATCATGGACCTTATCAATAAGGCCATAGGCAACCGCCAAACTCTTGAACCGACCCAGTTTGGCTTCTTTAAGGGTAGATCATGCTTATTGAACCTGGTGGACTTCTTCAAGAATGTCACCAAAGCCCTGGATGAAGGCAAAACAACACATACTGCCTATATTGACTTAACCAAGCCTTAGACACAATCCCCCATTTATGTATCATTGAGAAACTCTCTCAGCTGGGGATTAGCCCATACATCATTGGATAAGTTCCAAATGGCTCACCAACAGAATGCATACTGTCAAAACTGGGGATTCCATCTCTATCAGTAAATCAGTTACCAGTGGTGTACACAAGGGATTGTGCTGTGCCTTCTACCATTTGAAATCTATTTCTCAGAAGTCCAGCCAAAATTAGAGGACCTGTGGCTTACCAAGTTCGCTGATGATTGTAAACTGGAAGCAATCATTAAGTCCCAAAACAATGTTAACATATTACAAAAGGGGGCTAATACATACAAATGGTGCCAAGCCACAGACTAAAACTAAATGCAAAAAAGTGCACTATTATCCCCTTTGGCAAAGAGGAAGTCCCTGCAAATTACAATAGTGACAGCACCTCCCCTAATCTCAAACCCAGAGGTGTGAGATTTAGGAACACAGGTTGATAGCAATCTAAAGTTCGATCTCCATGTGTCTACATTGGTAAGGAAAGCCTTCTACATTGTGCAGCTCATAACTAAGGGCACTGCATCCAAGACGAAGGATATTATAACTCCTCTGTACTCGACCCTCATCAGACCACTAATAGAGTACAATGCTATCTTTTGCATGTACCTCATCAGACACCTGAAGCAGTTGGAGAGACCACAAAAGTTTCTCACCAAGAAAATACAGGGCCTGCAAAATATGACCTACATGGAAAGACTGAAAGCCTTGTCACTGTATTGTGTATCCTATAGGCTGCTGAGGGGTGACTTGTGCCTGGCTTACAGAGGAATCTCTGACCCTGCCCTAATGGAAATGCTGCAAATCTGCAAATCAAATGGGGCAAGACTCACTCACTCCAGGGATCTCAACCTAGCCTGTGGCATTAACTGAATATGCTAGAGAGACAGAAATATCTACCAGTGATTGCCACTCCTCTGGAATAAACTCCCAATTCACATGAAGCAGAGCTCCTCAATGACACTATTCAAGTGAAACCTAGACAACTGTACGGAAGACCATAAATTCACCCCAGCAGTGGCACCTATGTCCCTCATGGACATGGGCAGTCAATGCTGATCATAGACTCACTCTGTGAATACTGACCATCTAACCAAGGTCAGTTAGGGAACACGGGTATAACATGGTTAGGCTTGTACAGGCCCTAGGGCCATTAGCCTAGCAACCTCCTATGAACCTATCCTATGAACTTATGAATAATGACATTCCTAGATCTAGGCACAATACTTTTGTTTATAAGCTGTGCTATATAGAAGAACTTTCTTACAACAAACAAATGCGTGTTGGTCAAAAGTTAGGTCATTGTTCACACATGGTCCCAAATTTTGAACAATTAGGTCAACTCTTAGGGCCATATTGTCAATGTGGTAGTTGTCCAGGGTAGAAAACTTCCCAAAGGATACAATGAGGCATTTTTTTTGGCATTTAGTTTCAATCCGTGATTTTGGCGCCAGTTATTTATTTGTGACAAACCTTCCTGCAGGATGGCTAAGTCATTTGGGGATTCAATGACTGCTGTTATCGTGTAATCATCTGCAAACTTGGTCAGAGTCCTTTGGCAGTGGGTTTTACTTCTGAAAAGTAGATGCCAGACAGGAAAGGTTCTAGCTCAGAACCCTGGAGGACTCCACTGGTGAATGGTCTCTTTGTGGAGATAACTTCCACTATTTCAATTATCTGCATCCTCTCTGTGAGATAGTTGACAATCCAGTGGGTGAAAAAGGGATTTTTTTCTTAGTTTATTTATCTTTTCTACTATGCCTGAGTGAGAAACTGTGTCTAAAGCGGATCTACTTCACATTGTCGAACTCACTAATCATCGAACGCCTCTTTGTCAAACCCTATTTGTCGAAGTTTTATGAGTTGAACTATCATTTCAGTTAACTTTTTTCCCACGGTAAGTACCAGTGGGACATTATTGGGAATTTGCTCTTTTCTCCACCATAGTGGTATATTTAGTTAGGGGTGTGTGGGGGGTGTTGCCCCCTGACCAGGGTGGGTTTTAAAAATGCTGTTTTTGCTGCGGTCAGTAGGTTGGCCCACTGGTTACTTACCATAGTAAAAAGTTTCACTGAAACAATCATTCGACAGATGAAGATTCGACAAATAGGGTTTGATGAAGAGGTGTTTAATGATTAGTGAGTTCGGCAATGTGACATAGACCTGTCAAAAGCTTTGGCCAGGTTGAGGTATGCAGTGTGTACCATTTTGACTTCATCCACTACTATGGTGACCTTTCAAAAAAACCCACCAGGTTGAGTAAGCATAACCTCCCCTTGATGAAGCTAAACTGAGACAGGTCCAGTGTTTGGAGGATCCCTATGTCCTGAATGATTGATTCTTTCTTTCCATGACATGTGGACTGTCTTAAGGTCTGCAACAGGCATTTGCCTCTCTGATATAATTAGTTTTATTTTTCTTTGCAGATTCACTCCTGAGTACCAGCCCAACAACTGTTCAATAACAAGGTGTAGTGTCATAATCTGGTCTGTACCTGGACCCCCTAGTTCAGAAACCAACTTGTTTATGTGTCAGTTTGGCGTTAACTGCTGGTTTAATTTTTTCTCAACTAATGTGGTAGATATCTTGCTTGTGAAAGATAAGAGCTGCATTCCTCTCCATTTCTGATGGTCAGCCAGATCTCCTTTCTTAGCGGCTTACACTATCCTTTATAACATTTGGAGGCGCCATAGATCACTATCATGCTAGTTGCTGTGTACATGCTGACTCTGCATCCAACCCTAAAACTCTTCTGAGTTTATGCTAACATATGGCAGTACTACAGAATTTGCTAAGTTGCTGGTGAACCACTTTTTTCCTCCACCTTTTCAGTCATTTTCAGCTTTGTGCTAATCAGGTTGATCTTCACATATTTCCACAAATGAGACAAAGTGCCCTCCCTAAGGCTTCTGTTCACACATATTGTAACAGATAAATATATGAATGTAGCAGCACAGCTAATAAAGTCTGAAAGTACATTGCTGAAAGACTTGAGTTGTGGCCTTTTACTTTGTACACAGTCTTCTAGCTTCTGCTGGGTGTTTTTCCAAAACTGAAGTGAACAACAGAGATAATATTGCTGTTAATTGTTTTTTAACATCTTTATTAAAATATCACGTAAGACGTAACCAAACACACATTTATATAAAGAAAATAAACCATGTTAACATGTTCATAGTTACAAACATTATACATCACATATATTCTTTATACAATGATCAATGACAGAGTACTTTGTAGAGAATTTTTAAAATCTACCATTTCATAGATTAGTATTAGGCTAATTGCCCTTGTGGGTCATTTTAAGCCTAGCCAATTACCCCATGTGAGAATCAAACCCTGCACCTTGTGTCTGCAAGGCGAACACCTTAACCATTCTGCCATCCTCCGACTCCCACTTACATTCCCAAAGCATATGTTCTCAGATGTCTCTTTCTTCCCCACAACACCTCCAACATTTGCCATATACTGGAAGAAAATGTCTTTGTGGTTTGCTTGGGGTATAAAAATACCTTTACAAGCACTTCCTAACAAACCCCCTAAATCTTCTAGACTTTGTTGCATACATAGGAGTCATACATATATCCTCCCATTGTTTCCTTGTAACTTGCTTATCCAATCTCTCTTCCCAATCTTTTCTAACCAATTCTGATTCATTCTTATAGTTATCATGGAAGATTTTATATGCCCTACTAATTATCCATTTTTAACAGCAGCTTCTGTTCTAGATTATTCTAAAAACTTTGCCAGAGCTATTATTTCAATTAGGATACCCTATCCCTTTTTCTTTGCCTATATGCTGATATCAAACACTGATAGGGAAGGCAGTCTCTAGCCTGAGATCAAATTTTTCTTGGCTTTATCTCATTCGATTATTTTCCCCCTCTAGTTATTTTCTCCCAATAACTTGGTTCCTTTGCCAGTTTTCTTCCAGTAAATTCCAGACTCATATTGCCTATTGTCTGTACCTCTTCTTGCAGTCATCCCTATCAATAAAATCTCTTTTCTCCATTGTCGTGTTGGATTAGTTCTTAGAATACTTTCTGCTACTTTATGAATATCATATGATGTTTGGCTGCTGCTATTCTCCTTAAGCATCTGCATTCAAAATCCCAACTCTTTCCTTATTTCTTGAATCCCTCCCCTGTTTCATCATCATGCCTTTCCACACAGAATTACAGCTTGTTGCTCACATTATCTATGTGAGCCTTGTGAGCTCTAAAATATCACTTCAAATCAGGTAATCCTAAACCATCGTGTTCTGCTGGAAGGATAAACTTATCCCACTTAACCTTTGCCTTCTTCCCTTCCAAGATAAATTCTTTCAACTCTGTTATAGTCCAGAACTTCTCCTCTGGTTGATAAAAATATGTCTGACCTGTATATAAAACTATGGGGACTAAAAACATTTTCACTTCTTGTGTCTTACTATCCATATCTATAAACAAGAGCTTCTAGTTTATTAGTTTTGTATTATCTTTTGATTAGTCTCTTCCCACATATCCTTAGCTGCCATAACAGTAGCCTATTTAATTCTTATTCCTAAATACTTTAGCCTGTGCCCATAAATATGAGTATTGTTGAACTAATCCATGTGTGGGTACATAATTTACAGCTATAACCTTTATTTTATCTTCATTAATTTTATATCCTGAAAAGACATGAAATTGTCTCAAAATGTTCCACAACAATGATATATCCTTTTTTTTTGGATATATAAGGTCAAAAATAATATCATCTGTAATTAAGGCCAACTTTCTTGATTACCATGACAATTATATCCTTAAATTTCTGAGTCCCTTATTTTTTTTGCCAGTTGCTCTAAATATAAAGCAAATAAAAAGGGGAAAGAGGATATCCCTGCCTGGTTCATCTATTCAGGCACAACTTATCAGAGAGGAACCCTCTCTCTTTAATTCTTGCCTCTTATCTCTCATATATCCCTTAATTAACCTTATTATTGTATGAGGGAATGCAAATGTTTCCATTGCCCCACTCATAAAATCCCATCTTACTCTGTCAAATGTTTTCTCTTCAACCAGATCCACCAACAAAAGCAGGTTTTTCTTACATTCTGCTTCTCTGTGGATCATTATTGTCCTTTTAATGTTGTCATATTTTTTTCTCGGGTCTATATTAGAAGACTGAATGTTTAGGTTATCGAACACCTAAACATCAATCTTCTAATATCGAAAGCAAAAAATGGCGAACGGCCGATTTAACACGGGGAAAGATTTCCCTTGGCCGTTCACCGGAGTTTGTTGTTTTCCTACTGTTGAGCGATCTCGGAGTTGGCATATTTAGTTAGGGGGGAATGTAAAGTAATGTTTTTTGTGCTGTGGCCGAGAGACGTGTTTCCCTGGGACGTTTGACATTGTGCGGTTTGATAGAAGATCGATGTTTAGGTGTTCTATTACCTAAAGATTCGGTCTTCTAATATAGACCTATTTTTCTCCCCTTCACAAAGTCACATTGATCCATATCTATCAATTTTAGCAACATCTTTGCCTGTCTTTAAGCTATTATAGACAAAGACTTTATAGTCATGTTTTAAAATGGAAAAGGGTCTGTATGAAGCTAGGTCTAATGGGTCTCTACCATCTTTATCTTTAGTCATTACAGCCACTGCAGCTTTCTTCCAAGGTGGTGGTGCTTCCCCTCCTTTTAAGATAGTGTTAAGCAAAATCTGCCAGATCTTTATCACTTTCTTCCCTCCTAACTTCCAAACTTCTACAGGAATATTTTATGTTCCTGGACACTTTCCTGCAGATTAAATATATGTTACCATTTTATCTTATCTCCTCCTGTTTTAACTAACTGTTGGATTTCATCTACCTCTAAGTCTTCCATAAATATTTCCATTTGTGCTATTTCTTGATTTCCAAATTTCTTTGCTTTATACAAACTTTCATAATTTTTTGAGGTATTTCTAATACCTTTAAAGGATCCCTGGTTATTTTTCTTGTTATAAGCATTCTGAGTTTGGCAACAGCCCTTTCTACTTTCTGTTGCCTAAGTCACTGTGCTAAAAGTTTTTGTGCTCTGGAGCTATTATCCAAAAAGTTGTTTAACAATAATATTTCTAAAATCATGCATATTATCCAGATACTCCCTTATTTTCCCTTTACTTCTGCAGTTGTGACTCTTCTTGTTCTGTGATCTTCCCCTTAATGTTTTAACCTTTGCCAGCCCCTCTAAATATGCCAGCCCCTCTAAATAATTCCTAATTTCCTTTCATTTCTACCCTACTTTTAAACTCAGGTTTCATTTTATCCCAATCATAAGAAATAACATATTTCTACCTTTCATAATAACTCTTGTATCATTTCTACCCATCCCTTAAATTTCTCTCTTTTTAACAGGTAGGTGGGAAAGCACCAATGTCTCATTTTTACTTCATTACACTGCATTTTTATCTTAGGTTTTATTGGTGCATGATCTGAAACTGTTATTGGATGTGTGTCAAAGCTGTCAAATAAATGCACATATTCCTGTGAAATATAATTTCTGTCCAGTCTAGCCCAGTTTTTATACATTGGACTCCTACTACTGAATTAATGTCTTCCATACCAAATATTTTCATAAACGTCTACCAAAATCTTTTGTTGTATTTTCCCTTCTAGATGCCCCAGCTACATCCTCACTGTAGCAAACAAGTTCCAGTCCCAACCTATAAATAACATTCCCTGCTGAAAGCTGATTATTTCCCCAAATTTTCTTAATCTCCATAATAGCAGTTTTTGGTAGAACATAAATACGTGACACCATAATCCTTCTCCATTGCCAATAACCCCTTACTACCACAAATCTACCATTATTGTCTTTTTTCCTCTTCTATCAATATTAGAGCTCCTCTAGTAATTAGTATAATTATTCCCCTTTTCCTTTGTGATTTTCTGCTGAATATTCATCCTGAAATCCTTTCTTTATGAAATTCAGATGCTCATTTCTTTCCAAACATGTCTCCTGCAGCATTACTATTTGCAGTATGCATTTCCTAATATAATTCAGTACTCTTACCTTTTTATTTATACCTGTAAGACCATTTATACTCCAAAATAATAATGAAAGTGCAGCCATTATGTTAAGAAGTGATTGCTCCTGTGTGTATTTCTAACTTTTGAGTTACATGTACACACTAATGTTTGGCAAGTTGATCCTTTTCTTTCCATCTCCATTTGAACCTAAGTCACATTTTTCAAGACTTTTGGATTTAATGAAAAGCCACAGAAACACACTCCCAGAGCATGCAATCCATTAACTTAAAAGAAACACACAAAACTATACACATCTTAAAATAATGAAGTTTAATCACCATGATGGGAACAATTGTCCCAAATTGGCAACTGCACCCACTAGCATTACATACTCTAAAATCAAGGTTATCCATGCTAAACTGAATGTTACAGCCTGTGCCCCCACTTCTAGTGATGACTGTCTGCTTTCAGAAAACATTATGTTTTAGCCTTAAGAAAAAGTACACTGGCTATCTTTAAATAAAGGTAAATTGTACACTGTTCTAGTAAATGCACTGAAGTATTAAGCCTGCTATGACAACTGCTATCACTTATTTAGTTCCAATCATTCCAAACTTTATTTTTTACTGAAATGCTTGCACTTGTAAGTTTTTATCTTACATTTCCATCAGCAAACAATGCTCATAACTCTCAAGATTAATTGCCTGCACATGTAGTCAGCTCATCTCAAGAAAGGAATGTACAACTGACCTCAGCTGCAGACTTCTCAAATCATACTGAAAATGTATTTGCTAAAGGAGAAAAAAACAAACAAGCTAATATCCTTACATATTCAAGAGTCTCAGTACTTTGCTTGGCATTCAACATGCTTTCTTACTTTTCAAGCCTATTCTTTGCAGGAAAAAAAGCCAGGTATTAATCCAGACAGTCGTCTAGTAGAAAAATAAGAGAAAACTTCTCAACTCTACATATTTTATACTCAACGCACTTTTACACACAGTCCCCCACACCAACAGCTCAAGATTATAGATATTAACTTAAGCAAGTTTTTGTCCAGCCTTTCTTCTCTTTTTACACTGTAATGCCTTTCTTACTTAAAACTAAAAAGGTACTTGTTTAATATCATGGGTGGCGCAGTGATACAGCAGTTAACATTGTCACCTCAAAGCAAGAGGTTCTGCAGTTCAATTCTCAGCTCGGGTGCCTTCTGTGCAGAGTTTGCATGTTCTCTCTGTGTTTGCGTGGGTTTCCTCCAGGTACTCCAGTTTCCTCCCACATTCTAAAGACATGCGTCTGGAGCATTTCTCCCCGTGCCTCCACTGAAAACAGGCTCTGTGGAACCTAGTCGGACATTCCCGGTCAACAAATGTTAAATAAATAAAATAAAAAATAAAAAAAATCTTTGTCACATACAACAATCACTTTAAAGACTCATCACCTTTACTCCTTCATTTTAGATACCCCTGGTTACATACTACACAAATCTGCTTTACTATATAACATGCAGTGTATACCACAAAATGTTTTATACAAATACTGATAAGAACAAAAAAAAAGTTTTATTTACAGTTACTTTTTTCCCTTATAGTGTTCTTTAAACATTCATGACATGAAGTGGGGTACATGTTTTTCAGTCCACCCAGAAGTTTAACAAAGTCAACAACAGCTCAGTCTTTCTCAGCCACTTTTTCTTGCGAAGCCATATTTTACAAACATGATCGATGCTATATAATCACAAGTTTATTCACTAATTTCAACGTTGTTGGCCTTCTTCATGTTCATCTCCATCTCTCAACACTAGACTCTGGTTCAAGTCCAAGGTATTCCAGATACTTCTGCTCAACTCCTGTGTTTTTTTTCTGGCACTCAAGCATTTTTCTTTGGAACATTGGAACGGTTTCACTGGCAAAGTCTATCTATGAGCTTTATTGTCAGAAGAATGAAAAGCAGATTCCCATCTGTTTGATGGCTTCCTTTTTGTTGGATACAGTTATTTCCTCCTTAGCTTGTTCTGCTTCAAAAAATGTCTTTCATCCCCCAATAAAAATATTCTGAATACAGCTAGATACAGCAGCTTGAATCTCATACCTGCATCTTGACATTCCCTAACTGCTGAGATACATTTGCTTCTCTTCTGACTGGTGTACAGTTAATAATTATTTTCCACAGACACTCTACTGTTTTCAATTGTTAATACTTTGCCCTGCTGCCACAGTTTTGTTAGGGTCAACTCTTTCTGCTGGTATGATTGCATCTTTACTAATACAGGTCTTGCCTGCTTTTGCCCGGTCAGGTTTTGAGCATGCACTAGATGTGCTCTTTCACTTAACATATCCTGCTTTGGAACACCAGTCCAATTTCTTATTTATACTTTTATAAAATTAATATAGTCTGTTCCTTCCAGTTTCTCTGGTACAGCAGGCAATTTCAAGCTTTCTCTGAGTGCTGTCTTCTAACTGTACCATTTTTGAAACAGTTGTTCTTGAGGCATCTCATATTTAGTTAGTCTTTTCTTTATTTCAACTTTTGATTTTTGCAGTTTTACCAGTTTAACTGAATATCTACTTAAAGGTTCTTCTATTTTTTGCCCTTTTGTTATTTGAGTTGATATACTTTGTCAATGTTTAATTTATTGTAATCACCTCTAAGTCCATTTGATTTATTTTGCCTCTAAATTACTGGAAGCCATCTCCTGTACCAAAGCTGGAGCTTGAACTGGTTTTTGCTGAACAGCTGCAAAATTCTTCCCAGTCAGTGTTTTCTCTTCACATTTTCTACTTGATTTCCTTTCCGGTTTTCTATGTTTTTTCTTTGCTGGCATCCGGGCAGTGTATTTACTAGCCAGTAATTGTATTTTACTAACGCTGACAGAATTATTATGTCTTATTTTACAATTTCTTTTTTCACAGTGAGAGAACTGAAATTAATATGTTGATCAGTGTGCAACCATCTTGGAAGTCCTGTAGTTGATGATTGTTGAGAAATATTTTTTACTATATTGGCTGTTCAACTTAAGAATTGAGGGCCAATGGGCAATATTTTGCAGTATTTCCTTTTCTCTGCAGATCCTTAATTTGGATGATTTAATTTTATTCTTGTTTACCTCAACAGTATCATAATCTCTCTTTTTCTGCCTTACTGACATCTAACTTTTGTTGTGGAGGGCCTGGTGAATGCTTTTAGTCTGTTCATAACTTGCCTTCTAGAATGTTTTCCGTGATGTTTTCCATTCAATGCTTTAGTAACACTGCCTTGGTAATCCTGGATATTCTGCGTGCCCTGATTCAGATTTATGTGGTTAGTAAAAATGTCAAAGAATACTGATCAGGATTTTATGGAAATTGTTTAAGGCAGATTTTACATCTTGGAAGTACAACAGGTGAACCTAGCTGACTGTATTAAGTAGTGCATAAGTCTGTTTTATGGGTATGTTTCTTTGATAATGCCAGTATTTGCCATCCTGGTGGTTGATGACAGACTTAAGTATTTATGGATGATGAGCACAGGTGGATGGCCATTCAGGTGATTTCCTAAAGTACCTGAGGCTATGAGATTTGCTATTCTCCTTGCAGAAATCCTGTCTAGTGTATTGTTTACCTCAGTCCTGTTATCCTGAT
>NC_056740.1:427606382-427658882 GCF_019279795.1 Protopterus annectens | reverse complement strand
ATGTATCTCTTGAGAGAGATATTCATACACATATGAGTATAATAGTTCTGATTTAAGACTTATTAGCTAAAACACATTTAACTGAATTGCATTTCATGTAAAATTTCATAAACAGAAAAACATCCTTTCAAAAGTTGTTTTTGCAGATTAGTACCCCTCCTCCCTCTTATACTAACTCCATGGCAGATTAATACCCCTCCTCCCTCTTATACTAACTCCATGGTTATACTGACTCCACTGTCGCACAACCACAGAAAAGAGAAACTAGCCCACACGGAGAATTACTGCCAAAGCATAAAGCTGTAGATATGGTGGTACAACTTGTGGTGGGCATTAATAAGGTACAATTGGTTCACTAGATTAATTTTCCTGCTAATTCCTACTATCGAAACTCGCTAAGCCACACCAGCATTAATTGTCTAGAGCCTGCTACACTTTTCTGTCAAATGGGATTAGATTAAATGTGCTTTGTATTAATTTTTAAAATATTTTGTAATTAGATATACTTTTGATCTAAGACATATTTTAACAAAAAAGTATTGTAACTATACATTATACATACATATATATGCATACATATATATATATATATTTGCATATATATATATATATATATATATATATATATATATATTTATTTATATACATTTTATATATATATATATATATATATATATATATATATATATATATATATATATATCTAAGGCACACACATGTCTATAATAAGCAGTAGTAATAGTAAATAATACACTAGAATTCTTATTTAGGGAAAGCCATATGAGGTATATCCTCTGAAAGCATAAAACTGACCAGTGGAGTTTCTCAGGAATCTGTGCTGGGACCTCTTCTATTTGGTATCTACTATTAAATCTCCTCTTTCTAAATGAGAATCTCTGGTTAAAAAAGTTTGCCGATGATTGTAAGCTGGAAGTCACTGTGAATTCACCCTCTCACATAGAGGCACTCCACCAGCAGCTTAGACTTATCAACAGCTGTTGAACCAAAAATGGACTCAAACCTAATGCCAGAAAGTACAACATTGCAGTATTTTGTAAGCACACCCTCGCTCCAGCTTATAGCAGAGATAACACATCACTTCAAAATGAATAGGTAGTGAGAGACTCAGGTACTAGGTGGCTAGCTATGTGACATTTGACCATTACATTACAAAACATTGGAACAAACAAATAAGACAAGACGTAGAAATAGATTTATCTTAGAGTGCCTACCTCCACTCTGAATAAACTTCCTCTCCAATTTAAGTGGTGTGACACTGTCTGCCTTTTAAAAGGAAATAAAAAACAGGGTGGGTATTCATAAATTCATCTCTGGTGTGACTGGACTGGCCCTTATTGCAAAGGGAGGCAAGGCCAGACGGTGAGTATTGGGAAGGTAGAAATGGCCTCACTCATCATTCCTGTGTGATACAATGATCTTATGATCCTAGTGTTGTTTTCTGCAAGGTCAGCCCCAATCTTTTTTTTTTTAAGTGTTTGAAAATTTGGGCTAATTTGCTTTGAGATTTTATAATGCCTTTGTTACTGTCTCCCCTAAGTGTTTTGTGTATTCTTTAATAAATTCTAGAACATTTGTTTTATCTAAAAAGGCCTGGATATCCTTAAATCAAAAGATGGGATATGATATTTATGGATGCAGGTATGGCTCCATTGTTTACATTCACATTTGCTGTATAAACCACAGTGTTTGAAACTTTGGTTTGGGCTGGCTACTGATGTTGTAGGGATATTCACTGTTTAGTGTTTTCTATGGTTTTACCAGCTTATTTACGTGAGCTAAAGGCCTATATGTATTTTGTTTGCCTCTGCGTTTCTATACGCTATGCACATTGCTGCTTATTTCTTTCTTCTTTTTGTCAGGATTAATCAATGTTTCCTGTCATGTGCTTGGATGTCATTCAGGTTTTGTTTCCCTCCATGCCTAAATGTAATTGCACAGAAACACAGGAAATCTGTCAGCAGAAAATATTCATTAGCCTTTGTCTCTGCGGGACTCTTCCTGAGTTCAGTCATGGACTGTTCAATTCGAACATATGCTCCTTTCCTTTTCCCTACATATTTGAAGCCGTTTAACATTCTAACCTCTACAGCCTTGTCACATTAAGAAATAAATTATTCTTCTCACCCCGTGTTTAATTAACCCCAGCATTCTGACTGTACGGAAAGAATCAGATCAGTGTGAAGTAAAGATCACTATCTTTTAAGTAAGTAAGCTGGTTTTAGATGGAAGAGTCGTACCCTGATTCTTTTCTCACATTTTGCTTGGAATGTGACTGAAGGAAGGAGGTAGGGACTAGTAACATGTTCAGTTTTTTGTTCCTAACTACACTGTAATACCACTGACTTCACTAAAATATTTAATGAAAAGTGATGTTTTCTCCTTTAAAGGCAACAGTTGGGCTCACAATAAAAACCATCCAGCTGAAGTTATGTATTTGACTTGTGCATTTGGAGTACTAGATCAGCTCTGACAAATAATGACAACTGCTGGAAGGAAAAGGGGTATTGTGAGGTCTGTGCACTTAACAGTTATATGGTAAGCAAGCACTGTGTAGGTATAAATCAGAAACAATGCACACCCTATCCTCTAGTTCTATCCTACCCATTAGGGCTTTCTGTTAAAACATGTTCTCTCTCTTTATACATATGTATATATAAATATATTTATATATTTTTTTTGTAACACAGATACAATAGGTCTGACATCCGTCTTTGTGTTTGTGGGAAGATGTGAGATGTTGCCAAGGCAATTGTTGGACTTGACAGAGAACTTAAACCCCACTTGCTGTGGCTTGAGATGGCAACATTTAGTTGCTTCTTATAGCATAGTTCAGTTCCCCTTAAAACAATAAGTAATAAGCAGTAGAAATGATTAACAGTCCTACCCTGGCTAACAGCCATTATCATGGCTCCTGACATGTACCATCAAGATACTGCATTTAGCCATCTCATTATAATGCCTGCAGCTGGGGGGTAAGGAATAATTACATCATATGGAAATACATTGAATGCCTTAGGTAATAACTACACCACTGAAAATACAGCTTACTGCTGCTTTAAAATGCTATCTCCCCACCCACATGTCAGCACACTATTTAGGCATTCCAAGTCTGATATCACAATATCAGTAATACAGGTGGTATGTGGCTTACCCACAGCTATGACAATAGTGGCATTTCGTGGCCCTACCCATCTGGACAACACTCACCCCAAAGCCCGCAAAACAACACTGTAGATTGTTAGGCTCTGCACTCACTTCCACAGCCACAACTCACTGTAAACTAAGGAAGAAACAAGCTATGACTATTGCACCTGCAGTCATTTAGGCATGTCTGAAAATGCATTCCACATTTAAAGATCATATGAAAAGTTTTTTTTTTTGTTTTTAAGAAATAATGTGAAAAAAGACAAACTAAATTCCAGCTGAACACAGAAGTGTTAATTGTATGCCTCCATGTGCTGCTTTGTTTTTTACCAAACTGGTTAATTTAACAGGTTGACAAATACCTTATTACTTTACTACATGGAGCATGCTGATTATGGTCTGAAATCAATAAAAATACAAGCTTGTTATGCATATCTCTGACATCATAATGATGCGTAACAAGCTTTTTTATGCAAGCTTTCAGAGATATGATCTAGTCTCATGCTGAAGCATGCAGGATTTAAACAGCCACTACAGAAAAGTGCTGAGAAGGTAAAACACCTTTAAAAACTGAAAACCACTCCTAACTGCTACACAGAAAAAGGCAGACTGAAATTTTTTAACATCTTTTAAAGCTGTTAGTCCATCAGAGGTATACTTAGCTTCTAGCCATTGTCTGTGTGTCAGTACTAAGTTTTTCATGGTTTTCAAAGCTGTAAAATAGTAACCATTTGAAATAACGTGATCCATGAGAGTGAGTCCCGAAATCCGGAGACTGAATGGCAGAAAGAATTGAGTTGCATATACTAAGTCCGAGATGTCATTTCTCTGAATATTCCATTTTCTCCAATGTATGGTGATCTCTGAGATGGTATATATACGTTTAGGGGTGTGTGGAAGGCTTGAGACTCCCCCCCCCCAGCAAAAAGAAGTTTAAAGGAGAACAGGGATTTCCAAGATCTGCTCTTCTCCTGTGTTTTTAGTCTTTTTTTTTGGCTTGCCAGCACTCAGAATTTCAAGTGCCCACATTTCCACAGGGGGCCCAGTAAAACACTGCACAGTCCTACACTATGTTTTTTTTCCTGTAATAGTGCACAGGAGCAGCTAAATCTCCATGTACTGCAAAGAACTATGATTTGGTCTCTCCGATCATCACTAAGTAGTTTGCTTTTTTTACATAGATTTTAAAATTCACCTCTTGAGTTTTCCTTCACTCTGCTCCCAAGGTACATTTCTTTACATCAGTGTGTCAAACACATAATGTGGTTTTGATTGTAGACACAGACATAATCGTCTAAATTGTTTACATATTATGATTACACTAATTAATGGCTTCCTGAACAATAACATAGTTAAGACACCACCAGGCCTGAGACTAGTACCTGATGAAGCACAAAGACAGGCTTCATTAAGACTTTTATATTCAGAGGGCATTTTAAAAACATTTATTTACATAATTACTATTAAAAAGAGATTTAATGTATATAAAACAGTGTTCACGTGCAATAAGATGCAGGCAAATACTCTTCTTTAAAAAATACGGTTTAAAAAGTCGCATGGGATCTTTCCAGTGTTGATGAAGCGCAACAGCCAAAATAGTGTGAGATGGGAGCGGTGAGTTACTTCTCTGTTCCCAAATCTGACTTTTAACCTGGCAATTGCAATTTCATTTTGTATGTGTTAACCAGGTAAACCTTCTAGGCACAACTGCCACCTTATAGGGATGACCTAATAGCACTGTTTGGTTTAGAGTCAGACAAGTGGCAAAAAGAAACAGAGAGAGAGAGAGAGAGAGAGAGAGAGAGAGAGAGTCAAATCTAGCCTTACAAAATGAAGCTTGTTAACAACTATTAGCACGTCCCATGTATTAACTGCAAACATACCTCTTAACTGTACACATTTTCACAGAATGTACAGATTTCTGCCCCATATTTTTGATCTGTTTCTCCAAAATTGTGGTTTTCTGGCAAATTACTGGTAAATTGTGTGTTGAAGTCAGAAAATAATGACAGACGTTTGAGTTTCAGACTTCACATCATTGAGAAAATTCATACTAATGCAAAACCTGTTATTCTATCAACTTTCTAAGTTTGTAAGAGCAATATTTAAAAAGTGTCTTTTTTGGGGCCTTTGTCTCCCGTTATTTATGGCTTTATCCAGATTTCTTGCTCTAACAGGGTGAGAGGTATGACTGCAAATTATATCTTTGCACTAATATAGCGATGTTGGCATTGAATACGCTAGTGCATGTTCAGTAACACAACTCAGTGAATAAAGTTTGCATTATTTGTATAGCCTCCTTCTTATTTACATGTGTGTGTGTGTGTGTGTGTGTGTGTGTGTGTGTGTGTGTGTGTGTGTGTGTGTGTGTGTGTGTGTCTGAGACAGAGAGAGAGTGAGTATGAGAGAAAGAAATGTGTTCCTCAGCTGAAACCCATCGTTTCTTGTTTAAAAAAAATGTTCTAAACTCAAAATTAAAACAACTGTTCTAAACTGAAATACTATAGGTGATTTTTTTTTAGAAAAATTGTTTTACTGTATAATTTACTGCTTACTGCTGCATTCAGAGCTACTTTGTAAGAAAAGGAAACTTGTCTATGTCTGTCAGTGTGGCCAGTTATCTGACAATATGGCATTGCCTTATTTATTTATTACTGTAATAGTAAAACTAATTGTGCTGCCACTCAGTTGCTTTGTGAGAGAAAGAAACTTGTCTGTGTCTGGGGTGAAATGTCAGTCCCCAGGAAAATTGCAAGCATGTGTTGTTCAGTGTTTCCATTTTGTGTTAAATTGCTGTAAGTGTGCTTTTGTGCTTCACAGAGCTGTGCATAGTGTAGTGGTGAAGAACAGTGCACTCCAGAGGTACATGTATTTTGTGAAACCTCTAGTTAAATCCTTGGTGTTACCCTTTATACTGCTATTACAGGATTTAACAGCAAACCAGTTCCTTTAACAGAAGGGAAGGTTTTCATTCTACTATGTTACCAGAAGCCACCCTGCTAATATTTGCAACTTCTGCAAAGTAATAATTTTTGCAGTTGTGTTGCCAAGCACACTTGTTTGACACTCCATGCCACCTTGCTGAGATATTTGCAGTTTCTTTAGACAAATTTTTGTACGAAGTATGATGTCCAAGCAAACATTCCCCTATCCTTATTCCTCATAGTTTAACTAGGCAGGGAAAAACTAGATGCCTCTTTACTAGGTACCCCATATTAATTGCCAAAGCAACCCCCCACCCATTCATCTTGTTATTTATTTATTTATTTACATTTGTTAACCAGGAGTGTCCGACTGGACGTAGGTCCATTTTCAGCGGAGGCCCGGGGAGAAAAGCTCCACAGTTAAAATAAACAGACAGTAACCAAGAAAAAACAGCAGTTTTCTGTAGAATGTCACCAAGCACAATAGATTCCACCACAGTCAAAAACGAAATGCAAAACACACTTTATTGGTTGATATATTTTATAAATTCTTCCTATTTTTCTTTTCCTCCTACCCAGAATATAACTGTATCATCTAGGAACCTCTTATATAGGTTCCAATAACTATGGAACTCTGATTTAAGCACATATTTTTCTTCCCAGTTAGCCAGCACAATGTTTGCATATGTAGGTGCACAGGCTGCTCCCATGGCTACACCCTGCGTTTGTTGGAAAAATTCCCCATTAAATAATAGGAAATTATTTTTAAGTACCATGTCCATCAAGCCTGTGCAAATTATTTTCTCATTATGTGTCAATATATTATCCATAAATATTTCTTCTTCAAACATATTCATACCTTCTAAACAGGGAATAGATGAAAATAAATCTATTATGTCTATTGACTGTGGTGGAATCTATTGTGCTTGGTGACATTCTACAGAAAACTGCCGGTTTTTCTTGGTTACTGTTGAGATTTGTTTTTTGGTATAAACAGACAGTAGTTACATTGGATTACATAGTGATTAACAATTTAACATAGCAATTACTTACAACATATTTACAGATGAAGAACATAGTACATCAGTAGACAACTAGAATCTTTATCTGTGAAGTACATAACAGACATTAACAAATGTAACAATAAGAAGTTCCTGCTGTATAATAAGTACTAGGCTTATGAGCATCTGAGCTTGCTATAATCAAGGTAGTTAGTGGAGTGGAAAGAAAGGTAGTGGTTGGATGGGGTGGGTGATATTAGAGTGGGAGTTGCAAGGGCATAGCCAGCATGTTTTTAGGTGCGCTTTTAGTAAATTTCTCAACAGGATAAGACTTTTAGTTTTTTGTCTATATGTTTTTAGGTGCGATTTTAGAACATTTTTCAACAGGATAAGAGTAGAACTTATAACCATTGCTAGCTCCTCCAAATCAATTATTAATCTGTCTGCTAACAAACTGTACTTTATTTACATTTCCATAGCAGGTATCTGCACCTAGCTATTTCACCATACTGTGTACTATATACTAAGGCATCCACAGGACAACAGTCTACCCTTACTTCTGCTGTCAGTCTGTTTCAAAGTTTATCAACATTATCATTAACAGCCCTTTTCTCACTTATACATGGGTTTGAGATATCACAAATTGTTGTCACCAGTGTTAATTTTGTGTTTATCCGACTGTCACAGATCTTTCTCATGCAATCTGCCCATCTTTTTGCTGGACGTCCACATCTCCTCTTGCCTTCTTCCTACTTCTCCCAAATCTGATTTACCAGATCATGTTTTGATGCCCTGCATATGTGAATGAACCACTGTAATCTGTTGTCTTTGATCTTCTCTGTAGCTAGGGCTACTCTGGCTTCTGCTGTGATGTCCTCATTTCTTCACCTGTCTCTCAGTGTGCATCCCACTGCCCACCTCAAGCACTTAATTTCCATCCCCCAAGCTTCCTCAGCAGCTCCAGCTTTATTGCCATGTCTCTCACCACTATTTTGTACACCTTACTTTTCAGCTCCTTTGACATTCTTTTGTTGTGCACTACCCTGATACTTTGCCCCAGTTGGCTGCAGCCCCTCTTATTCTAGCTTTGACCTCCTTATTTAGATTCCTCTTCACCTTAACAACTCCCAGATACTTGAAACCGCTAACCTGCTCCAGTACTTTCCCTTAAATCTCCATCTTCAGCTTCTTTTTATTTTTCAGTTTGCTGCCATGACCCTGGTTTTGTCTGTACTCAGTCTCATCCCATGTGCTTTCAGTTTTGCATTCAGTTCTGCTATCCTTTGCTGAAGTCCCTGTTCAGATTCTGCATGTACTGCCACATCATCTGCATACAGCAACTTTGTTGATCTGTCCACTCCAATCTGTTTGGTGATATAGTCCATCACCAGAATGAACAGCAGTGGGCTCAAACCTGACCCCTAATATACACTCATTCCACTGCATACCTCTCTGACAGTCCAAACACTGTTTATACGTATGCCATTGGGTCCTTTTACATAGCCTGCATTAATTTTACTAATGTTTGTAGGGACTTAGAACCATCACAGGAATGGCTGTATCAGCTCTCTTGCGACTTTGTCATTCTTTTTTCATATCTCGGAATACTCGGGTGAAGTTTCCTCAGTGCAAATATCAAGTCAGTTGTACTGCATCCTGCATGGTGATCTGCATGTAAACTGCTCATCGCACACCTTACTTTGTACTACTCAGTGTATTCACTTACCAACACCCACCCTTCGCTTTCCTGCAGGTGACAGCAGTTTGATACCTCCGTACATCTTGCAGCTGCAAATATTCGCTTTGTTCTTGTGCTGTAGCACTAGAATGCTTATTCTCCACTAATTGGGGATACACCCTATTTCTCACCTAATTTACTCATCATCTTGACCCTATCAGTTATGACTTTAGCTACGTCTCCAACCTTCCCTGACTTTATTTTCCTTAGTTCGATTCATACTTTTAGAGCAGGTTCTCCTTCCTCCTTCATTGCAGGTGGTGCATGAGGCTGCACAGTTTCTGTGGGATTTTCTTCATTCAGAAACTTCTGGAAGTACTCCTTCCATCTGCCAGTCCTGGCAAGCAGATTGTCGCTGGCATACAAGCAGATTGTCGCTGGCATACAAGCAGATTGTCGCTGGCATACAAGCAGATTGTCGCTGGCATGCCTTTTGAATGATGTCTTTTCGATGTTGCCTTGCAAACTGATATAACCTTTTTGTGTCATCCGCTGAGTCACTTTCCTGAAGTTGGTAGAAGTTCTCTGACGTCTTGCTGTTTGTCATTGTGACTATTCTCTTAGCATGTTTATTAGCAAAGCATATTATTTATTAGCCTGATCTGCGTTTTCTCTCCCACTTCTTCCTGCATTCCTTCTTTTTTTAGATAACTACATCTTTGTACCCTATAAAATATGTGGGCAGCCAGGGTTAAGTGCAGCTGTTAACTCTTCTTGATGTTGTTAGGCAGTTGTATATAATGTCATGAGGTCTGCTTTCAGAATTACATAACCTTTTGAAGGGTTTATTATGTATGTAACTCTGATGACCCTGGTATTATTTCCTATATTAAGAATGACATGTAGCTATGCCTTTAACTACCAAGCCCCCATATAGTTATTCCTTATATTAAAAATGGCATACAACTATATCATTAACCTTAGACAGACATATTATTCCATATATTCAGAATGACAGGTAACTGTGTCATTAACCCCAGGCACCCCATACATATTCCAAACATTAAGAACAACAGGTAACTGTCGTTAACCTTGGCCATCCAACCTTATTTCTTATATTAAAAGTGACAAGCAAGTATGTCATTAACATTGGGTACCATTAAAAAGTCCTTTTGTTAAGAATGGCAGCTAACTATGTCATTAACCTCCAACCACCATTGCATCATTCCTTTTATTACAAATGATAGGAAAAAATGTCATTAATATCGGCAATGTTATTATTCACCTTGTTAATAACAGGTAACTGTGTGATTAATCCCTGACCAGCTCTACAGGTAGCAATGTGTTTAACTCCAGTCAACCATTACTTATACCTTATATTTGAATGCCAGGTAAAAGTATAACTATCACCTCCAGTACATTATTCCTTATATTAAGACTGTCAGGTAACTGTGCAGTTCGTCCTGTCTGCAGTGCATTATTCTTTATTTTAAGGACTACAGCTTTGTTGTTAGTTCTGGTGTCCCTAATATTTTTCAGTATATTAAGTATAGCAGGTGTCACATGTGATTGTGCTGTATATACACTTTCTGCAGCTAAGCTAAAAGGTGGAGTCAAACTTCCCTTGCATCTTTGCCTGTGGAAAGATTCCAGTGACAATATCTGCTCAATTTCTGTAAAGGCTGTACCTGTGTTTGCGTAAAAAGAAAAAAGAAGAAAAGAAAAAAAGTGGAAACATAACTTGGTAATTCTATCTTAGGCATCTGTATGCTATGATTCCCTTATTTGCATCTGTTTTTGATGAGGTCCCTGCAGTCTTCAGACTTGATTGACTGGTGCTACTTTGTTAGCAGGATGAACCCTACTATTTTATGGCCTTTTCTTCTGCAGGGACTTAACACTTCAGTTATTCCATTGCAGAGACAGGATCACAAAAAGTAATATTAAAGGTTCATGGTGAAATATCAACAGCCCTGCTTAAGAACACATATGTTATGCTTCTGCATTGTACTGGTTCCATGTAATTTTGTAAATTTATTTATTTATTTATCTATATATAGACAGATAGATATAGATACATGGGTCTAGGACACATGCTCGACTAGCATATGCCTGAATCACAAAACATCTAACACACATACACAAAAGCGCTTAACATCGAAAAGCGCTTCCGTGTATGTGTAGTTAAAAAAAAAAATCTATGTTTCTGCAAGGGGGCTTCGCCCCCCTGCACCCCCCACACACCTCATACTTTATTATTCTCACTCCGAGATCACACTACAGTGGGGAAAAGGGAATTTTCACTTACCCACACTGTAGTCCGATCTACAAAACAGGCACACATACACAGAAGCGCTTGTTGATGTTAAGTGCTTTCGTGTATGTGTGTTCGATGTTTTGTGATTCGGACATATGCTAGTTGAGCATGTGTCCGGATCCCAGATACACACACACACACACACACTCACACACACACACACACACACACACACACACACACACACACACACACACATATATATATTTATATACACACACACACACACACACACACACACACACACACACACACACACACACACACTCACACACACATAACATTATATATGCCTTACAATGCTTATTCATGTGATAGTCACTCTAATGTTTTGATTTTACTGCTTATTCTATTGTTATTATGCTATGTTCAACTCTTTCTAGTTCTTATTTCAAAACCTAGCAGAGTATTCCAGAGTCCACAGCTATTATTTATTTTACATTACAAAACAAAACTAATCATCTAATTACAGCACATCAATTAGAAATAGATTTAGTAACATGTTAATATCGTTTTAATTTCAGAGAATTCGCAATGCTCAGCATATTAAATCTTTACTGTCCCAGTCGGGTCTGCTGATCATGCAGAATGAAAGGCAAGCAACATATTGTAGCACATAAACATTGCCATGCACTTAGTTTCTGTGCCAGATGATTACTGCCAAACTGATGCTCTTTTGACTATATGCGAAATAGAGTTAACTCATCAGATTTGAATTTCTGCAGATAAAGATATTTTACAAATGCTGCATCAGCGGGATTCCTGAAAATAATAGAAATAACTTGAACAGGCTGAATGGAAGTACACATGACTATACTACACAGAAATTTTACTTTTGTCTTCCAATAGAATACCATCAACTCAGTGTGTCTTTTTTCCTTAGATGGCTAATTAGGTTTTCAGATATAAAGAAATGAAAAAGGGTGAAACTTGGTAAAAGGGATAACAGTCTCCATATTTAAGATGAACATTACAATCCAGTCTATAACCGTGGTACATACAATCCAGTCTATAACCATGGTACATACAATCCAATCTATAACCATGGTACAGTATAGATTTATTTATACACAGCTAACATGCAAACTGTCTGTGTCAATCTGCTCCACTGGGGAGACGACAGCTTGTTGCTTATAAACGGTTGGGACATGCAAATTTAAAAGTAGAACGCTGTTAAATAACTACTATCAAAGTATATCTTCTGGATAGAAATGACTTAAGTTGTTTGCCAAAACTGTCCATTTATTATTAACTGGAAGTTTTAACAAACAGTATCTTACTGACAATTTTATTACTACATTAATTGGACAGGAGTGATTAATCACATCCCCCTTAAATTTTCTATAGAATAAAAAAGTTAAACTTTCCTAAGGAAACTGTTAGATAAATTTCAGTGTTATTTCAAGACTACAGGAATTGTCTGAAGGCTTATAAAAACAAGGTGATGGTATCATTTAGGTCTAAAGGTTATAGCAATTCCAGAGAAAGAATGAACTGCTAAATTTCTTATTAGATTTTGGTAGCAAGTCTTTCACATATCCAAGAGCCATTTTAGAAAAATAAATGTTAGCATAAGTAACATTTAATGAGAGCCAATGTGTAGAAATACAACATTTAACCAGGGCAAAAATGAACAGTAGTAATAACAGTACCAATTTGATCCTCACTGTATACTTACTGGTTGGATACAAACTGTAAAGTGCCATATAATATCAAATCAGGTTGAAATATCTTAAAAAGAAGAAAAGAATTTAAATCAGCTCACACCTTTTGAACATGGGCAAAAGAAGATGACATGCTGAATGTCAACATCCCATGCTTTATAAGAACAAGTCATCTTGGGATGAGTGCTTCTTTTTTCTCCTGGTGAGAGAAGGAGCAGAGAGACATTTCCTGGAGCCTGCTGATCACCGTAAAGCCCAATCACTGCTTTGTAGCTGACACCTTGGAATTTGTGTGTATATTCTGCTGCTGGTGAGAGATGGAGCAGAGTGCACTGATCCCTGACTGTTTCTGGTTAGGCAGTGAGTGTCTGTGCTTGATGTTCCTGATTGGGCTGGTTGCTATTCAAGGTATCTATCAGGAAAAGGCTACAACAAGCCTATAGACCCTTGTATCATCTAGGACAAGACTATGAATCACCAAACAGGCTGTGGCCTGCTTCTCATCTTGGGATCGGTGCTAATGTTTTGCTTCTGGTGGGAGAAGAAACAAACGAGGATTGTATCCCAGCAGAGTGAAGCTGTGGTGAGACCAGCACTAATATTAGCCAGGCAGTAGCCATTCACATGACTCCCCTCTTTGCATCATTCTTGACAAGCTAATTCTTTGTTTTCACTTAGTACTGCTGGATTTGTTTCTAACTTGCCATACTTGGCTCATGGCCCTTGCCATGACCCAACCTAAAACTCCATTTCTCTTTTGTTTCATACTCTCACCTCTAGACAAGCTTATAATACCCTCCCCCTATCTTTATATTTGTATCTACTATAAAGTTACCTAGTTAACACATCTACTCCATACCATATACATGTATAATGTGTTAGATAATATTGTTCGTCACCTTCAACAAATATGATTTAACTTATGTAGTAAGTGCTTGTTTTTTTAACTTTTTTATGTTTTCATGTTTTGATTCTAATGTTGTACTTTACTGAAGCGAGTACTAACATATCTACTGTAATATGTTTGAGTGTGAATTTTATTTTTAATATGAAAACTTCTATGTAATCTAGAGCTTTTGTCCTCTGGTCTCCACTGAAAATAGGCTACTGGCCTAGTTGGACCAACTCGATTAACAAATGTCAGTAAATAAAATAAATAAATAAAAACTTCAGAATATCTGGCCAAATACTTTGTCCTTAAATTTTCAGGGTCTACTTATCAGTTTCCCCTCAAGTGTTTGGCAGTGCCCTGTATAGATGCAGACACCTTGAGTGGCACTTTTCCCATAAAAGCAGGGTTCAAATTTTAGCAATACCTACCTGAACACCGGACTAGTCTGCAGAGACAAGAACTGTCCCCACAACTGCAAAATGGGTATGCCTGACATTGATTTATATTCTCACTCCAACTATCTAATCAATAAAAAAGGGTCCTTTGCCATGGATTTGAACTTTCCCACTATTTCCGTTACTAGCTTGGTAGATATGAGCATCCTGAGGCAATGTAGAAATTGCCTCATGTTTACTGACAACCAGTTAACTCTCAAACTGATATGGTATGTGAGAGATGTACTTACACAATGGCACTGGAGGTAAAGCTCTCACATAAAAGTACTCCTAATGTCAATAAGGTTGTCAGTAGTATGCACGCTATACCCATCACACAAAATTCAAAGCAGACATATAGACTGATATATGTTGAGGCACTTAAATGTAACCGTCATAAACTCCAAAGACATCCTAGATGAAATACACGTAACAAATACCCTCAGCAGCCAAGAACTCTCCCAGGGGCCCCTGCCGGCTTCTCTGGGATTGTTTGCTTCACTGCACTGGACACAATGAGGTGCCCGTCTCCGCTGCTCTGGATTTGGGGATCTGAACCTGACTTTCTTTCAACCAGCTGAGGGCAACGGAGGCCATTGTCCATCCCTTTGGAATGGCAATTGCCTATCTCTCAGGACCGAATAACCCATGTTCAACTGCTGTTCACATGGAACCCTTCTCCACTCAGCCTTCAAAGCTCTCATTTGAATATTTGCTACTACCACCAAGATCTGCACCAATGGTGGTTCCACCCGGACCCTCAACCTGGGCTTCAGTGCCACTACAGTGGCCCTCCTATTAATTGCGGTGTAGCCACCTCGGCTCCCAGAGCTGGCAATAGCTAGGTATGGGCCTGCCATTCCAGTACTCCAGTGCCATCCATTTTTAGGCCTAGCTGATTTGGCAGGTGAGTTGTTACACACTCCTTAGCAGATTCTAACATCCATGGCCACTGCCCTGCTGTCTATATCAACTACATCAACACATACATCCACATCTCATGAAGCCTCTACTTCTAAGCCTATATGGCAAGCCACCACAACAATTCATCATTTTGGTCATTGGAGACTCCATTGTGAGAAACATTGATGCCCCTCTCAATAGGCTGAGTAAAGGAGAAAGTCACTATCAATTGCTTATCAGGGGCTAGGATCAGACACATTACACATGCACTCGGGTCATTGGACCACAAGTACCAGTATGACTTACTCATAGTCCATGTGGGTGTAAATGACTTGAGACATACCTCTCTAGACTATATGAAGAGAGACAGCATGGAGCGATCAGAATATGTGTCCCAGGCTGGTATGAGCCCAGTATTGAGCAGCATTTTACTTTCTGCAAGGACAATGCCACAATACAAACAAAAGATGACTGACTTTAATAATTGGCTTAGTTTCTGGTGTCATTCTAAGGGGATGCAATATTTGTCAGCATGGAAGGAGATGGTCAACAGACCACACTGCTTTGCCAGGGATGGTCTGCACCTCTCCTTCTAGGCTTTTGAATAATAGCTAAAACATTCTCTTCCCCCATAGTGCCTTTTTAGGCAATGCCAAACTGAAAGTACTTACAACACAGCAAATCAAAACTAAGAAAATCTAAACATATTACTGCTCAATGCTAGGAGTCTAAAGAAAAAAACTCCACTCTCTAGAAGTTGTCTTCACTCAATAGACTGTTGATGTCTGTGTGATCACTAAGACATGGTTTAAAGGCATGCAGAACACACCGACAGTGCAAGGTTATAATGCCTTCCACACATTTAGACCAGGAATTACACAGACAGGGACTAAAGGTGGAGGAGTCTCGATTTACATCAAAAATAAATATGCCTCAAGGCTGGTCAAACAGGAAAATGCACTTGAGCTGCCCCATGTTCAAATCACCATAGGCAAAATCCAATATCACTTCCTTGCAAATTATAGGTCCCCCTCTATGACCCAGGATACCCATACCATGTATTTAAATTTACTAGAAACACTAGCCATCCAAACCAATACCATATTCATGGGTGACTATTAACTGGAAATCTTATATGATACCAAAGATACAGGCACAGAGATTCCCGGATTTTTAAACACAGCCTCCCTGGACCAGATTGTCAATACACCTTACCAGTGGTGCCACCATACTGGATCTGGCCCTCACTAATATGGAAGAGTGCTGCACACCCCCAGTGTAATGTCTTCCCTTGTAAGATCAGACTAGAAAATGGTCTCCTTTGAAGTAAAAATAAAACCTGGACCCTCAACTAAACTTTGAATATTCAGGAACAACTCTAAGGCTAACTTCCTGCTATTAAGGGATAGCCCGACAAATTTTCAAACCCCCATAAACCCTGAGAACACTGCTGCGCATGCAGAGCTGTTCACAGAAACCCTGTACAAGCATGTTAATAACTGCACAGAGGCAGTTGTATCCAGCAGGAAGAAGTATAGAACTAACTCAAAAAACAAGCCACCTTGGTGGAATCACAAACTCAATAGGCTGTATGACAGAAGGAAGAAAATCATGTCAAAAATTATGAGGTGCATCACCCAGCAGGATAAAAGCACTCTAAAAGTAAACAAACAATTCAGAGGGCAAATAAAGTCTAGCAAATCCAAATCTGAGGTAAATTTGGCCTCCCAGGCCAAGGACAACCACAAAGCATTCTTTAGTTACTATGTCCACAACCTCAAAGGCAGTAGACAATTACATGCAGAGCTCATTGTAAATGGAGCCACCTATACTGAGCCAGAAGATACAGAAAACCTACTGGATGATAAATTCAGCTTCAACTTTACTCCTTTCTCCCTCTCAATGTTCCCTCAGGAAATACCATCAAATATAACTCCCCCGCTATCACGAGAGAACAATTCCTTAAATGCTCTCTCAGTTTGGTTTCCTCAAGGGTAGGTCATGCCTGCTCAACCGGGTACACTTCTTTGAGAAGGTCACCAAAACAATGGATGAGGGCAAAATGGTTCATACTGCTTACCTTCACCTGGCCAAGGCATTTGACACAATATTCCACTTGGGCATTGTTGACAAACTCAAGAGGTTAAATATAAACATGTATGTCACCCAATGGACAGCCAACTGGCTTGCAGACAAGACCCAGGAAGTTAGAATTGAGGAGTCCACCTCTACAAAGAGGTCAATCACAAGTAGAATCCCTCAGAGATTGGTCCATGGACCGTTTCTTTTTGACATTTACTTCTCTACATTCAAGGCCAATGTCAGTGGTCTCTGGCTGAGTAAATTTGAAGATGATTGCAAATTAGCAGTGGTCATTAAATCCCACACCAGCACACATGTTCTCCAGGAAGGGCTGACATAAAAAAAACAACTGGTGTCAGAGCCATGGACTAAAACTAAATGCCAAGAAATGCATAATGGTATCCTTTGGGAAGTCATCCACCCCTGGTAACTATCATATTGACAACACAACCCTGAGAGTTAACTCAGTAGTCAGGGACTTAGGGATACACATAGAAGTAATCTAGCCTTTGACCATCATGTGTCTTTAGTAGTGAGGAAATAATTCTATGGTGTGCAACTTATAAACAAAGGTATGGCATCAAAGTCCAAGGAAGTCATTGTTTCACTGCATTCTGCATTCATCAGACCTGTCATTGAGTACAATACCCCCTTTGGTATGTACCTAACCAGGCATAGCCAACAATTGAAATGTACACAGAGGTTCCTCACTAAAAGAATACAGGCATTAAGTACAATGTCCTGTTCAGACTGCCTCAAGGCCATATCCCTGTATTCTGTCTCCTACAGGCTGTTGAGGGGAGATGTATGTCTGGCATACAGAGCACTGACAGACTCTGCTCTGATGGACCTCCTGCAAATCCACAAAACAAACAGCACCAGAATTACGCACTCTAAAGACTTAAACATTGTCTATGATATAAATAGGACCTGCTGGAGAGACAGGTATATATCCCAAAGACTACCCCATCTCTGGATCAGGTTCCCCATCCATGTGAAGTAGAGTTCCTCCCTAGCCCAATTCAAGTGTAACTTGGACAATTGGATGGGGAACAGGAAATTCATCTCTGGTTTGGCACCTATTTCTCTGATGGACACAGGCAACCTGTAAATGGTTCATCTCCCAAGCCCCTGCTTACGCTTATCAAAGGTACTAAAACTTGTCAGGGATTTGGGATGCATGGCTAGGCTTAAAAAGGCCCTTGTGGTCATTAGCCTAGCAAACACCTATGAACCTATGAACAAGATATTGGAAATCTTGAGAAATGTGACTTTTTTGAATTAGTTAAGATAGATGATGTTTAGAAACATGTATTTGGGTAACACTGCTTTTAAAAGCAATATACTGCAAAGAAAAATATAAGAATTTTTTTCCAAATAGCTAACATTTGAAAATGGCTCCATAATTATCCCATATGGATAAATGGTTACCTTGCATACTAATGAAACGTAACTATTTTAAGTTGTGTCATAATGTGGTTTACTGGATGTAGAGCATCTTTATGAGGTTGGATTTAGTGCCTTTATCCTTAATTATATATGTGACATTTAGACTTGTGTGTGATTTAAGTAATATTTACCATTGCAGTGTAGCCACAGGGCAGAGTATAGAAATTACAGATTTCTTAAAGCAGAGCTAAATCTTCTGTCAAAAACTGTAAATAGGTTGCATAGATATGACAACTGTTGCACACTTACAATTCTGTCAGCAATAGTGAAATTAGAATTATTAATGATAGGCTAGAATATAGGCAAAAACAAAAGCTATGTGCTCAACATTATGATGCATCTCTACTGTCCATTTTCATTCTTCCTCAACTGATGGGTCTTAGTTCCGATCTCAGATCCGACTTGGCCACTTTTACTAGACTCACGGATCCAGCTCTTGAGCTCCTCCCTTTACACATAATGCTCCACCATGCTGGCATACCTCAGATCTCATCTGATACTGCATCATTCAAACATGGATTTGCTGCTCACAAACTAGGGGGTTAAAGAAGAATCTCTATTTGTGAGTTTTTTATTTACAATATCTTTCTCCCCCTTCCTTCATTTGCTTTTATATCAGATTTTTGATAACGTCAGTGGTCTCCTATACTGCAGGCTAGTGGTTACCCATGAACCTTCGTCTCTTCTGGTGCATCTTAGTATTCCAACAGCATTCATTACATATCTCATAAATTGCTTGCTCATTGTTACATCATCTGATGTGAGCATGTTATTTTATTTATTGACATTTGTTAACCGCGTTGGTCCAGCTGGGAGAATGGCCCATTTTCAGTGGAGACCCGAGGAGAAAAGCTCCAGTTACATTCAGACTACAGTTTACAGTACATAAAAAGACAAGCACACAAAGTATCTATACAATATTGATTTGAAAAAGATTTGAAAAGAAAACTGAAAAATGCATGCATAAAGCAATTATACAGGTTGACATTTTACAAAGACACATATCAACATATCAGTATGTGATTTTAAAAATGTTCAGTTATATACATTGGTTAACTAAGTAAGCTACTATATGCTTTTTAGGTGTCAGAGGTGAGAAAAACAACAAGTGGGGTGGGAGACTTACGTAAGGTTATGGCAGGGACAGGTTTTGGTGTTAAGTAGATGAATTTTGAGTTCCTTTTTAAAGTGTGATGGGTGTATAATGGAACGCATGTCTAAGGGGAGTTTGTTCCAGGCTTGGGCTACAGAGCATTTATACAGAAGTTTGCCCACATTTTTCTTAGGTTGGTCGACAACTAGAAGTTGCTAGTTAGAGGTGCGGAGGGTCCGAGTTGGGGAATAGGAAGAGACAAAAGAAGAGACAGCTGGACAGGAAGATGGTCTGTATAGAATAGTGTGTATTATTTGAAATTGTGATAGTAGCAGTAGTTGTGGGAATTCAAGCCACTGTAGAGAGTTTAGGGCTAGGCAGTGATGTGAATTGTAAGGAGAGTTAGTAATGAATCTAGCAATGTTGTGATAAGTTTGTTGAAGTTTGTTCAAGGTAGTGGCCTGAATATTAATAAGAATTGGGGCATCATAAAGAAGTGAGGGGAGGAGGAATGCTTGTACCAGGGAGAGTCTAGCATTTAAGGTTATGAATTTTTTGTTGCAATAAAGCAAGCCTAGTTTCTGGTGTGTTTTTTTATACATTGGAGTAAGTGTAGGTTGAATTTGAGTTCATCATCTATAATGACACCTAGAAGTTTTGTGTGGGGTTCAGGTTTAATGTTTGTGTTGTTGGAGGATGTGATAGCAAAAGTGGATTTATGGTGGGAAAGAGATCGGGGGAGAAAGAGAAAGTGTTTGGTCTTTTTGGGGTTAAGGATTAGTAGATGATCAGACAGCCACTTTTCAATGGCTAGAAAGGAGAGTTGGGTAAGGGTATGTAGTTCAGAGATATCGCTGGAGATGGAGATGAGCTTATGTCACATTCCACCTTTTTCACTGCTGTTTCCTCATCCAGCCGTGTGCTCCTTCTTACAGATTAATGCAAGGTGCAGTATTCTGCACCAAATGAAAGTTAAAGAAATTAAAAAATAAGCTACCACAGCACTATGTAAAACTAAATAAACAAACAAGCATAGCTGTTAAAACATAAACTTTTATACTGTACAGGCGCTTCAGATTAGTTAGGTTACAGTGAAAAGGATACAGCTTAGCATTTCATTGGACTGACAAATTAAACTGTATAAAAAGTTTTAAGACAGCTCATGATTTTCTGAATGAATTAACAAAACTTCTTTTTTCAGAGCAGGTTGATTTATTCATTCATCCCTGCTGGGCTGCAAGCATCTAGTGATGTAATCCATTCATATTCCTGGAGCAAGCCGCTCTAATCTCAGAAGCATGCCAATATATCAATACCTTCCTTTGTGAAATCAAAAATTGCAAAATCTTTTCACCAAAAGCACTTTTGGTAAAACTTGAAGTAATTTTTTTTCCCCCTGTACCCCCATACTGTCCAAACTTAATTGTGCCTACTTCAAGGCTGCACAACAGAGGAGTAAAGGAAATTGTCCACTGTTAACTAATGTGCTTTTGGTTTAACATTTTTGCTGAAATGGCAGTTGCAGAAACTACCTTCGATCTGCTGACAGGCTCCTCTAACTTCCATCCCTATCATTTGTACACAGCATACACAGGGTTCCAAAAATTCTGGGTATAGTTACCTAAGTGCTCGTTTTAGTTTTTCTCCATGTTCTATTAATATTTTCCACCACATTGAAGAAGGTATGGCATGCATTGCTTAATGCTGTTTAGAAGAATTTTCTGGAATTCTTTGCTGGATAAAGAACATTAATCAGATTAGAATGAACATATGTGTAATAAGTCCCAGAATATTGATTTGCAATGAATGTCAGTATTATATATTAGATTATTAGAACTTTTAATTATGAATTAATGTCTTACTTCCACTGGAACACTTTGAAAAAAGTAAAACAATATACTTTCAGTAGGGAACTTAACTGTAACATAAGGAAAGGTAAACAGAAAAACACTAAAATAAATGGGAATTGCATATGTGAAAGTGGGAAGAGAAATTCTAGAAATGACAAAATTATGAAGTCTTACTAACCAAGAAGCAAACTACAGCAAGGGTAATTTAATCACTAAAACTGGTTTTGCTTTTTTGCAATCCTCTACTTAGACACAGTTAACAAACTGACATGTGTTTTTAACAATTTGTGGTCTAAAGGCGGCTATAGGGAGAACAACGTTCCATAGTCAGACTGATATATTTAAATCTGTCAGAAATGCTTAACTGCGGAAAGGTAATGACATATATGTTTGTTATGGAATGTTCATTTGAAGATAAGGAACCTGGTTTCCAGAACATTCTTTATCACCAAATAACAGCATTTCCCTTTCTCATATGGCTACAATTCTCTCTCTTTCTTTTTTATTAATAAATCATATGCCTTGGTTACAAACGAAATTAGCATCTTACTTATTTAGGTAAAACATAATTGCCATCTTACTATTCATATTAAGTCACAAAACACATTATCTTTTAATTAAGATGTTTTTTTCCTTAATTTATTTGTTCTCTTTTAACCTGTGGGTGTTTTTTAAAAAGATTTAGTTAAGAAGAAAATGCAGTTATATTTTGAAAGAAAAGAACAAAAGGAGGGGGATAAATCTAGGGAAAATGTTTCATGAAATGCTAGACAAGGAAGTTTGGAAATTAAATCAAATGGAAGACTTTTAAAATGTGGAGGAAAAACAATAATCCAGGATAAATTGTTGAATGTATGCTAAAAGGAAAATATAAAGTAGTCTGTTTCTTTCTGGCTTAACTGAAGAAAAACAAGAGATAAGTTACAGAGAAATTAAGAAAAAACGGCAGAATAAAGAAAGATATTGACAGACTATAACTGCATAAACATTGAATAAAAACATTTATAAGAAAAAAATAAATCATAAGAATGTGACTAAATTAAATATTTTATTTTATTTTGATGAACTAGAAATAAAACTGAAGAGATGAGGAAAGTTATCAAAACATAGAAAAGGACAGTCCTCCCAGAATAATGTAAAGACATATGTTTTATCAACCTGTGAACAAAAATGGGATGAAGATTATAAGGTATTTAATGGCAATGTTACAGAAAGGGGTAAGAGTCTGCATGAGTGATACCATCCTCTCAAATAAGGCAGACAACATGACGTCGTTAACTTTTCTTTTTCTGTCATTACAAGCATGGAATGTACTTTAAAGACAACACTATTTTTATTGATAGGAGACTAAGAATAATCAACTAACTGGGGGTAAAGTTCCATTATAAATACTTGCTAAAAGATTTTGGTGATGATCATTCAGTTGAGAACGACTAACATTGAAAAGGTACTTGATTGCAACATTTATAGAGTGGAAAAAATAACACTGTGAGGAAAATGACTGCAGACAAAATAAACTGTAAATAATGACACAATACTGTTTAATCAGCTTAGATGTGGAGAAAATATGTTCATGTTATACATGATGAACTTTCTTAATACTTGAGATACATGTAGTTTGTTTTGACCTGACCAGGTAGATTACAAAAGCATACAGAAAAGACACATAATAAAATAGTTTATAAAAAAAAGTATTTTTATTATGTTATTATTTAGTATTTCATGCCTAATATCAAGCACTATACAAATAAAATAACAAAACACAAAAATGTTAAAAAGAGTAGCACAAATAAAACAATAGTGACAAACTTTAAGATATCTGGATCTCTAGATACAAAATAAACCATGTCTATATGAAGTACTGACTCTATGGTACAGAAGACTAGAGCCCAAATAAAACCCTGGAGACTTGGATTTAATACTGACTCCAGCTCCAGAGCTGTCTGCTAGGGGATAGAAAAATTGTGGCATTTTGAGGTCTTTTGCTCAGGGGTCATTGCACCAGTCCTGTAAACCAAGAGTGATGAGTTCAACTCTCATTAGTTTTTATCAGGAGAGTAACAAGTTGGGAGCATAAGTGAGATGTCAGTGGCTAAGTTTCTGAAGGCGTAACTGCTCTAGTACCTAGTAGCACCTTAAAATGGAGGATGTGCTCGAAGTAGGCTAAGACCGACTCTCCTATAGATATAACTTTGCAACGACTATCGATCTAAGTGTCAATGGCTCAATAGAAACTACACTTACCTTTGATGTCACAAAAGTCAGAAGGATGTGGGTTCAATCCTCAAGCTTGCTACCTGGGTTCATGATTCCCTTCTGATACTATGCTACAGCATAATATGGTGCTGCACTCTGAGGCGCCAACTTTCATCTTTAAAGTGAAAGTCTATCCTGAGCTGCTGTCCTTCATTTGATGTTAATATGATGTGACATCTGTCAGGTAAGATGTTAAACAAAGCAGTTTAAATAGACAAAATTCACTTTTACACAGAATCATATGCAGCAGTATATGAAAACTGATGCATGTAGTTGTCACTTGTACTAATTCACTAGAATTCACTATGTTTACTTCTTGTAGCATTTGAATATAAGGTCAGACTTACTTTAAGCATCATTACTTTAATTTCTGGTAGTTACATTAAAACTGTTCAGTATACTTTCATGTTTTAAAAACAAATCACATATACTTACACAGTATATTGAATATTTTAGCATTTTAAACATCAGGACATTCATATTTGGCAAGCACATAATGTAGCAACACTGTTCACTTAGATTGTTAGCAAACAAACAACATCCCTGTATGCTGCTTGAAATATATATTGTGTGCATGAATTCCTGAAGAATGTATATGGATGGTGCAGTGGTGCAGCGATTAATGTTTTCGCCTCACAGCAAGAGATTCTCTGCTGGTGTGCCTTCTGCATGTTCTCCCTGTATTCATGTGGGTTTCCTCTGCGTGCTCCAGATTTCTCCCACGTTACAAAGACATGCGTCTGGAATGTTTCTCCCTGGGTCTGTGCTGAAAATTGGCTTGTTCAAAGTCAGACTTTCCTGGTAAATAAATGTTAAATAAAAATAAATTATCAATGGATTACTGTAATATCCCTGACTGTTAACACATTCCTTCAGGGAATGCATACTATTTCCTCTTACATTTAAATTCATTGTCTATAGCTAGTCATAACATCTGACTATTAATAAGTACCTTTGTTTAACATCATAATTATTGCTTTGAACAAGTTAACATATAGAGTCTGATAAGGCCTGTCTGTTAATACAGAGGATTACAGCTGTGGGTTGTTAACAGCTATTTCCTGTAGTCCAGGTTTGGTTCCCTCATCTTGCGTTCACCTGCTGTGTAATTTAAAACAAGGCACTTAACCAGGCCATGTGTTACCTCCCAAAAAGGACACATGTATCCAGTGGGCTTATTCAGTTAACAAGTAAAATATTATTATTATCCCAAAATCATAGTCTACAGTTAAAAGACGTGTTTGTGACTTGAAACCACACTGACATTAATTTCACAAAAAAAGGCTTTAAAAATCTGTCTTTTACAGGAATCATGTTTTAGACATTTATAGCTCGGTGTTTTCCTCATGCCGTCTCCAGGTCCACCACTGTGGTCAAAAGGTTTCTTCCACTTGCTGTATCTTCTGTATTTTCTCCTTTTTTGTCTTAATTTTGCATCTTTACAAATACGTAAAAATCTACTACCAATCATTAGCGGACCGGAGTTCTGCTGTGACGACCCCTAACCCGGAAAAGCCGAAAGACACAACAACAACAACAACAACAAATAAAGATTGTTCCTTCATATGTTGGCCTATGTCATCACCGTCTGCTATGTGTTTGCTTCCTGCATGCAACATTATACAAACTTAATAAATAGACGGAGTAAGAACTGTGTTTTTACATGCCTTTACCTACTACTTACTTGTGCACATGGGACTTCTCAGCTGGCGTGCATGCACACATATTAATCTGTGAGAATGTGGATGTATATTTATATCTGAAAATTGCTTATACTGTTCCATCTTAAAATAAACACTGCATATGAAATTTACTACATAATTCTTGTAATATCTGGCCATCAGAAAGTGTGTCTGTCTCTCTGCTTGCTTATACTTTTTGGCTTTGAAATGTTCACACTGTTACCATATTCTATCACCTTGAACATCCTCATTTCTACCCCAGACTCACACAGCATGCATTGTTTTATAATGCCTTTAGAATAATTTTGTTATGCTTAATCATGTATAACTGCTTTTCTCTGAACTTTTTACTCAAATAGTCGATTGTCTTGGTCAGCATGAGGTTACCTTCTTGCCTGTAGCTTAATGAATTCTTTTCAACTTCTGTTTTCTGTAACTAAAGGTGACTCTCTACACACATAAACTAGACCTGTCGCCAGTTAATTGCTTATTAGCATGTCATAATGTTACACAGTTTATACTTAACAACACATATTTAGAACTGCTGTATATTCAACCTTTACTTAATGGCTGAGCAGTATATGGTATGATATCATACACAACCAGAACATACAAAATACATGCAATGCATTTTGCTTAACCTGTTTTCTAGCAACTGCTTCTTGGTTTAGAGCATCTACTCAGACCACCTTATAGGATCATGAAAATCACTGTTATATTGCATTTTCATGAGGGACTATGAAAACACATTTCTTTGGCTCCTTTACATGTGGGTCAGTTAGAATAATACTTTAAAAATTGCAGCGTTTCCATTCATGACTAAGTGAGAGAAAATGTTTACTTTCTATTCAGTCCCAGAGATACTGAGTAGCACTACATAATGTTGTTGTCTTTCAGCTTTTTCCGGTTAGGGGTCGCCACAGCGGAACTTCGGTCCGCTAATGATTGGCAGTAGATTTTCAGGAACACAGAGGTACCAGCTTGACGTTCAACCTTCATTGAAGACATGCCCATTTATGCATGTCTTTCGGAACGCAACTCAACCCGCGGGGAGGACATGCAGACTCCACACAGAAGGCATTCCCCGCACTCCCACTGATTAACACTACATAATAAACAGTCTAAATGCTCACATAGACTACAAACATTTAAGACATAACCTCTAAATGATTTCACTGAGATAAGGGAGTTTTTTCAGAAATTGATTGGGTGCAAAGCACAGTTTATCAAAAGTATAATATGAAGAAACAGTAATGCATTTACTGATAGTCTGTAATGAAATATGACAGAGCAAATAGAATCAGGTTAGATCTCAGATAATTAACAAAGAAAACCCTATTTGCAGCATATGCATTAACCAAAGGATTGTTAGAAGCCCAATGACAATATCCACACAGTGAGAAGTACATGCAATGTCTACTATAAGGCTTTACATTTGATTTCTTCTGTCACTGTTACAAACAAATACAAGAATATCTCTTTGTCGTGATGAAAATACTTTTATTTTGCTGTCTTTAATTGTCAACAGATTCCTATTATAACTACCATTTGTATTTGATAAACTGACTAAACATCCACATTCAGAAAGGGAAGCCCATTACATGTCGCCTGCTTTGAACCATGCAGCCTGCTCATTCCAAGTCAGGAAATAATATACAAGTTTATGTCACAACAGCAAGAAAATGAGTCATGAAGAGTGTTAAACAGTGATAAAAAGTGAGTAAGTTAAAGTATAAATTCATTGGAACTGCACCACCATCTGCTTAAAGCAGATTAGTACATTTTAATTAATTTATTTTATTTTAATTTGCAAAAGCAGTACAAAATTATTTCAGAATGCATGAATTCAGTTTACGATTCTAGTTTGACCATCTAGGATGTGGTCCTTTACAATATATTCTCATCTCTTGGGTGTTTGAGAAAATCAACACTGATGCTGGCGATCCACCAAAGATGTGGACGTATCCTAAGTCTCTACTGCACTATTTATTTAGCTACTTGTTTTATTTAGTTTGCAGACATGATTAATCTATTAAACACAACTTATTTTCATTGGAAAACTGAGGTGGTATTCATAGTGACTAGGTTTAATCTGGCAAGCACACTAGGGAAATTTCCATGTTGCTTGCAGGGTGGTTGAATTCTGACAGAGTAGTACCAAGATGGTGGAGAGTAAAATATCTGAGGAGTGTGTTCAAGACCAGGGAAAGGTATTAGTTGAACAACTGAACAGAAGTACAAATGAACACTCTGCTGTTGCTAAAAAAATTATTAATGAAGATGAAAATGTGGTTCTATGGAAATAATAACATTACAAGAACATGGTATGGACAGTAATACACTAAGATTAATGGGTGCTTCTTGCTTCTGTACCACAATCTGACAATGAGTTGTTGTGGAATGAAGTAATAGAGATAATGTTGTCTTTGGATGGTAAAGACATTAAACTCAGCTCTGTTATAGCTTCTGTAGTGACAGCGTCCTGTGTGAGAACTAAGAATACAAATACATTAGAAATCCAGTCATGTGATGATGTCATAAGTGCTGGCAGAGCTGCCAGGAGTGCTACAATAAGCTACTGAAATGTGATAAATAATGCCGAACTGTGAAAAATACAATGGAGACTTATGAGAATAAAATAAACAAAGAATTAAGTTCAACAGTTCTATGATATGAGATAGGTTATCAAACTACTGGGATTCCATGTGCAGGACATTAGGTCCATAATTCATAAAGGTATTAAAATATTTGTGGATGTGACTTTTGAGAAGTTTGTTCTGACTACAAACTTGTATAACATTATTCTGCAAAATGTGACTATATTCCATGAAATGACTTTGTTTTGAATTATTTTAGTCTGCAAACTAAAAAATGATATTTCTTAAAATTAGGACAGATAATTTGAAAATTAAATCACTAAACTACCTATGAGAAAGCTGGTTTTGTATTGCTTTTCTCCCCTTGCCTGCCAAGCATCAAGCATTCCCTCAATCAGGCATGACAATGTCGGGGGGGGGGTCATCATCCAGGCTGCCATGAGGGTGCTTCTTGCTCTTGTTGGCATCTTGGCTATGACAACATTTCTTTTTTTGTCCTAACCCTGCCCCTGGTGGTAATGTAAGCACTTGTGTCACCAAAACGGGTCACCTATGCCCTCTTGCCCACACATTTGTACTCCTCCACATGCCTCAACAGGGGCTGCCGATGCTGACTTTGGCAGCTGCTCCCACATCTTTCTTGATAATTTGTTATGATGGGTGCCTATTCTTCAGCTAAGGCCCTGTCATTTCATCAGTCAAGAGCCACCATTCCACCATTCTTCTTGCTGGAGCTGGTAGTCAAACTCGAGTCACCTATGCTGTAGCCAGGGCTTTATTCATCTGTGCCACCTGTGTGAGCTTGTCACAATGTTTTTGATGTTGAGAAAGTATCTGAAAAAAGAGAACTACAGAGTGAGCAATGAAAGTCAATAGTTGACTCTAAAATATATAATAATATACTGAGTCCTTTACCTAGCAAATTATAAATCATAAAAAAAAAAAACGGAGGTACACTCAGGTATTGGAACATCGTAAAAGCCATTTTATGCAGTGATTTACAGAATCATATTAGTGACTGTTCTTTAAAAAATGCCACAGTATATAGAAACTAGGCATGCCATGAAAAGACTAAAATTGCAGTGTAGGAAGTGCAATTCAGAATAACTTTTTTTATTTTATGTTAGAAGAAATTGACGTAAATATTGAAAAAGATAATGAAAGTGTACAAACTACAAATGTTAAATATAATGCTAAAAGGTATGTTAATCATGAGTCTGATATTAATGGTGACATGGAAAACGTGTGTCATGAACCAACATGTGAAATGAAGACATTATTACATACTGCGAGGAAATAGTGGTAGAAACACAGAACTGATAAAAAAGTAGAACCAGAAGATGATGGTGATATCATGGGATTTGCAGGAAAGAAGGAAAAAGTGGCATCATGGGGTACAGAGAAAAAAAGAGAGCGAGAGAGAGAGAAAAGGAAAGAAAAATTAAAAAAAAAGAAAAAAGCAAAGGGAAAGAAAGCCAGCTGTGTAAGTCCTACTTACCTACAACAATGGATGTTCATAAAACACACTGCCATACTCGCTGAAGCTGGTAGTGTCCTGCTACCATATCTCTGGCTGTCTGTCAAAGCTCAGCACTCCTCCCCCACCTGTCTTTGGGTGTGATGGACCAATCACCTGAGAGTACGGGGACTGCATTTTGGACCCACAGTTAGGATCATTTCAGTTTTCTAGGTTCCAGAAGAAAGAGATGAAAATGCAAGTTTGCAAACATACACATGCGCACACACACACACACACACACACACACACACACACACACACACACACACACACACACACACACACACACACACACCAAAAAAGGCCATTGAGCATAACTTAAAAGCAACTCCAACCCTAAACTATGTACATACAAAAAAGGGGGATGGTGGATTGGTACTACCAGTAACGCAGTGAGTTCTACGAACATCTTCTTTTACAGGTAAGTAGGACTTATGTAACTGTATTATGTTTAACAAATACACTGCCTTGCTGGTGCATAGTTTGATTCCCAAAGCTTAACCAGCTTGGAAGGAGGAAAGATAAGGGCCCAAGAGTGCCTCGAGAATGGTTCTATTGAAGTCTGCTCTAAATTTAAAAAAGGCATCCAGCTTTTTATAACTCATAAAGGTATGGATAGACGACCAAGTTGGTGCCTCTAGAATACTTCTAGATGCAGTTCCTTTCCAATACATCACTGAACAGGAAAGAACTCTGGTGGAATGCAACTTTATCTTGCTTGGATTCACATTGCCATGGTGGGTTTAACGGAAAATAATAACAAGATGACCAATGTGCAATGGCTTGCTTAGAAACAGGTTGACCCTTCTTTGCCCTTGTGTAGGAAATAAAAAAAAAACTTTCAGCCTTTCTAAATGGTTTAATTCTGTTAATGTAGTACCTGAGTTTCTGATGCACACCCAACTTATGAAGTATCCTCTCTCCCTTATTCTTAGGTTCTGGAGGAACACAGAGAGGTTAACAGACTGACTGACTGAGGGTGAATTCTGAGACTACTTGGTCATGAAAGAGGGGTTAGTGCATAACATAACCCTATCCCTGTGCAAAATCAGGTAAGGTTATTCTGTTATGATGGCTTGCAGCTCAGAGATTCACCTTGCAGATGTCAGTGCAATAAGGGCAACAGTTTTCCATGTTAAGAACTTTAGATCAGCCTGAGTAGCAGGTTCAAAAGGTGGTGAGGTCAATTTTTCCAGAATGCAGTTGAGATCCCAAGAAGGAAGGATTTACCAGCGGGGGGGGGGGGGGGGTCTCATATGCAATACTCCTTTCATGAACTGTTTTACTAAAAGAGAAGACAAAAGAAGGGAATCCACTGGCAGATAAGCATAGCAGGATGCTAAGTGCACCTTCATGGATGCATACAAAAAGCCATACTGAAGTTACTCGCACAAATATTTCAAGACCAGCTGAGTGTTAACTTTAAAAGACCCTCTGTTCCCATTGAGGCACCACTTAGAAAATGTCATCCTTTTGTAAACATAATATTTTCTAGTACCAGATTTTCTGGCCTCCTTTAACACCTGCTGCATATCCTCATGTAATAAGTACCTAAACAGAGTCAATATTAAATCATCCAGGCTGTTAGTTGTAGTTGCTCCAAACTGGGATGTACTAATCACCCCTAAGATTGTGGGAGCAAACCCAAAGAGTGAGGAAGTCTGTGGTAATTGCTGTGATGCCCCAGCACTGGCCAAGTAATCAAGGAGCCTCAATCCTCACCACTGACAACAGTGGGGGGTGTACAGAATGGGAGGATGATAAGTACACACACAGTAAAGTGTAATTTCCCTTAAGAGCACACAGACATCACAGTCAGTCTGAGGTTGGTTTCTCCCTCTTTCTCCATATCCCCAGTAAGACTCCTTACTGGCATAGCTATAGGTTCATAGGTTCATAGGTATGTACTAGGCCAATGTCCCTGGAGCCATAGAAGTGCCTTAGCATAGTTGAGACCTCAGCTGAGTGGCCAAACCAAAACCTCCTGTCCTACCAGTGCTTTGTGTCCCTGCCCAAGTAGCTGACACACACACACTCTTTGAGGTTTTATTTATATACAAACATGCACACACTCCTGGCAAAGGCTGGCACAGGTTTACTAGCTATGCCCTCTTCTACCCAGACTATAAGATAGTTTACACTGCCACCAACTACTCTTATTGACTTAAGGCCCTTAACAAAGAGTGTCCAATCCTACTGTGTAATGTTACTATTAATCCAAATGGTAGTCTGACCAAGACTTGCAAGGCTATATAGGAGTGGTCTGTACAGTATCACCAAATAGATATGGAAGTACTTTAAGAGCTTAAATATGTCTTACAAATAGCCACACAGATAGGTTTAAATATATTTAATAATAAATAATAAAAGAACAAGACAATACTCAGTAAATCCAACACAGTTACTTCAGAGTTCAAAATCACAGGAAGTATTTAAAACAACATTGCAGGACAGTCTCAAATAAATAAAGAAAACATCTAAATTACTCTTTACAATATTTCTAACTATATCTAAAAGAGTTACTATGCCCTAAAAAACCGTACTTACAGAGAAAGGCAAGTGCAGATGTGATGAGTGGATGTTCTTGCTAGGCCCAAGACAAATACAAAATGCACAGTCTCTCTCTGAGAGAGTTCATAAATTAATATCAATTACTGCTGGGTTAACTTGGATACTTTTGTCACCTGACTTCAGTTCCAATGCTAAAACAGAAACTATTAGAATTTGACATCTCTTTGTGAAAAATACATATCCTAAAGATGTTTTCAATTGCGAGAAGACATAAAACAATAAAACACTTACAAAACAATGCAGAAGGCATGCAAGTTATAGACATCCTATCTCTTTGCTGCATTGAAACTAACTTTTATAACATAATCGTACAACAATTTAATCTCAACTTATTTTCTTGAAGTTTTGCAAGTTAACTCTGTATGTTCCAGTTTCTACTATTAAAACATATGCATTTCTGTTATTTTCCAGTAGGGTACACTGTGGACACATCCTTGAAGCTCAGTGGTGTACAAACCCTGTTCAACACACACTTCTGTACCAGAGGTTTAATATTAGCATAACATATAGATTTAATACATTTGGTAACACAAGCAATTGCATCATACTGATATTCACAAATGACATATAACTATTTACAAAATTCCAGATAGCTGAGCTGGAAGTGTCTCCTTTTGTTACATTTCTATATAAATCATATTAATATTCTGAAATGACATATACTTATTTACAAAATTCCAGCTAGCTGGGCTGGCAGTATTTCTTGTGTCACAATTGCTTTGGCCAATACCATTAGAAGAAGGGAGAACCAAGACTACTTGGTCCAGTTGTGGGTCACCCCAATGGTTTTGGCATTTCTTTCTTAATCTTCAGAAATACCTTGCAAGTCAGTGGAAAGAGTGAAAACACATACAGGAACATTCTCCTCCAAGGGAATGAGAATGCATTTGTCCTCCAAGCATGGCTACAAGGAACTGACGTTCTTCATCTGTCTGTTTTGAAAGTCTCACAACTAGACTAGGTCTTGGAACACCACTGCCTTGAGCTGCCACTCATGTGGGTCTGCCCAGGGTCAGCTTAGCCTGTCTGCCACAATATTTTACCCTGACAGGATGCATAACACATGATGAGTTAGAGAATGCTGTAAAGCCAGCTCTCAGGCCATCATTGGCCATCATTCCCAACCAACACAGAGGATATGACCCGGTACCTCCTTGTTTGTTAAGGTACTACATAACTGTGGTGCTGTCCGTAACCACCAGAAGAAGACCCAGAGTCCAAAAGTGGTGAAGGACTTTTAAGGAATGGATTACTGCCACCATTTCTTTGATACTGATGTGCTTCTGTGCATTCCTGGCCTCTCAAGTGGCCTGCACTTAAACTCCCATTGACATAGCTCCCCAGGTGAAGTTGGACAAATCCGTCTGCACAAATGGCACCAGAACAGGAGGGAAGAAGGGATGTCCTAGACTGATACTCAGATGTGCTCTCCATCACTGTAACTCTTGTCTGATGAAGGGCAGCACCAGAAACTGAGACTCAAGGGAATATAGGTGCTGGGTCCAACAATTCTAGACATGCCAATGAATTTTCCTCGTGTGGAGACAGGCTAGTCATATCAAGAGAATCATGGACACCATAAGTCCCAGAATGACTTTTCTTGCTGAAGTGAAGTTCCTCCTGGAGAATTCCTGAAACACCATCTGGTAAGACAGGACATTGCCTTCAGGAACAAGGGTCATTCGTGCACCCCAGGAAGAGTCATTGTGAGGGTGTCAGGCTCGACTTCTGAAGATTCAACTTGAACGCTTGGTGAGATAGTAAGGCTGAGACCTTCTCTAGTGATTCCAAGCACCTGGTTTCAGACTCTACACAGATCAGTAAGTCATCCAGCTAAGGAAAGATGTGAATGCCAAGAGTCCAGCAGTGAGCCACCACCAGAGCAAGGCAGTTGGTAAACACTCGAGGTGCAGTGGAAAGCGCAAAGGGCAATGCAGAGAACTGATAGCACAAACTAGAAAGAACAAATCTTAGATATCTTGTTGAAAGGTAAATTAAAAATGCTGGTTACTGCCACAGCACGCTTGCTTATAAAAAAGATAAGTAAATGGATAAATAACTCAAGCAAGCGTTGACAGAGTGAGAAATAACCTTCTATGTGTAAAAAATCCAAGTAATCCGGTCTTCTGAGACAAATAATTCAGTTTATTACACAGATAAACCACGATAAGCGCTTTCACTAACTAGTAGCTTCTTCAGATCACAAACAGGAAGCACAGGAACCATGTGCTTTAAATATCTGCATGTTAATTAATCAACCAACTTTTAAAGCAGAAGCGCCATAAAACCTAAAAACTAAATATATAAACATAAAATCATCTCAAGATGCAACAGAAATAAACAATGGTGTATGCATATTACTTTTAAAAAATTAAAATAACTTCATTCCATAAGAAACAATAAAAATTGAAGTAAGTATAAGAACATGTTGTGAGCAGCATACTATCAAGTACGAAAGTGTATACAGCCTAATACATAACTGCATGTGATAGTCATATTATTAATAATACGAGGCAACTTAGAAACTATGCATAGTAGATGCCATCAAAAACATGAAACCATATACAAGTCGAAAGAACTATTATCAACCAAAGTGATACTTGGTATAATAAGGTCAGTGCATAAACAAAGATGTATATCTGCATATGTATAAAAATGTGTATATAAATGTAGTGTCTTAATAAATATATGTATCTAAATATAAAAGAATGAATGAATGTGTACAAAAATATAAATAAATAAATGAATAAATAAATGAATAAATAAATAAGTTATTGTCTAAAAATGAAGCTAAAACCATTAACATTAACAGTATTACAATATAAAATGAATAAATTACCCAAAAATGTGATATATGTATGTGTATGTATATGTATGGGAACAAGTATCAGAGCACATTGAATTCTTAAAAATTTCAGAACTTAGTGTGCCTACGTTTCTTTAGGTGTGGTCTGATAGATGCCCTTTCATTTAAACCATGACCTTTATCAGCTCTCAGCAAAATAATCCACCTACTTTCTCTATCTTCGGTATGATTCATTTTTTATTTATTTAATTTATTTATATTTTTGTACACACTCATTCATTCTTTTATATTTAGATACATATATTTATTAAGACACTACATTTATATACACATTTTTATACATATGCAGATATACATCTTTGTTTATGCACTGACCTTATTATAACAAGTATCACTTTGGTTGATAATAGTTCTTTCGACTTGTATATGGTTTCATGTTTTTGATGGCATCTACTATGTATAGTTTCTAAGTTGCCTCGTATTATTAATAATATGACTATCACATGCAGTTATGTATTAGGCTGTATACACTTTCAGACTTGATAGTATGCTGCTCACAACATGTTCTTATATTTACTTCAATTTTTATTGTTTCTTATGGAATGAAGTTATTTTAATTTTTAAAAGTAATATGCATACACCATTGTTTATTTCTGTTGCATCTTGAGATGATTTTATGTTTATATATTTAGTTTTTAGGTTTTATGGCGCTTCTGCTTTAAAAGTTGGTTGATTAATTAACATGCAGATATTTAAAGCACATGGTTCCTGTGCTTCCTGTTTGTGATCTGAAGAAGCTACTAGTTAGTGAAAGCGCTTATCGTGGTTTATCTGTGTAATAAACTGAATTATTTGTCTCAGAAGACCGGATTACTTGGATTTTTTACACATAGAAGGTTATTTCTCACTCTGTCAACGCTTGCTTGAGTTATTTATCCATTTACAAATCTTAGATATCTCCTGAAACAATGAACAGTGATTACCTGGGATATGGTGATACATATCCTTCAAGCTCAGGGGCATCATGAAACAGCAATCTGGCAAAAGAGGAAGCACTATCTGCAGGTAAGCATCTTGAACATGGGGAACTTGACAAAGGTATTCAGGAAGGGCAAGTCCTACACTGGTCTCCACAACAACTATTTTTTGAGAACCAGAAAGATTCTGGCGTAGAAAACTTTCATTCTCTCTGAAGGAGAAACTGGTTCTGTGTACCCTTGAGTCCAGCATTTGCTGGAGTATAGGTCAAAATGACAAGGTCTGGTCTGGTGGTGAGAGGGCATCCCCATAAAATGAAGCAGATGTTCCTTCCACTGCCACCTATAACCTCTGCTAACAATGTTGAGCACCTATTTGTTGGATTGTGCTGACAGCCAAGCTGCCTTGTTGAGAGTTAATTTTTGAGATGGAGTACCCAGAGGGGGGCTAGGGAAAGATTGATTTTACACATTGGCATAGTCATAGGTTCGAATGGGGGCTATTCTTTTTATGAAAAAAAAAAAAACTTTCTTGTTATGTTTGGCAGATCTCATCTTACCATTTCCTTTCGGTTCCTTGATGTTTTTTGGCTGGGACTTGTTTTAAACCGCTGGAAAATGACCTTGCTTAATGGAGAGAATCTTGGGAATATGGATCATGGAACATTTTAGACAACCCTTGCAACAATTTACCTCTGTTATCCTAGTCTTTAAGGATCTGATTAGCTGTTGTGCAAAACACAGAATTAGAATCTAGTTTTTAACTCATTAGAAAAGTTTTCTATGTGTACCAGGTATACCTCCTTATCACCACAGACGTTGCTGCATTTCTAGAAACAGTATTAGTCCCTTCCAAGGCACTCTTTAAACCATGAACACAATATCTTTGACAAAGACTTTTTGCTCATCTGGCAAGGATGCAGCAAATTCATCTAAACTATACATAAACCTCAACACAAACTTCCCAGAAAACACGAGTTGTTAAACACCTTAAAGGCTACTGTGCTGAAATGCACCAGATTCTTTCCCTGAGATCCTAGCCACTTGCCTAGCTTATCTGCAAGGATTGGGTTTGATGAAGACATAATCTTTTTGTTAGCATACGTCACTGGAGACACAGCAACAGGATTTGTAGACAAGGGGCTTGGAGATCAGGAATGGTCAAACACACATTGAATTTCTTGAACATTGTTTTAGGCAAAAACATTTTTAGCTCACCCCCTAACCTCTCCAACTTTGACCTACTACTAAAAGACTACTTAAATAAAACCTAGCTCTCCTCCCCTGAATCCATCAAGTCACAGGACAATAAACTATACAGCTCAGTACCAAATACTGGTTGTAATGTCAGCTCAGTAAAAGGATTAGCAAATCACACTATTCTCCCTCTAAACAGCAATCTAAAGACAATTTCTGTAGGGATACTATTCTGAACACTGCACCGAGAAAATGACAGTATTTTCAGTAACACAGTTCAAAGCACACAATAAATGTCACAAAATTTCCCCAATTTTAACAAAGATTAGTTTCAGCACCAAATGAATAAAGACAGCCTAAAACAATATTAGAGAAGAAATAAATCATAAAGTGATGAAAAAATTCTGTCTGAAACCTTTGACATAAAAATGCTGCCAAAAGAAATTTGAAATCTATTTCTGCAGGAGTTACTAAAGATCACACTGTGTGTGTGTGTGTGTGTGTGTGTGTGTGTGTGTGTGTGTGTGTGTGTGTGTGTTTATGCGTATATATATATATATATATATATATATATATATATATATATATGTATATATAAATATACACACACAATCCAACATTCTAGTCAGTGGAGACACCACCATGAGACACAGTGATGTCCCTCTCACCAGGCTGAGTAAGGAGAAAGTTACAGTCTTTTGCTTATCGGGGGCTAGGATCTGCCATATTACACATGTACTCAGGTCACTGGATCATGATTACCAATATGACTCAGTCATAATCCACTTGGGGGTAAGTGACCTGAGACAAACCCCCTAGATTATATGAAGAGAGACATCATGGAGTTCTCAAAATATGTGTCTCAGGCTGGTATGAGTCTAGCATTGAGCAGCATTTTACCTTCTCCAAGGATGATAACACAATACATGCAATATTTGTCAGCATGGAAAGAGATGGCCAACAGACCATGGTGCTTTGCTAGGGATGGTCTGCACCTCTCCCCTCTAGGCTTTTGAATATTAGCTCAAACATTGTCCTCCTTTGTAGTGCCTTTTTTATGTAATGCCAAACTGAAAGTACTTCTGACATAGCAAATCAAAACCAACACAATCTAAATGTGTTACTCCTCAATGCTAAGAGTCTAAACAAAAAACTCGACTCTCTAGAAGCTCTCTTTATCCTAGAGAATGCTGATGCCTGTGTGGTCACTAAGACATGGTTTAAAGCCACAGAGAGCACACCAACAGTGCAAGGTTACAATACCTTCCACACATTTGGGCCACCTGCTTCACAGGCAGGGACTAAAGGTGGAGGTGTCTCTATTTGCATTAAAAATAAATATACTTCAAGGCTGGTCAAACAGGACAATGCACCTGAGCTGATCCATGTTCAATTCACCAAACTTATTAGAAACACTAACCATCCAATCTATTACCATATTTATGGGTGACTTTAATTGCCCCACTATTAACTGGGAATCCTATACCACACCAAATGTACATGCACAGAGATTCCTGGATTTTGTAAACACAAACTCCCTGGACCAGATAGTCAATACACCAACCAGGGGTGCACCCATACTGGATCTGGTCCTCAGTAATATGGGAGACTGCTGCACACTCCCTACTGTAATGCCTTCCCTGGTAAGGTCAGACCACAAAATGGTCTCCTTTGAAGTAAAAATAAAACCTGGACCCTCAGCTAAACCTGGAATATTCAGCAACTATTCGAACACTAACCTCATGCTATTAAGTGAAAACCTGGCAAAATTTCAAGCCCCCATAAACCCTGAGAACACTTCTGCCTATGCAGAACTGTTCACAGAAACCCTGTACATGCATGTTAATAGCTACATAGAAGCAGCTCTAACCAGCAGGAATAAGTATAGAATGAACTCACAAAACAAGCCACTTTGGTGGAATCACAAAATCAATCAGCTGTATAACAGGAGGAAGAAAATCGTGGCAAAAATTAGGAGGTGCAGCACCCAACAAGGTAAAAGCACTCTCATCAAACTAAACAAACAACTCTTCATTTTTTAGCTATGTCCACAACCTCAAAGGGAATACACAATTGTGTGCAGAGCTCATTATAAATGGAGTCACCTATACTGAGCCAGAAGACATAGCAAACTTCCTGGCTGATAAATTCAGCTCAAACTTTAGCTCCCCCCAACCTTGCCTCAGGAAATATCATCAAATACAACTCCCCCTACTATCACTAGGGACAGGTCCTTAATGCTTTCTCTAAGACCAAGAACAGTGCATCAATGGGACCAGACAATATCCCAGGATGCCTCCTAATAGCATGAAACATGACCTATCAGGGCCAATGGAATTACTATTTAACTGTAGCCTCCAAACAGGCTTCATGCCTCATGAATGGAGAATGGCAACAGTCATCCCTCTGCACAAATGTGTACCATCTACAGACCCTGGAAACTACAGACCCATAAGTCTCACTAGTCTTATATGTAAAGCCATGGAAAGAATTATCATGGAGATGATCAACAGAGATATAGTAAACCTCCAGACACTGGACCCAACCCAGTTTGGTTTCATCAAGGGCAGATCATGCCTACTCAACCTGGTTACCTTCTTCGAGAAGGTAATGAAAGCATTGGATGAAGACAAAGTTGTTCACACTTCCTACCTTGACCTGGCCGATGCTTTTGACACAATACCTCACTCGGGTATTGTTGACAAACTCAAGAGATTAGGTACAAACCCGTGTGTCATCCTGTGTATAGCCAACTGGCTCACAGACAGGACCCAGGAAGTTAGAATTTGGAAATCCATTTCTACAAAGAGGCCAGTGGCAAGAGGAGTCCCTCAAGGATCAGTCCTTGGACCATTCCTTTTTGGCATTTACTTCTCAGAAGTCAAGGCCAATGTCAGTGGTCTCTGGCTGACTATATTTACAGATGATTGCAAATTAGGAGCAGTCATTGAATCTCACACTGACACAAATGTTCTCCAGAAGTGGCTTACACAGACAAACAACTTGTGTCAGAGCCATGGACTAAAACTAAATGTCAAGAAATGTATAATAGTATCCTTTGGGACGTTATCCATTCCTGGTAACTATCATATTGACAACACACCCATCTGAGTTGGCCCAGTAGTCAGGGACTTAGGGACACACATAAATAGTAATCTAGTCTTTGATCATCACATGTCTATAGTGGTTTGGAAATCATTCTATGTTGCGCAACTTATAAACAAAGGTATGGCATCTACGTCCAAGAAAGTCATTGTTCCACTATAGTCAGCATTCTTCAGACCTATCATTGAGTACAGTGCCCCCTTTGGCATGCACCTAACCAGGCATTTGCAACAATTAGAACATTCACAAAGGTTCCTCACTAAAAGAATGCAGGGCATAGGTAATATGTCCTGTGCAGACCACCTAAAGACCCTAACCATGTATTCTGTCTCCTACAGGCTTTTGAGGGGAGATCTATGCCAGGCATAGAGGACATTGTCAGACCCCACTCTGATGGATTCTCCTGCATATCCACAAAATAAACAGCAGCAGCAGAATTACCCATTCTAAAGACTTAAACCTTGTCTGTGATATAAATAGGGCCTCCTGGAGAGATAGGTATGTATCCTAGAGATTACCTTGTCTGTAGAACAGGGTCCCCATCCATGTGAAGCAGAGTTCCTCCCTAACCCAATTCAAATGCAACTTGGACAATTGGTTGGGAGACCAGAAATTCATCCCGAGTTTGGCACCTATGTCTGTAATGGACACAGGTAACCGATAAATGGTTCATCTCCTAGGCCCATGCTTACACTTATCAAGAGTATTAGAACTTGTCAGATTTGGGATGCATGGCTAGGCTTAAAAAGGTCCTTGTGGTCATTAGTCAAGTAATCACCTATGAACCTATAAATCTATGCTTGACCACTCGTATAAGTTTATATACCTCTGACATTACCTATGGGCCCAATACCTTTCTAACATTCCTGGGAAGCAGGGAAGCCATGAAAAGGCCCTTTAGGGTCATTAGCCTCATATGGACACACTACAGTATCCTAGTGCTTCATACAGGGACAATTCTCCTGCCTGTGTAAAACCTGAAACCAGTGCACAACAGTAATCTTGGAGGGGTAGCAAGCTTGGAGAAGAGTATGTTGGCTAATTTGGGAAAATTGTCACTTTGGGAACAGTAGCTATAAGAAAAGTCATGCTACAAAACACATATCACATTGAAATGAGCTACATTACTGCTGTCACAATTATTGCCTGTATCTTTACACTAACTACTTTTGGCAGTGGGTAATGCATGCTGTCTTTTTTCAAGTAGTGCAAAGACAAAGCAGTAAAATGTTTTATTTTTCATAAGACTTTGAGCTTTGATTTTTACAATGTGATGGTACACCTCAGCATCATAGTTGCACATGTGCTGCTATGCATCAACATCCATTATTTGCATGTGCTGCTGTGTATCAGCATCATTATTGGTCTGTACATGCTGCTGTGCCTCAGCATTCGATATGTGCATATGTTGCTATGCATCAGCATCATGGGTATGATTGTGTTGGTGTGCCTCAGCATCAAAGATGTGCACACGCTGCTATACATCAGCATCCTGTACATGCACATGTTGTTGTGTATCAGCTTCATTGGTCTGCATGTGCTGCTAAGCATCAACATTCTGTGTGCATATGTTGCTGTGTATCAGTAACCTGTGTGTGCACGCACTGCTATGCATCAGCTTCCTGTATGCACATCTGTTGCTGTGCATCAATAACCTGTGTGTGCATGCACTGCTATGCATCAGCTTTCTGTATGCACATCTGTTGCTGTGCATCAGTAACCTGTGTGTGCACGCACTGCTATGCATCAGCTTTCTGTATGCACATCTGTTGCTGTGCATCAGTAACCTGTGTGTGCACGCACTGCTATGCATCAGCTTTCTGTATGCACATCTATTGCTGTGCATCAGTAACCTGTGTGTGCACGCACTGCTATGCATCAGCCTTCTGTACACACATCTGTTGCTGTGCATCAGTAGCCTGTTTGTACATGTTCTGCTGTGTATCAGCATCATTTTTCTGTATGTGTTGCTGTGCATCAACTTCCTATGTATGCCTGTGTTGTGGTGTATTGGCATTGTCTTTGGTGTGTATGTGCTGCTGTGCATCAGCATCCTGTGTGTTTATGTGCTGCCATGTAGCAGCATGCTGATTGCGCATGTGTTACCATGCATCAGCAACCTGTCTGTGCATGTGTGTCAACAGCACTGTTCTCTATGTGTTGCTGTGCAGCACCATTCCATGTGTGCATGCAATGCTGTGGATTAGCATTGCTACTAGTGTACAAGTTCTGCTATGTATCAGCATGATTTTTCTGTATGTGTTGCTGTGTGCATCAACATCCTATGCATGCCTGTGCTGCTGTGTATCAGCATTGTCTTTGGTGTGTATGTGCTGCTGTGCATCGGCATCCTAAATGTGCATATGCTGCCATGCATCAACAGTCTTTATGTGCATGTGTTGTTGTGCATCAGCATCCTGTGTGTTTATGTGCTGCCATGTAGCAGCATGCTGATTGTGCATGTGTTGCCATGCATCAGCAACCTGTCTGTGCATGTGCTGCTGTGTGTCAGCAGCACTGTTCTCTATGTGTTGCTGTGCATCAACATCCCATGTGTGCATGTGATGTTGTGGATTTGCATTGTCACTGGTGTGTATGTACTACTGATTATCAGCATTCTGTATGTGCATGTGCAGCTGTACATCAGCATCCTGTGTGTGTTTGTGCTGCACTACATCAGCACCATGTATGTGCATGTGCTGTGCATAATATTCAGGGAGAGTACGATATGTACTGGGAAAAGAGCAGGTGGCTGGGGAATAAATGTCACATAGTAGGATGTACTGCAGGCATAGACAGCCAAAGAAAAGACACATGCATGGGAGACTGCAGGTAGCAGAGAGAGAGAGAGAGAGAGGGGGGATGGAGGATGATGAGATGCAGATTTTGCTATAGGAGACTAAGCTGGGGGGATAAATACAATCCCTCTCAGAGGCTGCACATTGGTCTTCATACTAAACTGATATAAGATAATATTAGTAGGAAGGTCCATAGTTATAGGAGTCAAGGAAAAAGGAGGAAACATGAGCAGAAGAAAAAGAATGAAAGAATGAGGTAGACAGCACATGTAAGGGAAACACTGATTAGTTATGAAATTCTGCAGTGAGATAGAAGGCACATGTAAGGGAAACACTGATTAGTTACGAAATTCTGCAGTGAGATAGAAGGCACATGTAAGGGAAACACTGATTAGTTACGAAATTCTGCAGTGAGGTAGAAGGCACATATAAGGGAAATACTGATAAGTTACGAAATTCTGCAGTGAGATAGAAGGCACATGTAAGGGAAACACTGATTAATTACAAAATTCTGCAGTGAGGTAGAAGGCACATGTAAGGGAAACACTGATTAGTTACGAAATTCTGCAGTGAGATAGAAGGCACATGTAAGGGAAACACTGATTAGTTACGAAATTCTGCAGTGAGGTAGAAGGCACATGTAAGGGAAGCACTGATTAGTTACAAAATTCTGCAGTGAGGTAGAAGGCACATGTAAGAGAAACACTGATTAATTACAAAATTCTGCAGTGAGGTAGAAGGCACATGTAAGGGAAACACTGATTCATTACAAAATTCTGCAGTGAGGTAGAAGGCACATGTAAGGGAAACACTGATTAGTTACGAAATTCTGCAGTGAGATAGAAGGCACATGTAAGGGAAACACTGATTAATTTTGAAATTCTGCAGTGAGGTAGAAGGCACATGTAAGGGAACACTGATTAGTTACGAAATTCTGCAGTGAGATAGAAGGCACATGTAAGGGAAACACTGATTAATTACAAAATTCTGCAGTGAGGTAGAAGGCACTTGTAAGGGAAACACTGATTAGTTACGAAATTCTGCAGTGAGATAGAAGGCACATGTAAGGGAAACACTGATTAGTTATGAAATTCTGCAGTGAGATAGAAGGCACATGCAAGGGAAACACTGATTAATTAGAAAATTTTGCAGTGAGGTAGAAGGCACATGTAAGGGAAACACTGATTAGTTACGGAATTCTGCAGTGAGATAGAAGGCACATGTAAGGGAAACACTGATTAGTTACAAAATTCTGCAGTGAGGTAGAAGGCACATGTAAGGGAAACACTGATTAGTTATGAAATTCTGCAGTGAGGTAGACAGCACATGTAAGGGAAACACTGATTAGTTACGAAATTCTGCAGTGAGGTAGACAGCACATGTAAGGGAAACACTGATTAGTTACGAAATTCTGCAGTGAGGTAGAAGACACATGTAAGGGAAGCACTGATTAGTTATGAAATTCTGCAGTGAGGTAGAAGGCATATGTAAGGGAAGCACTGATTAGTTATGAAATTCTGCAGTGAGGTAGAAGGCACATGTAAGGGAAGCACTGATTAGTTATGAAATTCTGCAGTGAGGTAGAAGGCACATGTAAGGGAAACACTGATTAGTTACGACAGTCTGCAGTGAGGTAGAGGGCACATGTAAGGGAAACACTGATCAGTTATGAAATTCTGCAGTATGGTAGAAGGCACATGTAAGGGAAACACTGATTAGTTATGAAATTCTGCAGTGAGGTAGAAGGCACATGTAAGGGAAACACTGATTAGTTATGAAATTCTGCAGTGAGATAGAAGGCACATGTAAGGGAAACACTGATTAGTTACGAAATTCTGCAGTGAGATAGAAGGCACATGTAAGGGAAACACTGATTAGTTATGAAATTCTGCAGTGAGGTAGAAGGCACATGTAAGGGAAACACTGATTAGTTATGAAATTCTGCAGTGAGGTAGAAGGCACATGTAAGGGAAACACTGATTAGTTACGAAATTCTGCAGTGAGATAGAAGGCACATGTAAGGGAAGCACTGATTAGTTACAACAGTCTGCAGTGAGGTAGAAGGCACATGTAAGGGAAGCACTGATCAGTTATGAAATTCTGCAGTGAGGTAGAAGGCACATGTAAGGGAAGCACTGATCAGTTATGAAATTCTGCAGTGAGGTAGAAGGCACATGTAAGGGAAACACTGATTAGTTACGACAGTCTGCAGTGAGGTAGAGGGCACATGTAAGGGAAACACTGATCAGTTATGAAATTCTGCAATATGGTAGAAGGCACATGTAAGGGAAACACTGATTAGTTACGAAATTCTGCAGTGAGCTAGATGGGACATGTAAGGGAAACACTGATTACAGTGAGGTAGACGGCACATGTAAGGGAAACACTGATTAGTTACAAAATTCTGCAGTGAGCTAGACAGGACATGTAAGGGAAACATTGATTAGTTACAAAATTCTGCAGTGAGGTAGACAGCACATGTAAGGGAAACACTAATTAGTTATGAAATTCTGCAGTGAGGTAGAAGGCATATGTAAGGGAAGCACTGATTAGTTACGAAATTCTGCAGTGAGGTAGAAGGCACATGTAAGGGAAGCACTGATTACAGTGAGGTAGACGGCACATGTAAGGGAAGCACTGATTAGTTCTGAAATTCTGCAGTGAGGTAGAAGGCACATGTAAGGGAAGCACTGATTAGTTACGAAATTCTGCAGTGAGGTAGAAGGCACATGTAAGGGAAGCACTGATTAGTTGTGAAATGCTGCATTGATTGGCAGAACTTTGAAACAATGCATGGGAGGTGACTTAGAATGAAGGCTGATTTGGTAATGGGGAGGACTGAATCCACTGCTGTGTTTCTAAATGGTGAAAAGGAGGTCTCTTGTTAATGTTCTGCTTCTTGCACAGGGTTTCCCCGATTGTCCATAAAGGCATTCCCACAAAAAAAATAATATAACTTTATAACCTTAATATATTCTGCTTCTAAAGGACGCACTCAGTACAAAAGAAAAATACATGCTTGGAACAAAACAGGGTTAACAAATAAAATTAGTTATGCAGAAAACACAAAACTGAAACCTTTCCTTGAGACATTTCCTGCCATGAATGGCATTAATTTCCATAGCTTTTGTCATCTTTAAACATTTTATTGAACTATCTGTACTACACGACTGGATTTTCTACATATTGTAGAAATATTTCTGCACAAGTATCATTAGAAAACACAGAAGGCCTAGATAACACTGACTACACAAGTTTTCACCAAGCTGTTACCCTCCTCCAGTAAGCATGGCCCCTATCAAACGTCAGAGTAGGTTGTGTTTTTTCATCACTTAAAGTGACCTGTTGACAGATATTCACTGGTGCACATCATTTGTGCAATTTCTTTACATATACATTAAGCCTTTAGAAGAGACTAACCCCATTCTAGTTTCTTCTCTTATTAAAAAAAAGCAATTTTTACACATAAAACATTTATTGCTTTTTACTGTATGTCACAGTAGTATCGAATTTGGAAAATGAGAGAATAAATTAAAGTTGAACAAAAAGTCGGTTTAATAGAAGTGGATGAAATCCTGAATTGCAAAAAGAAAAAGTAAGACATGTATACACACACACACACACACACACACACACACACACACACACACACACACACACACACACACACACACACACACACACACACACACACACACACCCCCCACACACACACACACGCACACACATGCACACAAAAAGAAAAAAAAAACAGTTCTCAGAAGCTGACTAACTAGATCTTAGAGGCAGACATTTTTTCAGACAAAAGGGTCATAGGATGCACACTGTAACTTAAGTAAGACAGTTAACCTAGGCGCCTTCTCCAAGAGTACTCAGATCTTCCTTCTCCAAGAATACTCAGATCTTGAAATAAGAATAAAATGAGGTAGGGATAGGCAGTGCAAGGAATCTTTCCTCCTTTTGGGATCCTTGTCCCAGTATTTAAGTAATATGCTATATATATATATATATATATATATATCCTATGAGATCAGGTTTTCTTGGCTGCCTTACAGTGGAATTATTATACCAAAGTTAAGATTGTAGCCCTTCTACTCTAGATCTTTTCCTTCCTGTTGGGAGGGTGGCCTAATGGTTTAGGTGTTTGCCTTACAAACACAAGGTACAGGGTTTGAGTCAATCAAGGGATAATTGGCTAAGCTTAAAATGGCTCGCAAGGGTAGTTAGCTTAGTACTAATCTATGAACCTATTTAGTTCATTATGCCAGTACATACAACACTGATATTTAATTTCACTTTGATAAAATATTTATTTAATCTGCTGAAGATACTGATTTATGTTTCAATAGCTGAATGATAATTAGCTGTTTGAGTCTCTTCATTTGCTTTAAGATTTTTTTCTGTCACTGAGAAAATATACTGTGGTCCAAGAGATAAAACACATTTTATTACTTAAGTGCCTACAGCACTGAATGTTGCTATTGCCATGTTTAGGGGCAGTTATGGTGCTGTACGTCCCCCCATCCCCAAGACATATGATTGCTTTGAGGCCCTAATGACATACAGCAGTCTGAGACAATACCCAAAATTAACCATATGATCATAGGAGTTAAAAGACGACTGAGTTGCGATGCTAATTCCTTCTTGCCAGTACCCACCCTTAGACCTTACCTCCCTCCCTTAGGTCCCCAGTGATTCTGCTAATCATTATTTCAGGACTTTCTCCCACATATTTTATCTCTAAATGAAGTCTACTTCAGGCATAAATAGAGCTTATGTAATGTCTAAGACTACCTGTCCAATATCATTAGGCTGGGCAGTACCAAACCAGCTCAAACCTAATGCCTTTTCTCATGTTTGCACCATAGCTGGCCTGTGACTCAGTTTCACTCTTTATAAAAGGGCAGCTGCATGTTACCATCTTACATTGCTAATAGACAGTGCAGCACAGGTTCAAGTCTTAAAACAGAAATGTATTAAAATGAGATGGTACCGTTTCAAGTCATTTTTCAGCATAGAAATGCTATATATTTGAATCAGATAGCAGTATTTGGAGATTTTATATGAATCAGGGTTTTTAGCGCACATAATAAGACATTATACATCATTATAGACCAAGCAGTATAGCATAGCAGCTGGGGGCAAACCTTCAGGCTTGGAGTTTTGGATATGAATCTTATTTGCTTTAGCTTATATAATCTATTATCCTGACAAATTAATTTACATCTTTGCACTTCCAAGTTAGCATGGAAAAGGAACAATTATTCTTATTGAATCTCATTGGTCATAACAATTAACTAAGACTAAAGATTCAAACTTCACTAAGGACAAAGATTTCATCATAAAAACATGGGAAAGCACGTTTACCTTTCAATATACTCTAGCAAATAACTACTGTAACTGGGTAGAAGCTGGAATCCAGTGAAAACAGGATATGATTCCACATTAAACTATTTTAGGCAATTCAACCCTGATTAACAATCACTACTTCTTTTAAACATACTACTTTATAGGGCTCTCCATCTAAATTCCCCTTTTTGCCACTCTGATACTCTATAAACTGCAAAACCTTCAGATATCTTCTCTGTAATTCTTCTGTCAAAACTTCTATAGACAAGGTACATTTCTATGAATCCGCATATTCTTGCCTTGCTAAATTTTGAATCTCTCTCTTTAAAAAATATTACAATGTATCTGTGAATTACTGCTTTGATAAACTGTGATTATCCGTTACTATGTAACAAATGTTTTCTCTTTGTACCATATCTATGTAACATTTTGTATCATGTTTGTGGAGTTTTTCTCCCTGGGCCACCAGTAAAAAATGGGTTCCTGCCAAGTTGGACTTTCCTGGTAAACAAATGTTAAATAAATAAATAAAATAAATAAAAATAAATTGCACAATATGATAAATAGTAAAACAAAAGTGAAGCAGTTGAAATGTTATCAGCACTTTACCATCTCCATACTGATATTTCAGTTTTGGGTGTTAAGTACCTTTCAGCTCCTGCACAGCTAAGCATTCTTAGTGTAGGCAGGAGTGAAGTGTGGAGGGGGATATCCTTTAGGCTGTTCAAAACTGATATCAGAGAGGAAATCCGTCAGTTTTCCTGTTTGGGTAAATGTTATGCTAAAAGTTCTACTAGAAAAATGAGCTCAGGCCTCTCTATTGAGCTGAGCAGTGAACATGCAGCTGAACTGGTCTCTTGTAGAATCTACTAACATGATGGAATAGAGGTTGAAATAAATTTGTGTTTATATAGATTCTCTTATTCTGCCAGTTTTGGGCTTTGGCATTGCTCAAACTCTTTCTTCCGCAGCCTAAGGTCTGGTTCTTTAGCATTGGAAATGCAGCTTCTTGGGATATCTGGCTTTGCAAAACTGGTCTTGTTTATCACATGGTTCACCGAAACTGTTCAACAGAGCAAGGTAAACTTATTGAGAAATTTGATCTTTCACTTATTTTAATAATGTAGGATTTTTAAATGCATTTAAAGATTTGTTTTGCTCTTAGTTTAAACGCATGAGAATAATTTATTTTTGTTGAATTATTCTGTCCTACTTAATACCTAGGAGTCACACGTGCTTCACAAACACCGTGTATGCTTCTGTTGATGTCTCAGCATGAATATATTCGTACTGGTGAATAATGTGATGGTGAAAGTGCTGACACTGAGTCACTACCATTTACTGAATACTGAACTGTGTGTATAGGACACTTGTAATCTGTGCCAGTCCTTAGTGTATCACAAATACACATAAAGCAATACTCTTTGCAGAGGATTACATTAAATGAATGTAGATTTATAACCAAGAAAGTTTTCTTAAAGTTTTTCAGTAATTGCCAAAGATGAATAAAACATATCTCTAGAACAAATTTGCTATGGCATACCTACTGGAAAGACGTTATTAATGTAGCTTAGATGGAAGGTCAGTGGTAATGCTCTATAGAAAGCAAATTATATCAACTTAGGTTCATAAATTCATAGCCTAATACTAAGCTAACTGCCCTTGTGAGCCATTTTAAGCCTAGCCAATTATCCCCTGTGAGATTCAAACCCTGTACCTTGTGTTTGTAAGGTGTACCTTGCGTTTGTAAGGCAAACACCTTAACCATTTGGCCACCCTCCCAACTGTTAATATGCTTCATCTTGCAGTCTTACAGTTTAAATCTTTTATTCACCACTTCCATGCTGTATGAAAATCAGAAAAAAATACCATTTAATCCAGTTTTCAGAAGCATGGGGGCTTACAAGGTTAAAGACTGAAAACAACAAATACGTAAGTTGTTTGATTGGTCATATATGAGATTTCAGTTTGGTATAAGCACACAGAGATTGAATATTTATAACATTATTTTTTATATCAACAGGAAGGAAATCCAGTCAGTAAAATTAAATGACTAAAGCTTTAAGCTGTGAATGAGCCGCTTCATGTGCCAGAATACGGGGTTTGATTCCCCCCCCCCCTTCATTTACCTACTGTGTGCCTGGGAAAGTCGCTTTTTCAAGACTGTGTTCCTGGATTACCCCTCAAAATGAGTTGTTGTTTCCACTGGGGCTATGCACTCAAAAAATAATTAAAATAAATGACTGTCAGTAGTCTGTACTTACTCCATGTACCTACAGTACAATGAGTGCCCAGGGGTCTTTAAAACATACATTAACTACCACCAGCTCAGACAAATAATATCTCAGATTAACATTTCATTCAGCACAGAGCTGTCTTTTATGCTGCCAAGTCAGTGCTTGAATATAGATCAAATGGATTAAAGAGCTTAACAGTGGAATAGAATCCACAGTCACTCATTTGTCCAGTAGCAAAGTGGAAAGGATGAATGTATCTTTGAAATGTCTTTCATACATACTAATTTTTTTTTTTTTTTTTGTTATTAAGGAATGATTTCATCCACTAAGTTAGTACCATTGTTTAAAAAATGTGCATTTTGCTCTATTCTGAAGCTACTCAAAGGAGCTAGGGACTCTAATGATACAGCAGTAATCTCTGCTTAACTGTGATAACATTTGCTTAGGCAAGTTTACAGTAACATAAGTTAGCTGCATGATATTGCTGACATATGTTGCAGTGTCAGTGGCACAACAGGTAGCCCACTTGCCTTTTCTGCAGAAGGCTGTGGGTTCTATTCTCACACCCAGTAGATAGATTGCTGACACTGCAGTACAGCATAAGGGGGGTGCTGTACTCCTGACAGTGCTGTCCTTCAGCTGAGACTATCTGCTTGAGCTGATTGTAGCTCAGATGAATATAAACGATATCACTGCACTTATCACAAAGAGTAGAGAAATTTGCTTGATGTTCTGAGCAAACTTCCTCTACTAGTATAAACACCACTGTCCCCAGTGAAAAAAGGCTACTAGCCTAGTGGGACTAACCTGGTCAACAAACAATATATATATATATATATATACTGTGGCAGTAAACTGAGACACTTTGTAAACACTGGAAAGTAAAGCCAATCATGGCTGCTCACAGATGGGATATATATATATATATATATATAGATATGTGTTATGCTGTGATTGACACTTATGTGAAATGTGTTTCTGTGAGCCCAGCACTCTGGCTATGAGCAATGAAGACTTTGAGGTAACAACATTTAGTAATGTGATACAGGGACAAAGAGTGAACAAAACTGACATCAAAACGTGCGCGGTTTGCAGAGGCATGCTTTCAGCAGTGCATTTCAGATTTATGGCTGTTGGAACATTACGCCAAATCTGCTTCAACTACATTAGGATTTTCAAATACTGAAATTAAAAAATCACGTGCAATTAAAAAGAATAAGTGATGGCATTAGAGGTTTGAAAATGCCATATTTTAGTATGATTGTTAGTAAATACATCAAAGACAATCCATGTTTTACAGTTACCTCTTTGGTGAATAGGAACAAATAAAGCTATTTTACTGGAAAAACATTTAGTTAGTTTTAGATGTAATTTAAGCTTTTTACTACATTATAAGCTATGCAGAGAATAAAGAACACTAGGAGTCATGCTGACAAATCATACATTTTCTTGCTCTGTACTCTGACACATTAAAAACATAAAGTAACTGCATCTATGAACTCATCTGTGACAGAATGATGTCTATAAAAGAAAAATGATAAATGTACTACATATGTTCACATTCTATTCTTAAAATGATAATTTAACTCACCAAATGTATCCATTTTTTGGGGAGACAAAGAAGCCATTTACTTTGATGTAACAACCCATGAAATTTTATATATACATGCATATATTTAACGTGACGGCAAACCCTCAAAAGAGCATACAGAATATTATTGATCTTTTCAGATTGAATGTAAACATAATGAAAAAAGAAAAAAACAAAACACAGTATTTTACACACGGGGCAAGCCCCCATTCCCCATACCACAACCCCAGCTAATTTTATATATATATATATATATATATATATATATATATATATATATATATATATAAATATATATAAAACTCAGAGACTGCACAACAGCAGGGAAAGGGCAAATTCCCTGACTCCATTGTATAGCAATTT